>NW_026943820.1:9614646-9933812 GCF_035594765.1 Anolis carolinensis
AAACTGAGACAGACCTATCGCAAGAAGGCATCACACTAGAAAAGGCAATAATCCTTGGGAATGTAGCATAACTTGGATGAAGGTTTATCATTCATTGGGTTGACATCACTTGAAGTCCACTTGATGCTAGATGACAAGAGAAAGAGAAGATCGAACCTGAACTCTTCCTAGAAGCCAAGATGACTAAACAGAGGCTGTCATACTTTGGCCATATCATGGCTCACTAGGAAAGACAATCATGGTTAGGAAGATAGAAAGATAGGCCGGGCTGTGGCGCAGCTGGCTAGTAACCAGCTGCAATAAATCACTACTGACCGAGAGGTCATGAGTTCGAAGCCCAGGTCAGGTTAAGCCCCCGACCATTAAATAGCCCGGCTTGCTGTTGACCTACGCAGCCCCGAAAGACAGTTGAATCTGTCAATTAGGGAAATTTAGGTACGCTTTATGCGGGAGGCTAATTTAACTAATTTACAACATCATAAAAATGCCAGCAAAACATGAGGAAAGGAATGAGGAAGTACAGCCACTACTGGACAGTGAAGCAACGGCTCCGCCTGTGGCCGGAATCGTGAAGCTGGGGAAAAAAAAGTTAAATGCCTCTGTGTCTGTCTATATATGTTGTTTGTCTGTTGGCATTGAATGTTTGCCATATATGTGTTCATTGTAATCCGTCCTGAGTCCCCTTCGGGGTCAGAAGGGCAGAATATAAATACTGTAAATAAATACATAAATAAATAAAACAGTAGGAAAAGAGGAGGGGGGCTTTATTGATGGGTAGACTCAACCAAGGAAGCCATAGTCCTGAGTGTATCAGATGTGAACAATAGATGAGATTAGGGTCATGATAGGTCAAAGTTGTCTCGATGCCAATAACAACAACATTACTAATATAAATGTTTATGTGGATTGTTGAAGATATTATTTTCCCCTTGTTGGAAATGGCTCAATATCATTAAAGGACTCTTCACAATTTATTTTGAATGTCAGCCAGCCCTCCGTATCCATGCATTCTGCATCCATGGATTCAAACATCCAAAGTTTGAAAATAGTTTTAATGCAAAAAGAGGTAAGCATTTCTTTTATTAATTTGCATAAGGGACAGCATCGTACGACACCATCCACATGGGTTCCTGGAACCAAAGCCCAGCAAATACCAAGCGTGCGGAAGTATGAGGAAGTATTCCATCAAGGACTTGGTGTCACAAGTGGACGGTGAAGCGGTAGCTCCCCTTGTGGCCGGAATCGAGCATACCCTCATGAAGCCAAAAGCTGGAACGTTAAATTGCCTCTGTGTCTATCTATATGTGTTTGTCTGTATATGTCGTGTGTCTAATGACATTGAATGTTTGCCATGTATATGTGCATTGTAATCTGCCCTGAGTCCCCTTCGGGTGAGAAAGGCGGAATATAAATAGTGCAAATAAATAAATAAATAAGCATTACCGTATTTACACGATTCTAATGCTCACCTATTTTGACTAAATTACAAAATTAGGGTGCATATTAGAATCATGTTATATGATAAGTACTTTTTGGGTTTCAGGGTTTTGAAAACTGAGGTGCGCATTAGATTCGAAGGTGCATTAGACTCGGGGAAAATATGGTAATTCCTTTGCTCAAGCATTTTCAGTTAAACACAACATATTCTGCAGTCATTAGAGTCAGCTCAGAAAATTGCTGCCACCTTGTTCCATTTTTTGTTTCAAAGAACAATTTATTTCGACGTTCGCACTCCGTAGCAGTTCAGGAAATGCCCAACACTTTTGCCAACACTAACAAAGTCTTATCCATGCCGTTGGAGGCAAAACAATGGCTATGTTCAAACGCAAGAGGTTTTGCCAGGCTTCTAACTAGAAATTTTGTGACAAGGGAGCAAGGCAATGATACAGGAGAGCCAAACCACACAGCAGCTGGTTGGAAATTCTCAGAAGACTCTTGCCATTAAATACTCTGATCATTTTCTATTTTCGAGAGCTTCCAGCAAAACAAGAGACATTTTGCTGACAATTTACTGAATGATCTCTGCTGTCTCAAGGACAGAAAGAAAATCCATGTTCTCCTGCCCCTAAAACTGTAGCAGAGGTGGCCAATTCTGTCGGAAAGAGGGGCCAATTTTCCATTTTGAACCCTCCTGAAGGCTACACTCTCTGACAGACCTCCCCAATTTATTTATTTATTTATTTATTTATTATTTACAGCATTTATATTCCGCCCTTCTCACCCCGAAGTAGATGATTACACATATAGGCAAACATTCAATGCCTTTTAACATAGAACAAAGACAAACAAACATAGGCTCCGAGCGGGCCTCGAACTCATGACCTCCTGGTCAGAGTGATTCATTGCAGTTAATTGCAGCTGGCTTGCTCTCCCGCCTGCGCCATAGCCCGGGCCAATGTCTCTAGTATCTCCATTAGAGTTGTTCCCAGAAGGGCAACAAGATGCAATGGTGCCTTTTGAGAAGGACTCTGAAAGAGGACTTTTTTGTGTGAAGCTGGGAATGCTTGGGAACATCATGGGGACTTTCAGTGTGGCTTTTGGATGAAAATGTCCCCAAAATTGGAGGGTTTCGGGGTTCTATTGTAGGCTTCAGGGCTACAAAAGTCCATTTTCAAAAGGCAAAGCTATTTACAATAATATGGCCACACTCCAAAGTCAGCCAGTTTGGAAGTCGGCTTCCAAACTGGTGAGATAGTGAATTTTCACTTCAAACTTTAGTTCCAATTTTCAGGTAAAGCTTTAAAGAAACTTGAGTTTCAACTCCTTGGATGTCTCCTTCTCCTCCTCTCTCTCCTTCACTTTCAACTTCTTCCTCTCCTTCTCCTTTGCCTCCTCTTTTAAATCCCACATTGTCCCCAATCTTGGGTGGCTTTCATTTTCCTATTCTTACCCTGTTTCCCCTAAAATAAGACATCCCCAGAAAATAAGACTTACTAGAGGTTTTGCTGAATTGTTGTTTGGAAGCATGCCCAATGAACAGAACACCAGAGCATGCAGGATTGGTAAATGTACGTACCATAGAGTGTTGTACATGGAAATATTGGTAGTAACAAGAAATTCTTGATAGGATTCACAGTTTATCAGGTTATGCTGGTTTGTGATGACAACTACTGTACAGTATATAATAAATGTTGATTTTTTGTTCAACAATAAATGTGAATTCTTCTTCATGGAAAAATAAGACATCCTCTGAAAATAAGACCTAGCGCATCTTTGGGAGCAAAAAATAATATAAGACACTGTCTTATTTTCGGGGAAACACGGTATGTACCTCAAAGATAACTCCAACTTTTGGTGAATCTATCCTTTTCATGGCAAGATTTCTTCAAAGGAGGCTTGCCATTGCTTTCCTTGGAGAGTGATTAATTCTACACCATAGAATTACACAATGTTATGGAATCATGGGGTCTTGTAGTCTGGTGAGACACCAGCATTCTTTGGCAGAGAAATTTAAAGTCCATGTAAAACTCCCATCATTTCATAGCATTGAGCCATGGGAGCTAAAGTGGTGTCAAACTGCATTAAGTCTATAATGTGTAAATGCACCCAGAGAGAATAGTACTCATTGGGTTTCCATGGCTGAGCAAGGATTCAAACCCTGATCTCTGGAGTCGCCATCAAGCACCAAACCATGCCAGCTCAATGGTACTATACATTACATTTAAAACACATGAATATTATTTAAGTCAGTGGTTCCCAACCTGGGGTCCTCAGATGTTTTTGATCTACAACTCGCAAAAATCCCAGCCAGTTTACCAACTCGTAGGATTTCTGGGAGTTGAAGGCCAAAAACATCTGGGGACCCCAGGTTGAGAACCGCTGATAAATAGAAATGCAAGATAATCCTTAATGTCCTGGCATTAAGTGCATGAATATATAGAATATATTATGTGTAGGACCTGTCTCCATGTACAGTTCTGTCCTACAAGCAAACAGGTGAACTTCTGCTTGCTTGTAGGGTCTGATATCTCAGGTTTGTAGAAAAGGAAAATGATGACCAAGGTCCCAATACAGAAGATGCTTAAAAGGGTGATGGCAAATTAAAAAGTGGAGAGGAGGAAGAGAAGAAAGGGGAAACAAATTCATAAATTAGGACCATCATGCTATCCATCATTAGCTGAGATCTTCCACGTCAATGGGATTTTGGATCCATTTCAGGTTTTACTTGAACTCCAAAGGAGTTATCCAAATTGTTGAACGTGGAGTGGATTCTTCATCCAATTAACATGGAAGTTACTAGTTGCTCCAATTATGAATAATAATAATAATAATAATAATAATAATAATAATAATTGGTGCCGTGCCAAAAGATCTCAGCCGGCATTTGGAAACAATAGACATTGACAAAATCACGATCTGCCAACTGCAAGAGGCCACCCTACTGGGATCTGCACACATCATCCGAAAATACATCACACAGTCCTAGACACTTGGGAAGTGTTCGACTTGTGATTTTGTGATATGAAATCCAGCATATCTATCTTGTTTGCTGTGTCATAATAAAATAATAATAATAATGAGTCCCTGGTGGTGCAGTGGGTTAAAGCCTTGTGACTTGAAGGTTGGGTTGCTGACCTGAAGGTTGCCAAGTTCGAATCCAACCTGAGGAGAGCACGGATGAGCTCCCTTTATCAGCTCCAGCTCCATACGGGGACATGAGAAAAGCCTCCCACAAGGATAGTAAAAACATCAAAACATCTGGGCGTCCCCTGGGCAACGTCCTTGCAGATGGCCAATTCTCTCACACCAGAAGTGACTTGCAGTTTCTCAAGTCGCTCCTGAAATGAAAAATTATTATTATTATTATTATTATTATTATTATTATTATTATTATTATGCCGCCATCTTTCTTCTCAGCTTTGCAACTAGGGTGGAAAATATTATGGCAGCAACAAACCATGCCCTACCCAAACCTGAGCACTGCAGGGCTCAAGGCATGTATACAATGTCGAGGTTTTAGAAAAAGTCCAGAAACGAGATTCTCAGTATTATCGCCCTTTCTTTTTCTCATGGTTCTTTCCCCCCATTTCCTTTCTGCAGTTGCTAATCTACACTCAGTACATGCCTATGAGATTTACATATGATTTTAGCAAATCTCCCGGCCCATTCTGCTATTGAATTTCTCTGTATGCGACGTAGAGAACTGGATGGTGTGTGTGTGCATGTTTAATGTGTCAAAAGCATATTTAAACAGATAAGCCCAGGCATAGCTTTTTTTTCACAGCCTACAACAGTTGAGTTTAGCACTGCATTGTATAGTTCTCCCTGTTGCTCTGGTGAATGATTGAACCTCTTCTCTTTATTTGGAAGTGTACACAATTCAAATGTCACTTAAAACAGGGGTTGACAAACATAGTTTTTCTGGAATCTGAAGACCTATTAATCCAACACAGGTGAAAAATAATAGATGGCAATCTACTAAGAATTTAGAAACATGGTGTCTCCAAGCATATACTGACTCTATCACAAGATTTTCTTAGCAGGATTTGATCAGAAGAGGTTAGCCATTGCCTTCCTCTGAGGCTGAGAGAGTAGAAAAATATTTATTTATTCATTCATTTAATTATTAGCAATATTTATATCTTGCCCTTCTCACCCTGAAGGGGACTCAGGGTGGCTTACAAGTTATGTATACATACAATATATTATATTATTAGCATAGCACAATATTAGCATTATATATTACTATATTGTACTATACCACTACGTATATTGCATTATTAGTAATATTACATGTAATATAAATATACAATGACAATAGTGGATTATTATTATTATATTGTATTAGATTATAATATTATAATCAATATTGTATGTATATATAATATATTATATTATTAGTATAGCATAATATGAGTATTATATATTATTATATTGTTATATTGACACAGGAGACACTGCCATATAATCCAGTTCAATGTGGATTTTATACAGCTGTGTGGAAGGGACCTAAGACACATAAAGAAAAATGTAATACAACACCGTTTTACTATATCATAAAAACAGCTTTTTGAATGCAATATGCAATAAAGTATTGTTTCTTCAATATATATTTTTTGCTGGTTGCTTGAGTTCCAGGCGGGAGTCTACAGTATATAATGTAATACAATATTTCATGATATTAAAAACAGAATTCAATATTTGTTTGGCCGCTCCTTAGAAAAAAAGTAGATGATTTCTAATATCCAACTTTATTATTACCATGAGCCACTACTGTGCTCACTAAAAAATAATGCAGAATATAGTGGTGTTGATTAAAATTATAAGAGCAAATAACATTGCATCTACACTTTAGAATTAATGCATTTTGACACAACTTTAACTGCCATGGCCAATGGTTATGGGATTCTGGGAGTCACAGTTTGTGGAGGCAATGGCAGAGAATTAAAACTACAACTCCCATGGTTCCATAACACTGAGCAGGAGCCCCCAGTGGAGCAGTGGGTTAAGTCCTTGTGCCGGCAGCACTACTGACTTGAAGGTTGGGTTGCTGACCTGAAGGTTGCCAGTTTGAATCCAACCTGGGGAGAGCATGGATGAGCTCCTTCTATCACAGCATTTCTCAACCTTGGGATCGAGACCCCTGGGGCAGGGTTTGCAAAGGGGGTTCAGAGGGGTCACCAAAAGACCAGTATTTTCTGGTCTGTGTGGGAAATTTGGTCCAATTCTATCATTGATGGGGTTCAAGGAGCTCTTTGATTGTAAGTGAACTATAAATCCCAGCAACTACAACTCCCAAATGTCAATGTCTATTTCTCCCAAACTCCAGCAGTGCTCACATTTGGGCATATTGAGTATTGGTGCCAAGTCTGGTCCAGATCCATCATTGTTTGAGTCCACAGTGCTCTCTGGATGTAGGTGAACTACAAATCCCAAACCCAAGGTCAATGCCCACCAAACCTTTCCAGTATTTCCTGCTGGTCATGGGAGTTCAGTGTGCCAAGTTTGGGTCAATTCCATAGTTGGTGGAGTTCAGAATTCTCTTTGATTGTAGGTGAAACTATAAATCCCAGCAATTACAACTCCCAAATGACAAAATCAATCCCCTCTCCCAACCCCACCAGTATCCAAATTTGGACGTATCGGGTATTTGTGCCAAATTTGGTCCAGTGAATGAAAATACATCCTGCATATCAGATATTTTTATTTATTTTATTTATTTACAGTATTTATATTCCGTCCTTCTCACCCCGAAGGGCACTCAGGGCGGATTACAATGAACACATATTTGGCAAACATTCAATGCCAACAGACAAACAACATTCAGTTTTAGACAGACACAGAGGCATTTAACATCTTTCCAGGTTCACGATTCCGGCCACAGGGGGAGCTGTTGCTTCACCGTCCATTGGTGGCTGTTCTTCCTCATTCTTTTCCTCGTGAGCAGTTTTATGGTGTTGTAGATTAGTTAAATTAGCCTCCTGCATAAAGCGTACCTAAATTTTCCCTACTTGACAGATGCAACTGTCTTTCGGGGCTGATAGGTCAACAGCAAGCCGGGGCTATTTTTTTTTTAATGGTCGGAGGCTTAACCCGACCCGGGCTTTGAATTCATGACCTCTCGGTCAGTAGTGATTTATAGCAGCTGGTTACTTTACATTTACATTATAATTCATAACAGTAGCACAATTACAGTTATGAAGTATCAACGAAAATAATTTTATAGTTGTGGGTCACCACAACATGACGAACTGTATTAAGGAGTCACGGTGTTAGGAAGGTTGAGAACTACTGCTCCCACAAGGATGTTAAAAACATCAAACATCTGGGCATCTCCTGGGCAACGTCCTTGCAGAGGGCCAATTCTCTCACACCAGAAGCGACTTGCAGTTTCTCAGGTCACTCCTGATATGAAAAAGAAATATCACTGAGCCAGGGCTGTTAAAGTTGTGTCAAACTCTATTAATTCTACAGTGTAGACACAGCCTTGATCCGAGATCCCTATTGCCTTGATAATTGAAAATGTGTGTTCATTGAATTTGTGAAAGTGCAACCATTCGTGGAAAAAAGATTGCGCATCATTAGGGCATTATTAAAGAAGGAGAAGTCAGTTGCGCATGACTGCACCGGTTTGACTGTTTCTCGTATTATTATTCCTCACATGCATTCTTCTACTGCAATGGGGCATTTTTGAATTGTGAATTTGTCTTTCTTTCTTTTTGGTTATTGTTTTCCTTTTTAGGTTGATAATTTCCTTTGTTACTCCCAAACATGGAGTCCTTTAAAAAAAAAAAACGTGCATAAATGAGAAGGGAATTCTGTGTGTTTACCCAAGGTAAAGTATGCGAGCAGTAATAACTTACGGAGACGGACATTGTTTGGGATTAAATTAAAGCCATTTGCTTCATGCATGCTCATTTCCTTTTTTTATTGTTCAATTCCCTTATGATGCCATCTGATCGTTTCGGCGACATCCCCGGTGCGTTTTCCTTAACAGTCTTGCCTGGTAGGCCATTCCCCACGTTTGCCATTCTCGGCATGGATGAAAAAGCGCTTCCTGACATCTGTTCGGAATTTGTTTCTCTTTAATTTCCATTTATGCTTCCTTATCCTAACATCTGTGTCATTCCGAAAACAGTAACTCAGCCTGATGCTCTCCGTGCTATTTAAGATTTTATATTCCCCAGCTAACGGCTCTTCTTAACCATGTAGTGTTTGTCTAGCACTTACTTAGGAGTTGGTTTCAAAATGTTTCCAAGCTGTAATTCATGAGCACCATTATATGCATTTATTATCATTATTTTTTCCTCCCATCACCCCTTTCTCATCCATAAATTGTCTTACAGCTCTAATCCTGTTCATCCTGAACTATTATAAGATATTATTGCCCAAAGCATGGCAATATTGACTTTATCAAAAATCCTTTGGAATCCCAAATCATCACAAGGAAGATTTGCAAAGAGAACAGGATGTTGTGCCCCTAGGCTGCAGAGACACCTTAAAACCACACTGGAGCCCCCAGCTATAAGTAAAGCAAGCTGTTTATTGAAGATATTTATTTATTTATTTATTTATTTATTTACAGTATTTATATTCTGCCCTTCTCACCCCAAACGTGACTCAGGGCAGATTACAATGAACACATATATGGCAAACATTCAATGCCAACAGACAAACAACATTCAGTATAGACAGACACAGAAGCATTTAACATTTTTCCAACTTCACGATTCTGGCCACAGGGGGAGCTGTTGCTTCACCGTCCACTAGTGGCTGTACTTCCTCATTCCTTTCCTCATGTTTTGCTGGCAGTTTTATGGTGTTGTAAATTAGTTAAATTAGCCTCCCGTGTAAAGCGTACCTAAATTTCCCTACTTGACAGATGCAACTGTCTTTCAGGGCTGCATAGGTCAACAGCAAGCCGGGCTATTTAATGGTCGGGGGCTTAACCCGACCCGGGCTTTGAACTCATGACCTCTCGGTCAGTAGTGATTTATTGCAGCTGGTTACTAGCCAGCTGCGCCACAGCCCGGCGCAGCTGGGTAAACGAAATGTAAACGAAAGCAAATCAAAGTTCAAAGTCAATGAAACAAGGCTTTAGTCCACAAGATACAAAATACTGGGGAATCCTGAAGCAAGAGTCCATGAAAGTCAAGCACAAGAATAAATTCCAAGGAAGATATCAAAATTAATCCAAGGAACAGGGTCAAAACTGGAACACAGAACAGGATCTTTAACTGGAACAAGATTTAGTCCAAGAAACAGGATCAAAACTGGAACAAAGGACAGGATCCTTAACTGGAACAAGAAACCCAAACTGCAAGGCTTTCAGGAACAAGAACTTAATAATCCAAAATCCCCAGAAGCAAGAACGCAAACTGGAACAAGAGCCAAGATGCAAGGCAACAGGAACTTGTCATGGAGGTCTATAAGTAACATGAAACAAGGGTCTAAGAGTCCATGAAACAGGAGTGATTCTCTTGATGAGCAAAGTTACCACCTCTGAAATCTCTCTCAGAAGCAGTTCCTCTTAAAGCCAAAATCAAGGTCTCTTTCCGTGGGAAGGTTGATCAAAAACCCTTTCTCATTAGCAGCCTTCTGCTTCTTCTCACAAACTCCCTTTCTTGTTGACATATTGCTTTCTTTCTGTCAACCTCATTGACCTTATCAAGACAGGAATGTCCATCTGCCAAGGGACAAGTCGATCTTGACTATCATCATCACCACCATCATCATCATCATCATCATCATCATCATCATCATCTGTCCATTTTCCATTTACTTCATTTTGTATGTCAGTGTTATGGGATAATAGGAAATTAATATGGGAAGGACCACAGGTTCTAACAATTTAGGTAGGTCATGGAGACTCCATATGATGTTTTAATTATATCCTACCCTTCCTCATCTAAAACACAGTGCTGGAGGAGAGAACCCGGGCTGTGGTGCAGGCAGGAGAGCAAGCCAGCTGCAATTAACTGCAATGAATCACTCTGACCAGGAGGTTATGAGTTTAAGGCCCGCTCGGAGCCTATATTTGTCTTGTCTTTGTTCTGTGTTAAAAGGCATTGAATGTTTGCCTATATGTGTAATGTGATCCGCCCTGAGTCCCCTTCGGGGTGAGAAGGGCGGAATATAAATGCTGTAAATAAATAATAAAAATAAATAAATAAACTATGGACGCCAAGACTGCTAGAAAGACAATTGAAAGTGTCCCAGAGCAAACTATGGAAGCTTCTTGAAAGTCTCTCATTCATTGGATGCATGGGCTATATGTATCCCTTGTATCACATGTGGCCTCCAAGTTCATTTCTGTGGCCTCTCAAGACCCTCATTGGTGGGAATCTTTGACAATAAGAGGATCACACCACAATAATAATAATAATAATAATAATAATAATAATAATAATAATAATAATAATAATAATAATCTTTATTTAACCACAGAGACGCAATGGGTTGTACACTTGTGCCAACTGGACTTCTCACCTGAAGGTTGGGTTGCTGACCTGAAAGTTGGAGGTTAGAATCCAAAAGAAGGGGTGAGCTCCTGTCTGTCAGCTCTAGCATGCGAGGACATGAGAGAAGCCTCCTAGAAGGATGGTAACGCATCCAGGTGTCCCCTGGGCAACGTCTCTGTAGATGGCTAATTCTGTCACACCAGAAGCGACTTGCAGATGTTCTCAAGTCGCTTCTGACATGGGGACTCAGGGCTCAGGAAAGCCTAATTCATTCCTAAAACAAGATGTACTCTTCTGGACCTTATCCCAGCTTCCAGCACCATTGGGTGGTATGACCTATGGTTTATGCAGATGGGTTAAAAGAGCTTTCTAGACCTTCTGTGGTTGTCCATTCCTGCTTCCATGTGACATATTTCAATAGTACCACATTATAAACAATATGGCTCTCTGTGACTACACCATTTTTTTTTAAAAAAAACAAATATTTGGTATGGAGAAGCTCTAAGAAGTCATAGCATGGATGGAGAGTTCTGACTAAGGTTGCCATATGAAATAAGGGTTAACAATTGTGGAGAAGAGGAAATCTCAGCTGAGGTTGTTTGTGTGGAATGTCCTTTTCCTTATTGCCTTCAAGATGTTTCCAACTTACAGAGACCCTAAAGTGAACCAATCATGTGATTTTCTGAGAATAAGAGTGTATGACTTGCCCAAGGTCAGCTGATAGGTTTTTACAGTTGAGGAGGAACCCTTGATTTAAGAGCTGGAGTCCAATGCTCATGACTATTACTAGCATTTATAGGACAGGAGTCCTGTACATTATTTCTCACCGAACCCCTTAGTTTCAACCCATTGACCTGTCATTGTTCTGTACATCAATTGGGATTGTACCTGTGCAACCAAGGGTTCTGAATGGTGTCACTGGCTCTCCGCTACATCCCAAAGTCCCCAAAGCGGTGGATCTTGAGTACAGGATTGTCTCCTAAGCCTCTTGTACAAGGAATAGTTGGCTTCCCCCCTTTTTTCCCCTGGATGTATCATCCTGTCGCCTATTCAGATGTGATAACGTCCCCCTCCTTTTTCTTTTCTCCCCTGCTGTATCTTGGCAACCTGATTCATTCTGTTAACACTCAGTGTTACAATCTCTCAAAGCTGAACCATCTGGGTGGAATTAATAGGCTACCCAGAGAAATAGATGAGAATGGCCTTCCATAATTAACATGTAGGTAAAGTATATTTAACAGATTATTATAATTAATATGTCAGTTACTGATTTCATGCTAAATAGAATTGTGAACACAAGATATTAAGATTAGTTACTCGCTGTCTCCCTCTCTCCCCCTTCCTGCCTCCCTCGCTTAGGCATCGCGTAAAAATCGCGGCAGAAAAATGAGAGTTCAGCATCAATAAAATTGACCTTAACATTAAGAATATCAGATACAAAAGGCTAAGCAAACAGAGACAATATAGGTCAGGGCGGCGGTAGCAAATTACAGGTTTCATCAATGGGGAATTAATACCGTGATAGCCGACGGATGACTTTATTGATAGACTGAAATTCTTAACATATCGTCTATAAAACCAGTCAGAGGTTTTAGATTCCTTGCCTTCCCTTATACTCCCCCTTCCTCGCTCTCTGGGTTGGACATTTTGTCAGGAACATGTGAAATGCAAGCAAAATTGGGATGCTAACAAAAGGAAAGACAGATATGATCAGAATTCAGAGCGTATAACCAGGCGCAATGCATCTTCATGTAGAATGGATAGAGTTTTTATGTTGGCAGCTGCTTCATAAGCCACAGAATAACACCAGTTTGGTTTATATAGAGCAGGCATCGAAGACAAAAATCCCTCACCATTCTTTAAAGTGACTTCCATGACAAATTTGCCTAGCAAGATTATTAAGTTCCATTTCTTCACTGGCCTTTGGGAGAAGAAAGATTCATCTCTGTTTGACATTCTCCTGGGCATTTTCAACTGAACTGTAGCTAACTGTACCAGTCAGGGGATATTCTGAGCACAATTCCAGGCTGATGGCATTTTAGCATGATATATTTGTGTGTTTCCTTTTACGGGCTACCCAACAAATAAATCTAGAGGCAGGAATGTACGAATATTAAATACAAGGAGAAGAGACACTGTCACAGAGCAAAACAAAGGAGCTGGTGTCCTTTTGTGTACAGCACTCCCTCCCAGATATTGTGATCTTGCAATTGGGGTGTACCATGTATCCAACTTTATAGAAGGCAATCCTGTGTTTGTAAGACAGGCTTTCTCAAAGCCATGTGGATGTATGTTCTATGTGCATTCATGAGCAGGGTTGTGGTTCAGCCTGATGATGAAGAAAGGGGATTTGGGGAACAGCGGTTTGTCCCTGGGAATGTGGACGTTTCTGAAATGCAGGTGGATTCGGAAAGTGTTGATAGCTTAGAAAAACAGAAGTCTGTGGATGCCTCTGAGTTTAGCAGAGATGCTGCCGAAGTTTGTGATAAGGAGGACCTTTCACTTGAGTCTGAGAATTGTCAACAAAGTCCAGATGGGAATGAAGGGAATGAGTTTGTGTTAGATAGGGATTCCAGGTTGAAATTGAAATCAGAGCCCAGATGATTGGTGAGAATTGGAGGCATTCGTGGGGTGGGCTAGAGCTCAAAGGAACTTGTTTTTCAGTTGCAAGAAGGTTTTAAAGTAGATGTAATTTGGGGAAAGATTTTAGTCAGAGCAACATCGCTGTTGGAGATACAACTCTTGCATGGTTTCAGTTCATGCCCCACTTTCCCCAAAAAAAACCTTGGGCTTTCCCAAGCGGGGTGGCTACATCAAGAAGGCATGCAGTCACTCTGAATCACCCCCAATTTACCCCTAAAAATAAAATAAAACTTATTTGGCTGCCATAACTTTCCTCCTCACGCCATCCTGGTGCAAGGAAATGATTCCTCCTCGCTCCCTTCCTCCTGGTGTGTCATTTCCTCACCAAATTAATTGGGCATCAAATTAATTCAGGATACCTTTGTGTATTCTAAATTGATTCATTTTTACTGGAGGCATCGTTTAGATGCCTTCAATAAAAAAAAAAACCCAGGCAGATCCCAGGATATGGGACTGTCTGGATGGGCCCTCAAAGTGATAGGCACTGGAAGGGAAGTTTGATCTGGTATATATATATATAGACACATACATACATACATACATACATACATACACATACACACACAAATTATGTTCCATATGAAACATAATTTCTTAAGCCAGGTATCATAGTTCTATATGGTATTCTGGCCCACTGAACTTGTCCTTAACATACTGTATACACTCGAGTATAAGCCTAGTTTTTCAGCCCTTTTTTAGGGATGAAAAAGCTCCCCTCGGCTTATACTCGAGTGAGGATCCTGGCTGGCTTATGTTCGGGTTGGCTTATACTCAAGTATATAGATAATCAGACTTAGAGAGTCTTATCTTACTAAAGTCTTATTATTATTATCATAAATTACAAATATATGTAAACATTCAAAACCATTTAACCTATTGATGCCTCAAAAATGTAATTTTATTAGTATCTATATTTATTTTTATTTTTGAAATTTGCCAGTAGCGGCTGCATTTCCCACCCTCGTCTTATACTTGAGTCAATAGGTTTTCCCAGTTTTGTGATAAAATTAGGTGCCTCGGCTTATATTCAGGTCGGCTTATACTTGAGTATATACGGGTAATAACATTCCTCCAGGTTCAAACTGTCCAAAAGCACAGAGAGGGGTAGAAGAACTGATGACCATTTTCCATTTCTAGTAAAGGAATCTCTTATCAACATACGTGTTAAATTTTGAGCCCTTTTTGTTTAAGTGTCAACAGCTTAGTGTGGCCTTTCTTGAAATCTGTGTGAAAAGAGAATGCCTTCCCAAAGAAGGATTAACACAGGGAGCTTTTCCTTTTTACTCCGGAGCTTCAATGCACCCTGTGCAGTGGTGGCAGCATTGTCCTTGTTGATTTCATCTCAAGCCTGGGATGCTTATTTACTAGTGAACCATCTTCTGAATGTCTTAAGATGGAAGAATTGCCTACCTGCTGTGCTTGCCCACAGAAGAACGCCATGGTGCTAGCTAGATAATCATTTCAACAGGCCCCTCCAGCACAACCATGCTACAAAGTTAAACAGAATCTCTATTTCTTCTGATTAATCTGTGTTTTGAACATATTTTGATAGTTTAAGCTGTCTCTCTATACTACCACTCCCTAATTTGGCATTCATTGTCACTGAGGTGACGTGCCACTTTGGGATGGGGTCATATGGTTGAACAGATAGATTAGATAGATATACCGCAAATACTTTGGAGAACTATTATTTCATCAGTATTTTCTAAATTATTTTTATTGTTATTATTATTTGAGAAAAAGTTACAATCATATAAACATATTCTATACATTTCCCCCTCTTTTATTTACATACTGTAACACTCCTGGGTGGCGCGAACACCAGGAACCAACACAGAAGCCAATAACAATATGATATCTTTATTAAAGCAAATAAAGTTCCAAATGGAAATAAGCAGCAAAGTAAAAGTAGCAATTGACCTTCCAGAAAAGATCAATTTTAGTCCAATAAGATAAAGTCTTATGTCCAGTATTAGAGTTCAAAATTCAGAAACCGAAACACACTCAAACTCCGTCTGAGCTTTCTGTGGGGAAAAGAGCAGGGAGCAAGAAGAGTCCTTTAGAATAAATGTCCAAATCAGGATTTCAGGGCAAGGCAAAACTAGATGTTCAGGAGCTGAAATGCAGTCCCAACTTGGCAAGAAGGTAAACCAACACTCGGTCTACTCCAGAGTAAGCACACTGTCAGGCCGCTTGGAAATCAGGAACAAGAGACAACGATGCTTCCCAGTCAGAAGTTAAGTTGACACCGCGCCGAAGGTTTTCAGCGCAAAACTTTTATGGAAGTTCATAAGCTCCCCCAGAGCAGGTGCTGGACTCCCCAATTCTTCCCAAGAGAACTGGTCCGCCAAAGACATCTCATCAGGTGCCTGCCTCCCTAATTCTTTCCAAGAGAACTGGGCTAGCCATAATCGCCTCGCTTTGCTAATCTGGCGCTTCGTCGTAAACTTTGCTTCTGAGAACGGTCTGTTTTCAGAAAAGCCCTTCGATCAAACAGTAAATCATCCGGAGAACCCGGGAGAGGCTGCACTGTCTCAAGGGCATCCTTAATTGGCTCTGGCATGGAAATGTCAACAGTAGGCATCTGGAAAGGAATTGAATCTTGCTGACTTGGGAAAAAACCCAAGTCTTCTTCAGTTTTGGTCAGCAATGGCCGCGGGGTCAGGGGTCAAAGGTGCCTGAGACATCACACATTCACCCCTGTGCTCCCCTTCCCCAGAGCCATCTCTTCTTCTGTAATCCCACCAAAAGTTCAATTCTTCATTTGGAGGTAAATTCCCATCTTCTTTATCCAATAATTTTTCTAGAAATTTTCTTCAAATACTTTCAAAATCATTTTTCCCATAATCCCTTCTTTACTTTTAAATTTGATGTTAGCTTGTCATTCAGTGCCACTCGCCAAACTTCTTTATACCATTCATTAATTTGTATTTTCATTTCTCCTTTCCAATATTTTGCAATTAGTAATCTAGCTGCTGTTAATAACATGTCTATTAAAATTTTTCCCTCTTATCTTTCTCATCTTCTTTTTTTTAATTAAAAGTAATATTTCCACTGGATTCCTTCTAATTTTTATATTCATAATATTTTCTATTTCCCTTATGACCAATTCCCAAAAACCTTGAACATGTTTACAATCCCACCACCTATGCATGTAGGTTCCAATTTCCTGGCACCCTCGCCAGCATTTTTCATTATTATTCTTATTCATAATATTTAACCTTCTTGGTGTTAAAATACCACTTCCAAATTAGTTTATAATAATTTTCTTTTATTCTAATTGACATGTTTTTAATTGTTTTGTTTTCCATATCTCCTCCCATTCTTTTTCCGTTATCTTTGTTCCTAATTCCTCCTCCCATGATTCTCTTAATGTTAATCTTTTCTTTTTTTCTATGTCTTTAATTAGTATTTTATATATTTTACTTGTTGTTCCTTTTAATGGCTCACTGTTTTCTCTTTTTAATGCTTTTATTATTAATTCCTCAAATTATTTCATCAGTAGAAGTTAAATCTTCACTGATGAAAGCCAAAACTATTCCATACTGTCATTGTGTTCAAAGATGCTGGTGATGACACAAAAAGTTCTAACACCTTCCCAAACACAAACCTGTGAAACCTGAGATTACACTTCTAAATTAGGAGGAAATATATAGTTGCTTTGGCCAGTTTATTGCCTCTTGATCAACCTTTTGGTTATGAATTTCACTTTAATATCTAGTTTGGTCCTCAGATGGCCACCAGCAATATACTTGAAGTATTTCCAGATTATACTTTGTTGGAATGACCTTCAAGAGTTCAGGGTCTCCTCAACACCATGATGAGATGACACAGTCAAGGATGGATATAGATGCAGAGATATTATCTAGATTCCTATGGTAAGATTTTCATAAATGTTGGCTCAACAATTCAACAATAAAGACATATAATTGATTCAATTAGTCTAAACTTTGGTTGGGCCTGAACACTACCATCAGAGCTGCCTCAATCCAGGCTGAACCTCACAATCTTCTTTATTACTGTAGAACAACAAATAACCAGGCATTCTTTTTGTCATCCATATTAATGGTGATTTATTTCTTATTTGTGCTCAACTTTCTTGCAGGAGTTGTAATACAAAGGGAAAATGTTTATATGAAGAAGGCCTCCTATGACAACCCTCTGTATTTCTTCCCATAGTCTTCCTTTATGGACTACCAAAGTGAAGAAGAAGATGAGTCTGAGTTCTACTCCAGAAACAATATTCTCTTATCTGAAGCACTGTGTTTCTCCATGGGAAAGATAACAGCCATGTCCCGCACCACTTCCTCAATATACTGTTATTGGAGACAACTGATGAGGAAAACAAACAGTCAAGATAACAATTAGACAGTCAATAATGGCATGTGAAACAGCAGAGACAAGATGCAAACTGCCTCACCATTATCAAGTTCATCTGCTAAGCTAGGCAGCATCTGCAGCTTGCAGGATTGTTACTTTAATCACTCCTGGATTCCCAAGTTCTTCTTCATAAACCTCAGTAAAAGACAAACTTTCACTGGAGGAAGTACTTGCTTCTGGTTTCCAGCAGAATCGATCAAAACAAAAATGCCTTTGTCAAGAACGTCTTCAGCTATGGAACCACCAAGTTGTCCCATCATACAAATATCAGATCTCTCCATATAGGGGCTCATTGAAATGAGATATTATTTGCTCTTTCTTGCTCTGGTGAGGATGGAATAAATATAACACTGTACAAGACATATGCTTACATATACAGTGTTCCCTCACTGTGGTTCCAGGACCACCCGCAATAAGTGAAAATCCGCAAAGTAGGGACACTATATTTATTTTAATATTTATACATTATTTTAGTAGTTATACACTATTTTAAGTCTTTATCAACTAATTGTGTGTTGATAAATCGCCTCCTTCTCCTCCCGTTGCCGCTTGGGCTCCTCTTCTCTCCCTTTGGCTTCTCCTTCCTCCCTTCCTTAGGCTGTAAATTGTAATTTTTATGATTTATAATAGTCTTTTAGAGTTTATTGAAAAACCACAAAACAGCGTATCCGTGAAAAGTGAACCGCGAAGTAGTGAGAGAGCACTGTATATGGTTTACATATGGTACAGCATGGCCTCTGTATCCATGGGAAGACATTTCCAGATTTTGCTTGAATAATACCATGGTTTGTTATATATAATAACAAACTCTATTGAAATTAAGGATTTCCAGTTCAATAATATGCTAGAGTTGCACTGGAAGATACAGAAAGGGGCATATTTTGTTGGAAATGTATATGGAGATTGCATTGAATACGTTTTTCTAATATCTAGGGGACTATTTTAACCCTTTGTGACATGACTCAATCTTCCCCACAGCTGCTGTGAATCTCTGAAAGAGGTCTTCTACTGACAAATATGGAAAGAAATGAGTAGGAAAGGCCAGTCAGATGAGGATGAAGCTGATGATCTGGGCCCTGAGAGATTAGTAAAGTAGGGTGCTCAACCACAATTTCTTGTCGAAGGCTTTCATGGCCGGAATCACTGGGTTGCTGTGAGTCTTTCGGGCTGTATGGTCATGTTCCAGTCTCATTCTCAAAGGAAGGCAAAGGCACCCCCACCCCCCACCCACCCCCGAACATGTCTTGGTAAGAAAACCCAGATATTTATTTTTTTATAGTTTCCCCAAAGTAGAAATGATTGGAAGTCCCAAAACCATAAATACTATGATTGCCCAGGTATCAGAAGCTGAAGTCTCCAGGCAGGGAGAACTATCAGGGAGCTTCCAGACAGTGCCAAAATCCACACCAAAGCGGGTTTTAAAAACCCGCTTTGGTATGGATTTTGGCACTGTCTGGAAGCTCCCTGATAGTTCTCCCTGCCTAGAGACTTCAGCCTCTGATATTTGGCAATTATAGTATTTATGGTTTTGGGACTTCCAATAAATCCTGTTGCATTTTACTTTATTTTTACTTTTTTTTAAAAAACCCACTTTGGTGTGGATTCCCATCCCAACTCCCTTCCCAAAAAACTTGGGCTTTCCCGGCGGGGTGCATGGCTACATCGGAAAGGCATGCAGGCACACTGAAGCCCCCAGTATACCCCTAAAAATAAAGTAAAACGCACCAGGAGACTGGAAGTTGGAGGCAATGGTATGATCCAATAGACAATCCATCCTATAGAGTGATTACCTTGAGAAAATGTGTAAGACATTTTATAGGCTTTTGGAACATGGGCATACAGCTTGAAAGACTCACAGCAACCCAACCAAAATCTCATTTCCTTTCACCTCAGAGCTGAGACCTCCTACCTTTTCACTTTTTGAATTGTTTGGATGGTAGAAGAGGAGAGAGAACTGTACAGGAGGAACATTATATTCTGTTGCACCTCAGGTTAGCTTCACCTTGCTGTATACACCAAGCTGCATACAGGTTGAAGTCTTTTTAGTTTATTAGAAAATAGAAGATAAAAAGTTCTTTAAAAACAAAAGTAAAGTTCCAAAAGATTGTTACAAAATAAAGCCTTAGAGCATAATTAAAGAAATCACCAGGAATAAACAAAGTCCCATTAGAGCATGACAAAGTCCCAAGAACATGAACACAAGAGCTGCAAGATAATCCAGGAAAATGAGAACTTGCTTCTTGGTTGAACAAAAGTTGCTTTGACAAAGGTTTGTTTCCAGATACATTGCTTTAATACCCGTTGCAAAGCATGAAAGCATTTCTCTGGCCTCTAACCTCCCTCTTGTTTGCAATTCTCACACTCCTCCGAACCCTGAATTCCAAACGGTCAGCTCGATCTAAGGAACCTGTTTCGTTAAGGTCAGACTGTTCGTTAGTTTGCTGGAGCCTCATTATCAGACTGAGAACTGTCCTCCTTTTCCAAGTCAATTTGCACCTGGCTAGTTTCAGTATCATCAACATCATTCCTTGCTGTGGGAAAATGAACTTGCACTCTCTGTTCCTCATCTTCTACAACAGGGACATTTGAACCTGACTTTGAACCTGAATCTCATCATCCTCATCAGAGTCAATCTGAGGTTCCAGAGGTTCCAGCTGAGTCACAACATATTAATTTTGCTTGATGCAGGATCTTGACCAATGATTTCCATCTAAAGGAAGTTGGCAAATCATTATTGATGTATAACGAAATCAAGCTGGTCTTTAAGAGCAGGTCTAACAGAACAGAGGCTCCCCTACTACATTTGGTTTGCCTCCTGGCCTACCAGGTATGGGTTACTATGCATTCAATTGAGACTTAATTTCACAGGTGTAAAGGGAAAGATCTCTTTATAACTGAGAAATACATTTTGCCATAAATAGGACACCTCTTCAAAACCTCCCTTTTATGTGGCTTAAATCTGAGCTTGCACACCCAGCATGCAAACATGGAATAATGTATCAATGCCTTCATACGATGAAGGCAGTACACTAGAATCTACATCAGCTTCAGTGATGCATAGGCAGTAATAATCACTATTGAGTTTCTTAGTTTTCACTCACTGCTGTGCGTCTCAATGTACTGAAAGTTACAAAGGAAAACATAGAAAATTACAGGAGGAGAAAGAGATCTTTTATTTCCCTGCATTTGAAGAAGTGTCAAAAATGGTATCTGACAGAAGAAGGGAGTAATTTTAAGAGAAGCAATAATGGGAAGTCTATTGGATGACATGGAAGGTGGAAGGCAACAAAACAATTTAATTAAATTAAGGAACAATTCCCAGCAGGGATGAATACGTTGGTTCATGGGTGTATGCGAGCGCATGTGTTTTAATGCTAAGAACAGGTGAATTGCAGCTTTTGCAGATAAAAATAGAACCACCAACAAATCATGTGCTGATCTCCCAACTCAGAGGCTGATGTTCTCCACTGAATGTCTTCCATGCTTTCAAGACAAGAAATATGCAGCAGTGCACTAGAAGTAGAAATGGAACAGAAGGGAGATGTAGAAAATAAGCTCATCATTAATTAAGATTATGCAAGCATTGATAACCAATGTTTTAAGGAAGCTAATGGAAGTGTTGGCGTAGTGGTCTGAGCATTGGACTTGAGACCAGAGTTCAATTCAACACTCAAGCCCCTTCCACACAGCCGTATAAAATCTCACAATATCTGCTTTGAACTGCGATATATGGCAATCAGAGCCGGCCCTAATTATTTTTCAAGTGTAGGTGAACAGAATTTTGCCCCCCCCCCCCCCAAACCAATCACTGAAAAATAAAAGTGTTGGATGACCAAAAATGTAGGATAATTAGGAGGGATTAAGGAAAAGCCTATTAAACATCAAATTACATTAAGATTTTACAAATTAAGCACCAAAACATCATGTTTTACAAGAAATCAACAGAAAAAGCAGTCTCGACTGTTCCCCCGTATGTTTTGCGCCCCAAGCGACCACTTAATTCGCCTCATTGTTGGAGCGACTCTGATGGCAGTGTGGACTCAGATATTCCAGTTCAAAGCAAATATTGTGGGTTACTTTGCCTTGAATATTCTGGGTTATATGACTGTGTGGAAGGGCCCTCAGACATGAAAACAAAGGGTGACTACAGGTGAGTTTCATACTTTCATCCCCATAAAATGTCACGATAGGCTTGCCTTAGGGTTCCATATATCAAAAATGAGTTGAAAGTACCAAACAGCAACATTAATAGAGAACCATGCACATGTCATTTGGATGTCTTCTTCTGAGATGCTACAGATCCATTTTGCTCAACAATGTCAACTTTGACTGGAAGTGTTGTTCCAAGATTCCCTCAAAGATTCTTCTTTAGTTGTATGTGGGATTCTACAGCAAAGGAGTCTTGAATGATGCATCAAGAGGATGTCTGGACAAGCAAAACTTGCATGACTTCCTCTATTTAACACAGTGGCCACCTGTAAGGAGAAGAAACTGTTATCGTGATCATTGTTGTACTAGAGAATCACTAAGGGCACTTCCAGGCAGCACCAAAATCCATGTGAAAGCAGGTTTAAGAAACCCGCTTTGGTGTGGATTTCCATCCACACACATACACCCCAAAACCCTGGTTTTTCTGGAGGGGCATCTGGACACCCCCTTCCCAGGAAAGCGTGTGTTTTCTGCCGGTGTGGGGACAGAAGTCCAGCCTGACCCGGGTTGGACCAGACTTTTCCCCTGTGTGGAACTGGCCTTAGTTAACTATAGGGACTGTTGTGATGGGCAAATGCAAAGTTTTCCTTCAAAAAAAAAGCCAACTGGGCTCCACATCTATATATATATAAGGGTAATGAAATTTCGGCCTAGGACAAAACAACAAAACTACACATCCGAGAAACACTAAACTTGGCAGCACAACCCCTCATCCATGCCTCTACGTTCATACAACAAACAGCTCCAGCTACTCCAGAAAACGGCCAGGCTTTGAGACTGCAAGGCTATTCACTGCTATTCCACCTGGCCAACAAAGGATTCCCATAAGCCACAGCAACGCGTGGCCGGGCACAGCTAGTCTATATATATATAAAAGGGTAATGAAATTTTGGCCTAGGACAAAACAACAAAACTACACATCCGAGAAACACTAAACTTGGCAGCACAACCCCTCATCCATGCCTCTACATTCATACAACAAACAGCTCCAGCTACTCCAGAAAATGGCCAGGCTTTGAGACTGCAAGGCTATTCACTGCTATTCCACCTGGCCAACAAAGGATTCCCATAAGCCACAGCAACGCGTGACCGGGCAAAGCTAGTAAGCCTATAAAATGTCTTATGCATTTTCCCAAGGTTATCACTCTATAGGGATGGATTGTCTATTGGATCACACCATTGCTCCCAACTTCCAAACCCAATAGCAGTAAACCCTCTGGAAATTTCAGATGGCCTAAAGATGCCATTTTAGATTGTACTTCTTGTTTCTGCAGTCAGTTTTCCTAGAATTTCTGTGCCATTAACTCACAACTTGGCAGTCTGTCTTCAGAGAACATGCTGCCAATGTGAAGGCTCCTTGGAGCAGGTCGTCTTTTAGTGGGAGTTGACTATAATTGCACTTACTTTATTGTTCAGACATTTATGATTATTTCTCTCCTGAGCGCCTTGACTGATGTGTTCCTTAGAGTTTAGGTTACTTTTCAAAGCAGCCAACTGTTGGGACCCAGTAGTTAAATAATGTGAAATTGCAGCAATGCCAACGGAATAGGAGTCGAGTTTTACAAAAGCAAGTTCCTTCTCTGAACATAATAACAGTAAATTTCTAGAGTCCTGTAGTGCAATATCCATTAGATTTATTATGTTGCAATTCCCAACCCAACTAGTTCTGCCTGAGGGTGAGTATATTACATTTCATCACAGTTTCATTTTCTCCCACAGATGAGAAATGGGAATGCTATTGCAGTTATGTAGCATGCATGTGTTAAATCTGATCTCTAATAAAATCAAACACATCACAACTCATAGCACTTTAGCACAGCGTTGGCAAAATGAAACACCATCTGTCATCACAGAGAGATTGCCTTATTATAACGCACACACCAAAAAAAAAACTTGACTGCTTGGTGTGAACCTTGTGATTTAATAAATAGAGAAAATGGAAACTGATAATTACAATCTTATTTATTTTAAGTTATTAGTTAAAGCTGCAAAAAAGTGCAGTATCATTTAATCAATTACAAGCTGGCGGGCTAATGTTAGAAAAGTAAATATTTGGAAATTGAGTCTATTTTTTTTCTTTAAAAGATCCAAAATGAGACAGATAGAGAAAGAAAAAAGCAATTGCGAGGCATATGTATACAAAGGCCTGCCAAAATCTCTGATAAAGAAGGAAGCCAGGAATAGCCCAAATCACTGCCAGTTCTGATTAGGCCGTTTGAGCATCCAGTAAATAACCGTTGAAGTACGCATTGTTAGAAAAATAGCTACTGGTGTCAATCTAAAAGAGATTATGACAAAGCAATCATGTTAAGGTTTTACAGGATGGTTGGCGAGATGCTCCATTGTGTAGTGGAACAGGGCAAGTTGTTTCCTCAATATCAACCTGGGCTTCCATTTCCAGAGTTGTGTGTTTTGTTTTGCTTTTTTTGCAATGATGGATTAAATTCATGCCAGGATGAAATACAAATTGGCATGTTGGCTGTAGGCTCAAATGAGCAGTCCAGCTCTGCAAACAGGGTTCTGAGCAAACTGTACGGATGGGGTAAAATCCATGCCAAATGCCAATGCTGCAGAGCTGAATTGATGATACATTAGTTGAGGAGCCCATCCTACCATGTTTCCCCAAAAATAAGACAGTCTCTTATATTAATTTTTGCTCCCAAAGATGCACTAGGTCTTATTTTCAGGGGATGTCTTATTTTTCCATGAAAAATTTACATTTATGGTTAAACCAAAAAAAAAAAGAACATTTATTTATTTATTTATTTATTTACAGTATTTATATTCCGCCCTTCTCACCCCGAAGGGGACTCAGGGCGGACTACAATGAACACATATATGGCAAACATTCAATGCCAACAGACACACAACATACAGTAGACAGACTCAGAGGCATTTTTTTAACATTTTTCCAGCTTCACGATTCCGGCCACAGGGGGAGCTGTTGCTTCACCGTCCAGTAGTGGCTGTACTTCCTCATTTCTTTCCTCGTGTTTTGCTGGCAGTTTTATGGTGTTGTAAATTAGCCTCCCGCATAAAGCGTCCCTAAATTTCCCTAATTGACAGATGCAACTGTCTTTCGGGGCTGCATAGGTCAACAGCAAGCCGGGGCTATTAAGGGTCGGAGGCTTAACCCGACCCGGGCTTCGAACTCATGACCTCTCGGTCAGTAGTGATTTATAGCAGCTGGTTACTAGCCAGCTGCGCCACAGCCCGGCCCACATTTATCATATACTGTTCAGTAGTTGTCATCACAAACCAGCATGACCAGACAAACTATTAATCCTATCAAGAATTTCTTGTTACTACCACTATTTCCATGTGCAACAATCTATGGTACGTACATTTAACGCTCCTGCATACACTGATGTTCTTTTTGGCGGGCATGCTTCCAAACAAAAACTTAGCTAGGACTTACTTTTGGGGGAGGTCTTATATTTAGCAATTCAACAAAACCTCTACTAGGTCTTATTTTCAGGAGATGACTTATTTTCGGGAAAACAGGGTATGTTGTGAGCCTTCAAGTTGTTTTGAACTTATGGAGACCTCTAAGGAGAACCTGTTACAAAGCCTTTTTTGGCAAGATTTGTTTAGTGGTGATGAGGAGCTTGCATTTTCCTTCATCTGGAGCTGGGAAAGTGTTAATTGCCCAAAGGCAACCATTGGGTTTCCATAGCTAAGTGAAGATTCAAACCCTGATCTCCAGAGAAGTAGTAAAATCTGTTTTGTTTTGTCTTTGGTGACTTGTCACCATGTATAACCAACCATGGTTCATGGAAGACTCAAAAGCCTCTTCTCTCCTCACATTTGTGTTGAGCATATGATACTAAAGACTGCTGTGCATGATATTAAATCAGAAGTAGAAGATTGGAGAGAGAATAGCTAGAGGACCCAAAGAGACCTTTGGGGGGATACATCTATTTATATATATAAAAGGGTAATGAAATTTTGGCCTAGGACAAAACAACAAAACTACACATCCTAGAAACACTAAACTTGGCAGCACAACCCCTCATCCATGCCTCTATGTTCGTACAACAAAAAGAAAAGAAAAATAAACTCCTAATTAGAGGGAGAGGAATAATTGTTTTTATCCAATTGCTGCCAGTTAGAAGGCTAAGCTCCACCCACTTGGTCTCCTAGCAACCCACTCAGCCCTGGGGACAGGCAGAGCTAGGCCTCACTTAGGCCTCTTCCACATTGCCTATAAAATACAAATTATCTGATTTTAACTGGATTATATGTCAGTGCAGACTCAAGGCCCTTCCACACAGCTATATAACCCATTTATAATCTTATATTATCTGCTTTGAACTGGATTATCTTGACTCCATACTGCTATATAATCCACTTCAGTGTGCATTTTATACAGCTGTGTATAATCCAGTTCTAAGCAGATAATATAAGATACTTTATTTTCCATACCACCATACTTCACCACAGCAACGCGTGGCTGGGCATAGCTAGTGTATATATATAAATGTAATGTATGTTTGTAGGATTGAGATAACAATAAAACCACTGAACCAAATCACACCAAATTTGACCAACACATCCAAGGTATGTCCTTCACTCAAATCCCCCCCCCCCAAAAAAAAGGATTGGCCTAGGTATAACACACCCAGGCATTATAGCTGCAAGGCTATTCGGTGCAATTTAACCAGACAAAGGATTTACCTTGGTAGAAGGTGGCCAGGCTTTGAAGCAGTGATACTACTCTGTACTATTGAAGTTGTCCAACTAAAGATTCACCTAAGTAGCAAGTAGCCAGGCTTTGAAGCAACGAGGCTATTCATTGAAATTCTAGTAGCCCAAAAAACCATTCCCCTAGAACACAAGTTCCCAGGCTTCGAAGCAGCAAGCCTATTCCGTTGCATTCTAATTTACCAGACCAGGATTCCTATAAGAAGAGAATGGCCAGGCTTTGAGGCTGTAAGTCTATTCACTGCTATTCCACCTGGCCAACAAAGGATTCCCATACGCCACAATAATGCATGGCCGGGCACAGCTAGTGATTAATAAAAGTCCTCTACTGGTCTTAAAATGGCCCAAGGTTGGGCAAAAATGTGATGAAAATGTGGAGAGCATTTGGAGGCAAATACATGGGGGCATTTTGTTTTCAGTGAGTTTTGAGGCTGTAAAAACAGTTCAAAAAGATCCCCATTGTAACTCATTCCTTAAATGGTAACAGAGACAATTTTGCTTCTTCCCACCCTTGCTTCTTACATAATTTAATAAACATTAATATAAAATATATGTATGTATGTGTGAATAATAGATAGTGCTCTACCAAAGCCCACCCTCCCCTACCACCATCTCCACAGATACCTGAAACCATAGATAATAATGAACCTTATATTTTGACTATAGTTCAGCAGGAATCATACCATAGAATAGCACTGAGACTCCTGAGGTTAATCTACACTGTAGAATGAATCCAGTTTGACACCACTTTAATTGCCATGGCTCAATGCTATAGAATAGGAGCCTCCGGTGGCCTAGGGGATAAAAGCCTTGTGACTTGAAGGTTGGGTTGCTGACCTGAAGGCTGCCAGGTTCGAATCCCACCCGGGGAGAGCGCGGATGAGCTCCCTCTTTCAGCTCCAGCTCCATGCGGGGACATGAGAGAAGCCTCCCATAAGGATGGTAAAACATCAAAACATCCGGGTGTCCCCTGGGCAATGTCCTTGCAGACGGCCAATTCTCTCACTCCAGAAGCAACTCAGGTTGCTCCTGACACGAAAAAAAAATGCTATGGAATCATGGGCATTATAGTCCTACCAGGTCTTTCACTTTCTCCTCCCAAGAGTGCTATTGCCTCACCAACTACAACTCCTGGGATTTCATAGCATTGAGCCATGACAAAGTGGTATTAAACTGCATTCATTCTATAGTGCAGATGCATCCCTAGAAAGGCCCAGAAACACTTCCAGAGGGTAATATATTTTGGAGCATGAGTAAATGAAACCATTGGTATCAAATCCATGGATAACGGGGTCATACTATATATGAGATCCTACCCAACCTGAGGAAATTAGAAAAGGAATTAAAACCATTATTGTCACCTATCCCTAATTACATGGGAATAATGCCACATTCCTCTTCCCAGAGTCTCTTTTCGGGTTTTCAACATTAAATAAAGGAGAGACCACTTCGCAAGAGAAATTCAAAAACTATTTAGCTTTAACAACCCATCTTAAAGAGGCAAATCATTATGTAAATGTGCAACAGTGAATTGACTTTATATGTAACCCTCATTCAATATGCATAATAAAATACAGGAGCCAAAGGTCTAAAAAAAAAATTACAGCCAGCACTTTTGTCAGCATTAAGCAAAGGCAAACTGAGATAACTGTTGCCATAAGGAATTATTTTGATCTCCAAATAGTAAGGGAAATTAGATTTTTTGCAAATATTTATTGTAGACAATAAGATACACTCTTCCCCAAACTCCTTAACACTGAGAGTGTTTCAATATCTGATGGACTCTTTTTTTTCCCTCTCCCCTCGACAGTTGTTCAAATTATATTATATGACAGAGTATGCGCTAGCTTCAGAAGAAAGGAAGCTATTTGACAAGGTACATTTTAACTTTAAACCGAATGTGAGAGCTATAAAAAGAATAATTAATCAGCTGTGATATAATTTGTACAACCATCCATAAAGCAACGCTAGGAATCTTCAAATTACAGTAATATGGGGGAAACCATTATCCCTCCATGAAATGTTATTACAATTTTTCTAGTAGACTCTGTATTCCTAAACCACCTGTCTATTATATTGTAATTTATCCTTCCCCTGAATTACCTGCAAAGACTATAAAACATTCCTCTGTAGAGTGGATTGCTAAGCTAATGGCACGATTCTATCAGAAGCCGCTACGCCAGCAAATCAGTTTGTAAGATCAGCGGTAAGAAATCGTAGATTGATTCAGTGCCATACATTTTTATCAGTGAACTTTCTATAAGAGATCCATCACTAGAAGGGTGCAATGGGTGCAAACCAGAATGGGTGGTACTATTGCACTCTAGGCTTCGAACACCTTTTTATCCAGCACCACATAAAGTCCAGTAGTTACTAACTGTAACAGTTTATTTACAAAGCCTGTACAAAAGAGAGAGAAAGGTAGTTCCAAAAAAGCAGTAGAAAATGTGCTATGAAATAGCAGTTGTCCATACATACAAAAGATCAATAATCCAAAATAGCAAGATATATGGAGTCAAGAACATAGGCATAATTCCATAAGCATGAAAAAGGAATATTTCAGGAACATAGGCAAACACAGGAGACTTGAATCATGAGCATGAGAGTTGGAACAAGAACTAGAATCTATGGCAACGTTGTCTGCCCTGGAGTCACCAAGTAAACATCACTTAATTTAAGCTCAAGCCCGACCAGGAAGCCATGAAGTCATGCCTTTGAGACCTGAGTCTCAAGGACTTCTCATGGAGTCTTTCTGAACATCTAATTAATCTATCCTTGACTCCCTCCATGTGGAGGCCTAATCTGATATCACAGGAAAACTCCCCATCTGCATCTGTAGAAGGCCCTGAAGGCCGATTCCCAAGAGAAACTGACTTTTCCCTGGTTGCTAAGGAATGGACATTGGAATCCCAAATATCCCCTGAATCCTCTGCAACTGCTGGCACTTCTCTCTGATCTGAGGCCTGCAAATCACCCTTATCACACACAGACTTGTCAATCATCCTCCTCATCCTCTGAGGAATCCCCAGCATCTTGCTGCTGAACCTCAACAGATACCATCAAAGTAGAGGATGACACTAAAATGAATGTTTTGTTTTACAGAGAACACTTAAATATGAATTCTGGACAAATGATGGAAATTGCAAACATTATTTGACTTCTTGCCCAGATCAATCTCCACCATCAGAGATTTAATCTGGATGGAGCAGGAAAGAAGTGAGACAGCAAAGCCTGGACCAATAATCATGAATTTCCTGTTGCATCTCATTTTGTAGATAAAAATATGCAATAAATTGATTGTTTTTATTTTCTTTCTCCCAACTTCTCTTTCTTGCTCTTTTTTCTGTTGTGTTGGACCAATAATCATGAATTTCCTGTTGCATCTCATTTTGAAGATAAAAATATGCAATAAATTGATTGTTTTTATTTTCTTTCTCCCAACTTCTCTTTCTTCCTCTTTTTTCTGTTGTGTTGGTTAGAGGATAAGCTTTTATTACAAAATGTAAATTACCTTAATCATTTTTTTCTTTTCCCCAGAAACACTGCAAATAAAGGTAATATGCAAATGGTAATGAATAAGTGGACACATCTCCCTTCTCGTTTGCCCTGCCTCTTCTCCAAAGACAAACTATTATGAAAAAAGGCTATGGTGAATATTTGAAGAAAAGAAATTAATATAACACAAGTTAAATTATTTTCCATTATTTCAGTTGTATAAACTTTTCTAGGTATCTCGTTTTGGTTTTGTTTGGTGGAGCTAGAAAAATATTTTTCCAGAAGCTTGCTCTTCTAGGAATAAAATTGTATAGGAACACAAAAACATATACTAGCAAAGAAATGCAAAGATAATACATTATTTTGAATAAGAAATTGATATTTGACCTTTCAATTTTTTTAAAAAAATGGTAATAGTTGATCTGCATAGCACTGGATTTTACGTTGACTCAGATAATAAAGCAACCACAAATACATAAGCCAGTCAAGGAGATGTTTTGGTATCTTGAATACCATTAGAAAAGGACTTTTTGCCATGTTGTTCAAATACTGGTTGGAATGGATCCCAATTTTGCACAAAGGACAATACAGAGACACCGTTTTGCGTATTTTGGTGTTGTTGAAAAGAGCCACAAAGAGCGTCTGTCTGATTTGTTCTCCGCACACTGTGATGCAGCACAAAAGAAACATGTTGCTGATGTTTTGTAAAAAAGACAATGGAAAATCTAAGAGTGTTCCAAGTGAAAACGAGAAGAATAGACTCCCTGATGAGAACCGAAATTGTACAAGATGTTTCACAAGTGTTGCGGTAAAGTGCCTTCTTGAAGGACTAGTCTTCATTCAAAACCATTACATGAGTTGAGTAACTGAAGGTGAGCCAAGTGGTCCTTACTTTCAAATCTCAGCTGAGCTACAATCTTGGCAGATTCCTATTCGCACAACTTCAGAGTTCTATCTTTCTTGATCATCTTCAAAATGCAATCATTAAGACGTGGGAGATCTTAAAGTAAAAGCTCCAGAGATGAGTCATGAAGCTCACCAGATATTCTTCAACTCCCAGCATTCCTCAACCTTGGATAGGCTGGCTAGGTCTTCTGAGACTTGTAGTCTAATGGCATCTGACGGCTTCAGAATACCCATCCATCTTGGCAATTAGCAAGAACTAGAAGCATGTATTGCTATTTATTTATTTTATTGAAATGGAACTCAAAGCAGCTTACATCATAAGTTCAAAAGATTCATGCTTTATGTAGTAGGAATGTTTGGGAAGTATTCAACCATCTTCGGAATATAGGAAGATATAGGCTTTCAGATAGTCCAATATTACAATACAGTAGAGTCTCACTTATCCAACACTCGCTTATCCAATGTTCTGGATTATCCAACGCATTTTTGTAGTCAATGTTTTCAATATATCATGATATTTTGGTGCCAAATTCGTAAATACAGTAATTACTACATAGCATTACTGTGTATTGAACTACTTTTCCTGTAAAATTTGTTGTATAACATGATGTTCTGGTGCTTAATTTGTAAAATCATAACCTAATTTGATGTTTAATAGGCTTTTCCTTGATTCCTCCTTATTATCCAACATATTCGCTTATCCAACGTTCTGTCGGCCCGTTTACGTTGGATAAGCGAGACTCTACTGTATATCTATTTTATTAGTTAATTTTTATTTTTTGGAAAAAGAAGCATATAAATAAAAGTAAAACACTGTTTCCACGGTTTCATTTATCCACATCAGATAAAATACATCCTTTGTATGCATTTTCAAGATCCTCCATTTTGCACTGTAAGTCCTTCATTTCACCAGGGTTCCCTATTAGCCATGGTTTTGCATATCCATGAGAAGTCCAGGAATGTATCCCCTGTGGATATCACTATCAAACATTTGATGGTTGTGGATCACAACTAAAGTGAAAATGTTATTCCTAGAGACCATTCTTTTGAGCTTGCTTTCAGGTGGCAAATGGAATTACTATTTTCCTTGCCTTACAAAAGAAAATCAAATATGTCACTAGAAACTCTTGCATAGAGAAACTAATGGACAATATAGGCCTCTCTGTGCTCCAAAACCAACGACTTTCAGCACAGAGAAAGGAAAAATGCAGCACCGCTATAAATTCTAAATGATTTGTTTATTACAGAATCCAGTTCTCCAGCAGTTCCTTGGAGAGTCTGAAAATGAAAATGGTAGGACCTAAAGCACAGCCTTATATAATAGATGCATCCAATGTGGCTTGTCTCTCTGGTGTGTTCATTCTTTCATTTTAAAAACAATATTTGGATATTAGGAGAGTCTTCCCACAGAAGATGGAGTTGGTACATATGTACATTCCATACATTAAATTTCTGCAGGGCAGAAGAGATTGCACTGGCCATTGAAGTTTATGTGTTCTGATGATAGAGTCGTCCCTCTACATTTGTGGTTTTGATTTTTGCAGATTTGATTATTCACGGATTTCATTTAAAAAGTTTACACTAGATCCTTCAGTGTGACTTGATGGTCAACTTTCTACAGTCCTCCTAAAGGATCTAAGGATTTCAGAAGATATCACTCTATGATCCTTCATGTTGCACCCGAAAACCAGACCGGAACCAATATAACACACAAGCCGTTTATTGAAACAGAGTACAGTAGAGTCTCACTTATCCAAGCCTCGCTTATCCAAGCTTCTGGATAATCCAATCCATTTTTGTAATCAATATTTTCAATATATCATGATATTTTGGTGCTAAATTCGTAAATACAGTAATTACAACATAACATTACTGTGTATTGAACTACTTTTTCTGACAAATCTGTTGTATAACATGATGTTTTGGTGCTTAATTTGTAAAATCATAACCTAATTTGATGTTTAATAGGCTTTTCCTTAATCCCTCCTTATTATCCAAGATATTCACTTATCCAAGCTTCTGCCAGCCCGTTTAGCTTGGATTAGTGAGACTCTACTGTATATATATATCTATGCGCATTTAAGGTGGAAAGTCAGAGTAAGAAATAGTCCTTAATATATAGTCAATTGCAGTTCAGTAAAAGTTCGGCAATGCCCAAATTGTAATCCACAAGTGAAAACTCGATAGTTTTCTCCAAGAAATCAAAGTTCATCCACAAATCAATAGCAGAAACAGACGCTACAATTCCACTGGAAAAGTCTCATAGCAGGATCAAGAAGCAAGGTGAATGAAGCAAGTCAATCTTGGTTCAGAAACAAGGAAGACGTGGTAACAAGACAAGGTCTACTCAGGAGTTGCGGCTCAGCTCGGCTCGCCTGGAACTGGGAGCTCAGCAAGGATTTAAGAAGCAGTTAAAGGAGCTGGAAACTGGAACCTCTTCCAAGGAAAGGCAAAGTTGACACCGCAATGAGAACACAGTGAGGGGCACTTTTAAGGGAATCACAAAGCTGAAAGATTAGGGAGTATGGAACCCACAAAGTTCTCATGGGAAAGTTAGACAATATTAAGTTTAAGAGCTAATCTTCTACTTCTTCTCACTCCCTCTCTCCTGTTTCCATCTTTCGTAACAAAGTCTCTCCGATTAAAAGTCCCCTCTTCACCCAAGTCTGCACCATCTGGCATGGGTAGCATTGGGGAGTAATCGGAATGCTCGCCAATTAGTGAGTCCTGCGAATCAGCAACATTCAGCAGCTGCAAGGCCATGGGGCCCGGGTCCAGAGCAGAAATGTCTCCGAATTCTTCTGCCTCATCTGAGTCCAATTCAATTCCCTGATGAAACATGGGCCACAACACTTCAATATGATTCTATGTTCAACTTCCAGCAGAAGTTACCTATAGAGCAGGCATGGACAAACTAAGGCCCGTGGGAGTGCTCTCAGCCACTGTGTATCTTGACCTCTTCCTGGCATAAGGACGGCACGAGCGGCCAATCTTTATGCCAGGAAGACGGCTCAAAGAGGGCATGTGGTGGCTGAGAGCCCTCTGGAGTACTCTCAACCTCCTCCTGGCATAATGGCATGAGGACAGCCAAAGGATTGAAGGAGGAGGATGGGGAGGGGGACTTGGGGATCGGGGGAAAGGATCGGGACAGTTGCAGGCTGTCCCGCCATCCGGCATAAGGATAGGGTGAGCAGCTCCATCCTTATGCTGGGAGGACAACCTGCATGTCCTGAGGATAACCCAGGCTCTGACCTGCACCCTTCTGGCCCTGGTCTCTCCCAGACCCTCCCCCTTCCAGGCTCACCCCACCCAGCATGTGCCTGGTCTCCCTCCCTCCTGGCCTGGTCCTCCTGGTCGGACCCGCAATGCAGCCCCAAGACAAAAAAATTGCCCATGCCTGCTATAGAGTCATGCTGGAAGATTTATATGATTTTAGGTTGTTGTTGTTGTTGTTGTTGTTGTTGTTGTTGTTGTTGTTGTTGTTGTTGTAGTTCTTGATCATGGTCTTTCACTTTCATGGGGAGCCGTGCCCTTAAACCCAACAAATGTGGAGGGTTGGCTGTATTTATTTATGAAAATATTTCTGTCCTTCCTTCTCCTACAATATCCCAGGACACGATTCCATTAAACCACATGTCTCAAACTCAAAGCCATAGGCCAAATCCAACCCACAATATCATTTTCTGTGGCCTTCTTTCAGATGCTGGACTCCAACTCCTGTACTCCTCATCATTAGTCATCATGACTAAAACTGATGGAAGTTGGGATATGGTGACTTCTGGAAAGCTGCAGTTTGTTCCATTTAGTGAGGAAAGTGGGGTTTGAATTTAGATATAAATATTCCCCAACATCAGAGCCACAAATGCTATTGGGTTGCAATTCACATCAATCCCAGCCCACGTGGCAGAAAATAACTGGTGATGGGCATTCTCATTCAATAACAGACCCAAACTGGATAAAAACTAAAGAGCACTGACCACTGTATAAAACAATTATAGTTGGGCCTCTGTATTCATGGATTCTCCATCCATGGATTCAACAGACCTTTGAAGGCAACCATACACCTGACTCCTGCATTAAATGAATATAAACAGTTAAAAATGTCATGCACTCTGACATTTCACAGACGCTAGATTGATTTTCTCTGTAGCATTACCTCAAAACTGGAACTTCGTAGCAAAGAAAGTTAAGTTGGTTCCATCTATTTCCAGCGGGAGCTAAAACTATGCTGGTCTGCATGGCCTACTGCTGTAATAGTCTGTTTTAAAATCTCATTTTACTATTATTTTGAGACTGATTTTATAGGGTTTCAGCCAGTATTTTCATCTATTTTTAATTTTAAAAAATCTCTTAAAGGGTTTTATGTATTGTGTGTTGCCATAGGAGCCTTTATGGGAAGGACGTGATATAGCAATACGATAAACAAACAAACAACACCCTTCCCTTTGCTTTCGGCTAAAATCACTACAAGGGGGAATAAGTGTCTTTGGGGGAAAAGAAGAACAAACAGTGCTTTTGGGGTTATTGCTCCAATTTCTGCAGACGCAATTTTCAGTCTGCCAAGGTGAATGTCAGGAAGGGAGAAACATTGCTTATTTTCTGCTGTCTAGAGGGAAAGATATTGACTTTGCATTCCACAGCTTGAATACAGCCATCTAGATATGTTTTAGGGACAGACACTGGGTAAAATTTATGTCATCCGTCTTCGGTGGTGTAAAATGAAATATAAAGTAGATCCAAGAGAACTTTGGCCCTTCGACAGTTTCCTGTCCTTTGGAAAACATTTCTCTGTCTTGCTGTGGGTTTATTTTAATGGATTTCTGTTGCAATTGTGAAAGCATAGTCTTCCAACTTTGAACAAGTACACAAACACACAGAGAGATATGAGTGTGTGGCTGTGCCCGGCCACGTGTTGCTGTGGCTTATGGGAATCCTTTGTTGGCCAGGCTGTTTTCTTCTTATGGGAATCCTTGTTTGGTGAGCTGGAATACAATTGAATAGGTTTGCTGCTTGGAAGGCTGGGTACTTGCGTTCTAGGGAAATGGTTTTTTGAGTTGATAGAATTACAATGAATAGCCTTGCCAATCAGGGTTTTTTTTGGGGGGGAGGGGATTGAGTGAAGGACATACCTTGGATGTGTTGGTGTATTGTGGCCAAATTTGGTGGCATTTGGTCCAGTGGTTTTGTTGTTAACTCGGTCCTAATTATGCACAGAACACTTATATGTGTGTGTGTGTTGTATATGACAGGAGGACATAGTTTGTATCAGTTGAAGTCCAGACCAAACATTCCTGTGGGCAGGTAGGGAGATTTCATGCTGAAAGAGTGTTTTATGTTTATGAATCTTGCCTTGTGTAACTCAAAGAATGCATCTGCACTGTAGAATTAATGCAGTATGACACTACTTGAACTGTCATAGCTCAATGCTATGGAATCCTGGGAGTTGTGGTTTGGTGAGGCACCAGCACACGTTGGCAGAGAAGGTTAAAGACTTCGTAAAACTACAGCTCCCATAATGCCATATGGGATTGAGTCATGGCATATGGGATTGACTCAACATGCCGTTGAGTCATGGCAGTTCAAGTGGTGTCAAACTGCATTAATTTCATACCTTAAGAGCTCTTTCATAATACACAATCACTGTACTATGATTCCACCATAAATGTCATGGTTGCAGCCTTTGGACTTCTGGGATTATGGGACTTACAGTACCTTCACTGATACTGTGACCCCCACCAACAATGGACTGGAAGCAAACTTGGCGCAGAGAAGCCCCATGACCAACTGAACATACTGCAGGCATTAGTTGGAATAGACCTTGATTCTGGAAGTTGTCGTTCACCTACATCCAGCGATACTGTGACCCCCACCGACAATGGATCAGGACCACACTTGGCACAGAGAAGCCCCATGACCAACTAAACATAATGCAGGAGTTCACGGGAATGAACCTTGATTTTGGGAGTTTTAGTTCACCTGCATCCAGATAGCACTGACCTCAACTGACGTCAGATCTGGATCAAACTTGGTACACAGACCCAACATGACCACCTGTGCATACAGGCCTGGTTTGAGAGTGATTGACTTCAGATCTGGGAGTTGTAGTTCACACTTATTGAGAGAGCCCTGGACCCAGCTGATGATGAATCTGAACCAAACTTGGCACACAAACCCAACATGGCCAACTCTGAATACTGGCAGTGTTTGGGGGCGATTGCCCTTGGAATCTGGGAGTTGTAGTTCACCCTTATCCAGAGACCACTGAACCCAGCCAACGATGGATCTGGACTAAACTTAAGTGATATTACCTAACACCCCCCCCCCCCCAAAAAAAAAAACAACAACAACAACAACAATGCCTTCTTCTAATAACTCGGACACCGCCAGGTCCCCGAGCTAGTGAGTAATAATAAAGAAAATTGGTAACTCTGGATTGCCTCTAATGGAAAAGAATGTATGGCAGCAGTTACTTCGTTACATAATTGGGAATAGGGAGACTCTGAAATAACCTGAGGTGAATATATTACTCAAAGGGAACGAAGGCGATAGCATGTAAGAAAACAAACTGGCAACACTATGGAATTAGCTGGGCTCCAATGAGAATGAGCCAACCCAAATAAAAACACTGACTTTTCAGCTGAGTTAGGTTTGAAAGAATGCCGGCTGCGCTGGATGGAATCTAATCCAATGAAGTGCTGAAGGAAAAGGCATTAAGGAGAATGGAAAGTGCTCAGCAAGACATTAATGTATGCCAAAAAAATGCATCCCTTCCAGCAATAAATACACTACGGATCAAAATAGGCCTGAGTAAACAAGAAAACAACCAGGGCTAATAAAAGACAGAACGTAGCATATGTGTGCAATATAAATAGGCGGGGGAAATTCACACAAATACCCCCCAAAACAACCCAGAAAGAGGAACTGAATGAATTGAAGGGAGTGCAGAGGGAAAGCAGAGTTGAAGAGCGAAAAGCTGGTTGCAAGAGTGGTTAAGATAAAGAATAGGGCATATTTCCAATTACAGCACATGAAAAACAAGAGGTCAGCGCAAGAGACAGCCGGGCCTCTGAGGAATAACAAGGATAATTCATTGACTGAAAAAATACACTTTGCCAGAAAATATTAAATGAATTCTTTAAGTCAACGCACACAAAGGAAAATGGAGACGGCAGATGCCACGGACATTAGCTCCCATATAATGGACACAGGAATGCTTTTCTTAGGGGAGATGAAAGGATACCGATATAAATGACCATGCAAGAGTATTTAGAAACAGTATCAAAAGTATTAAGAGCCATCCAGATGGATATTCGGGACATTCTGAAACCTAGTTTTGAGACGAAATAGCTCAATAATAATGGAACGAATGGAAGCAGAGAGAATTATACAGTCAGACTCCATATTTGTGGGTTTAACTTCGGTGGATTTGATTATTCACGAATTGGATTAATATGGTCTCTCAGTGAATCTATATGTCCTCCAGTGTGCCTGTAAGGTCAACTCCTATACCTGTGTTGAAGGATGCGGATATTCCTAAATTGTAGGAATCTCTAGGCTTTCCAGCACAACTTTATGAGCAATATCCAGCAGAAGTATAAGACTACTTATATAGTTGTTCTCTCCATTAATCTCTTGGTGTATATGGAAAATGGAGACACATAACCACAGAGTGAGACTGAATTTGGACACATTCCATTAATATGTCCTCTATCTATTCTTGTGAAAGACTAGAAATGTTAGTCAAAAAGCCAAACACAAAAACCTAGGTTAATGTGAGTACTGTGTCTTAATTCTTATCCACAAAAGAAAGGAACTATCCCCTTCTCTGGGTGCATCCAGATAGGCCGCAAATCCGTGCCAAAGCAAGTTTAAGAAACCTGCTTTGGTGCGGATTTGAGTCCCAAAGTTGCCCTAAAATTCCCAGAGGGCATTAAGAGGAACATAATGGTGGCCAAGTAAGTTGTATTTACTTTTTAGGGAGAAATGTGGGGTTTGCGGGGAGACCAAAGAGACCAAAAACCAAGTTGGCTGTGTGAAATGGGTCTGGGGATCAATTGGGTCCCCGGATCCAATCCACATGGGCCCACACTTGATAAGACCAAGATCTTACCATAAGAGCTGGAGCTTCCCAGGTGTTTTATTAATTTGGTTTTACCAGAGGTGTCGTTTGGACACCCCCCGTAAAATCAAGACATGTCCCAGTTTTTTGGGCCTGTCTGGAAGGGCCCTCTGAGTAGAGTAGCAAAAGGGAAGAACTTAGTCCATCCAGGAAGGTTTTTTTCCATCTCAACATTAGACCAGAGAATCCAGCATTTTTGTTTGCCCTGGTAGCTGATCTTCAGATCTTCTGGAAAGCTACCAAGCAGGACAGGACAACGTCTGGTTCCCAGAAGAATGCTGCCTTAGGACCCAGATGTTCCATTGAGCCACCATAGCGAATAGCAGCTGATCTCTTTTCAGATCCCTGTAAGCTAGTTGCCAGTCACCACATCTGTCAGAACTCAGTTTGATAAGTCCATTATGTTTGGTTTGAAGAAACACTTTCTTCTGCCGGTCCTGAATCTCCTGCCAAATCAATTTCATTGGCTGACTTTGAGTTCCAATTCTATCAAAGAGAAAGAGGAGAAGAAAAAAAAACCTCACATCTTTCCTGTTTTTATAAGCTTTATGTTTATTTTACAAGTTTTCCCAAATTAAAGAAAAACCCCAAACACTTTGTAGGAAAGGTGCTCCATTCATTCTGGGTTGTTCTTTTTGACATTGTTCCAGCTAAGTTACATTTATCAATTACTTGTTTGGGTACCCGATGATACCTGGATTATTTGAAAAAGTCATTTTTAATTTTTTTATGAATTGTCCTATTAAGAAAATCTATAAGATTGTGGATGAACTACAACTCACATCGTGCCAGGTTGACTCCCTCAAACTCCAGCAGTACTTTAAGTTGGTCATGTTGGGCATGTGTGGCAAGTTTGCTCCAGGTCCGTCATTGGTGGGGTTCAGTGTGCTCTCTGGTTGCAGGATGAATTACAATTTCTACCAGTAAGTTCAGTTGGTCATGGAGGCTCTGTGTGCCAAGTTAGGTCTAGGTGCATTATTGGTGGGGTTCAGAATGCTTTTTGCATATGAACTATAAATTCCAATACCTACAACTCTCAAATGTCAATGTCAATTCCCCTAAAACCCCATCAGTATTCAAATTTGGGCATATTGGGTATGTGTGCCAGGTTTGCATCCTTGTTCTGGATGTAGGTGAACTACGACTCTTATAAATCAAGATAAATTCCCCTGAAACCTTTCCAGTATGTATGCCTTATGTATGCCCAACACATTAAATAAAATATGGGAATGCATATTCTGTTTGTAAACAATCATCCCACCAATTTATCTGTCATTTCAGAAACATATGGCCATGCCAACGATTCTAAAATATGCGTATAACCATGTGTTTCCAAAAATACAGAGGTTGCTGTCAAAAATTTAACAACCTGATGACAACGAGGGAAAGATCACTTGATTACATCTTGAGAAGGGTGCACATATGTTCCTTTCACTTTCCACAAAATGATAGATCCAAAATATCTTCCAAAATGAATGCCTCATACATCCTAATAGAAGTAGCCTCACCATAGATCCACTTCTAAGTATTACAAACTTGTCTGAAGGTTTCTTGATGATGTCAACCTTTTCTTGGCACTATTCTCTTAGAAAATTGCATGTGTCGCAATATGATCGAATATCTCATTATTATGATATCAATAAATACCATAGTCAATAACATCCAGGGCAATTTCAATGTATGGTTGTGACATCTGTTAGTGAAGAAAGCTGATTGAAGCAAAATCAAGAAATTTAAAGTATGGTGTTGGATAAGACTTCTATGGATACTATGCTAAAAAGATACGTCCAAGACAGGCATGGGCAAACTTTTTTGCCTTGTGGGCCCAGCTGGGAGAACTTGGCCAGGAAGGAGCACACACTGTGTGGGGATGGCTCAGGAAAGGATGGGGCCAGGAGTGGGCATGCAGAGGCGGTCCAACCACCAGGCGAGATAGGCTTTTGCCTGTGGCGCCATCGTCCCGGGGGCGCCGTCGAGGCCCTGGGAGGATGGCGCCACCCCCTCCTCCTTCTCCTCCTTTCTGGGTCTTCTTGTGGGGGGGCGGGGGGCAGGGCCACACAGGGGTGGGGCCATGTGGGACGGGGGGTGGGGGGAAGGCCCAGCCAGGCCATGCAGCAGGAAGGCCCAGCCAGGCTACTGGCAATGGAAGAAACATTGAAGAGGAAGTCAGGCAGAAAGGATACTGCCAGAATTGGGAAAGTAGCCCCGCCTGGCCCTGCCCCCCACCACATGCGGTCCCACCCCTGCCCTGCAGGGGGGCGCAAAAATTACCTTTGCCTACTATAGAAAACTACCTAAGGACAGCTCTGTGGGCATGGTAGGACTCGGGTCATCCTCAGGTTGTCCTCCCAGCATAAGGACAGGGCTGCTCGTCCCATCCTTATGCTGGGAGGAAGGCAAGATATGTGGTGACTGCCCCAATCCTTCCTATCTTCCTCCCCTGATCCTCGGGCTGTCCTCTTGGCATTATGCTGGGAGGAGAGTGAGACATACGACAGCTGAGTGTGCTCTGGAGGACTCTCAGCCATCACGTACTTTCCTTGAACCATCTTCCCAGTATAAGGATGGGGTCGCTAGCACCATCCTTATGCCAAGAGGAGGATGAGCCGCATGGTGGCTGAGAGTGTTCCAGAGAGCTCTCGGCTACTACGTGCCTTTCCCCATCTTTTTGGCATAAGGAGTTGTGGCGGCTGCTGTGTCCTTATGCCAATATGACAGGGAAAATTAAGAGGGCCTGAGGTAAGCACCCAGGGGGCTGCATCCAGCCCCCGAGCCTTCATTTGCCCATGCCTGGTCTAAGAGCAATCAGATCTGAACTCTCCCTACTAGTCAAAATCACTAATTTCAGGCTGTTATACTTTAGTAAGGTAAAGGTTTTCCCCTGACGTTAAGTCCAGTCATGACCGACTCTGGGGGTTGGTGCTCATCTCCATTTCTAAGCCGAAGAGCCGGCGTTGTCGGTAGATACCTCCAAGGTCATGTGGCCGGCATGACTGCATGGAGCACCGTTACCTTCCCGCCGGAGCGGTACCTATTGATCTACTCACATTGGCATGTTTTCGAACTGCTGGCTTGGCAGGAGCTGGGGCTAACAGTGTGAGCTCATTCCGCTCCCGGGATTTGAACCTGGGACCTTTCTGTCTGCAAATTCAGCAGCTCAGTGCTTTAACACACTGCGCCACCACCAGGGGAGTACTTTAGGCACACCATAAGATGACTCAACTCATTGGAAAAGAGAATAAAGTATGGTCAAGTGGAAGGCAGTAGGAAAAGAGGAATAGATTCAATCAAGGATGTGACAGTTGTCCAGAATCTGCGAGACCTGAGCAGTGCTGTTAATATTACTGTAACCTGGTGTCCTCTTATTTATTTATTTATTACAACATTTATATCCCGCCCTTGTCACCCGAGAGGGGACTCAGGGTGGCTTACAATAAACCCACATATAAAAATTATACAGTACACATAAATCAGATTACAAATTATTAATTTACATCAACATTCATAAAAACATTCTAAAATACAAATAGACATGTTCAGGTTCAAAAGACTGGGTCTTAGCCATAGGGTTGGTCAAAGTCAACTTGACATTAAATAGTAGCAGCAATAACAATAACAACAATGATGTTTGAATGAAGAAGACATTATGTTGTCGAAGGCTTTCATGACCAGGATCACAGGGTTGTTGTATGTTTTCCGGGCTGTATGCTCACAACCTCTGAGGATGCCTGCCATAGATGTGGGTGAAACGTCAGGAGAGAATACTTCTGGAACATGGCCATACAGCCCGGAAAACATACAACAAAGAAGACATTAGTTTTATGCAAGAACACATCTGAATTCTACTTGGCCTCCCACCAGCCCCAACACACACACATTGTTTCCTATCTGCCACAAAATGGTCATGGACTTATAGAGATGTAGAGCTATGTCTTATGGCCTCTATGTCATTACTACTGTTGAAGTAAGGTTGAACTTCCAGCCCCGTCAGATTTGGTACATGGGATGGGTGGATGATGGCATAATCTTGTCTTCTGCCTCATACTGCAAAATGCTTGGGTCATCCCTACAAAAGCCCATATTAGTCCAAGTAGCCAGGGTTCAACTCACATTTACGAAGAATTTCCCTAAATGTCAGCTCCTTGCTCCAAAAAAGGGAACAAGATAAAACAAAAACAAAGTTTTAAAGGAAACTAGCGAGCTGTGGGGAGGGGGTCTTAATTCATTTTTCTATGCCAGGGGAAGATGAAGCGAAATACATAGTTGTTATTGACTTTTCGATCCCATTTCTGGAGATAATCCTTGTTATCAGAATTTACTAGTCACCTAGTTATGACTAAGCTGAAGACAATTTCAGCTCTCTTCAATGCCTCTGATAAGCTGGTGACTCAATATGCCAACATTTGAGAGTGATAAATTTCAAAGGCTTCAAAGCAGTTCCCTCCACTATATTATACATGTCATAACAATCCCACACTTTCCAGAAGACAGTAGTCATGGAATATATCACACCATTTGACAAGCCAGCCTCAAACTCAAAGGCCCGCTCTTATCTCATCTACCCGTACCAAAGTGATTTCTATCGCAACAAATGGAGACAGCTCGGAACAATACAGTTCAAAGGGAAATAGAGACAAAAACTACCTCTAATAAGGAAGAAGATAGTCCTGCCTCCAGGGAGCGGGAGGGATAAGAAAATGGACTGGAAAATATATATGATTTTCCTTTTGTAAGAAATTCTCCCATCAAATCTATCAAGACTGATAATCCCCCTTGTGCAAAATACCTGGGAGGCAGGGGAAAAAAAGGAATGGAGAGATCAGAGATAGACTAGATGTATGACACTCTTAGTCAGATTTTACAATCCGAATGAAAATTGTTTTTGACAGTATTGGAATAATTGAATCAGAGGCCACGAAGGAGACTCTGTAGAAGACTTGGCTCGGCCCTCATGGCAGTTTCATCAATGTTCTTTCCACCGTTGTACTTGACGCTCCAATTTGCAATCTCAGACAGAAAACAATGCTTGCTGCATACAGAAAAACTGGGAAAGACTGCTAAGACCACAAGTGGTAAAGTAGCCACTGAGACACCACCCTAAAAAGAGAATTTGTTGTTGTTAATGCTGTCAAGTTGACTATGACTTAAGACGACCCTATGGATGAGAGGCTTCAAAGTCACCTTATCCTCAACAGCACCTTATGCTCAAATCTTGCAGATTTGGGGCCGTGCCTTCTTTAATCAACTCCATCCATCTAAAATGAAGTCTTATTTATTTATTTATTTATTTATTTATTACATCACTTCTACCCCACCGTTCTCACCCATCAGGGGACTCAGGGCGGCTTACAATATAAACATACACATCAAAAAACAGTTTTCATCAAGTTTAAAAATCCATCAAGATTAAAAATTACAATAAAATTAAGAATATACATTAAAATATACATAATTATACATTTAAATATACATTTAAGGCACTTTCCATGTCCAGGTGGGGTCTGTCAGTAGGTCATATATTCATATCTCATTTTTGCTGCTACTCATGCTCAAATGCCTGGTCCCATAACCACGTTTTTGTTCTCTTTCTGAAAGTCTTAATATTTTCCTGTTGCCATCTATCTTACCAAGCATTATTGTCTTTCCTACTGAATCACATCTTATGATATGTCCAAAGTATGTCAGCCTCAGCTTAGTCATCTTGTCATAGATGGGGAGTCCCACATTCATTTGTCCCTGGACCCATTTATTCGTCTGTTCAGGATGAGATTGACAAAAAGAATTATTTATTTATTATTTACAGTATTTATATTCCATCCTTCTCACCCCGTAGGGGACTCAGGGCGGATTACAATGAACACATATATGGCAAACATTCAATGCCAACAGACAAACAACATACAGTATAGTCAGACACAGAGGCATTTAACATTTTTCCAGCTTCACGATTCCGGCCACAGGGAGAGCTGTTGCTTCACCATCCACTAGTGGCTATACTTCCTCATTCCTTTCCTCGTGTTTTGCTGGCAGTTTTATGGTGTTGTAAATTAGTTAAATTAGCCTCCCGCATAAAGCGTACCTAAATTTCCCTACTTGACAGATGCAACTGTCTTTCGGGGCTGCATAGGTCAACAGCAAGCCGGGCTATTTAATGGTCAGGGGCTTAACTCGACCCGGGCTTTGAACTCATGACTTCTCGGTCAGTAGTGATTTATTGCAGCTGGTTACTAGCCAGCTGCGCCACAGCCTGGCCCTATTTAGGCCAATGTGAGATTGTTTCACCAATGGAATTCTGCTGAAGTAACCATGAACCAAGAAGATCCAACCAGTCCATCCTCCAGGAAATAATGCCTGACTGCTCGCTGGAGGGAAGGATGCTAGAGGCAAAGATGAAGTACTTTGACCACATCATGAGAAGACAGGAAAGCTTGGAGAAGAGAACAATGCTGGGGAAAATGGAAGGAAAAAGGAAGAGGGGTCAACCAAGGGCAAGATGGATGAACCTTATCCTTGAAGTGACTGGTTTGACCTTGAAGGAACTGGGGGTGGTGATGGCTGACAGGAAGCTCTGGCATGGGCTGGTCCATGAGGTCACAAAGAGTTGGAAGTGACCGAATGAATAAACAACAACAACCATGAACTAAATATGTCCATTATATAGAGGTCACAGAGTATGTCTGCCTGTGCAAGGGAATTTAACGTAGGTATATGACATCAATGGGATCCCAGTTGTAGAATATTTTGCAATAACTTAGAATCCAGATCCAATTCTCATTAGCTAAAATATTGATTTCCAAGATCTGTAGCCCTCACTGTATTCCAATTGTAGAACATTTTGCAATCACATAGAATCCAGATCCAATTCTCATTTGCTAAAATATTGCTTTCCATGAGCTGTTGCCCTCACTTAATAACTATTTAAACTTCTCTCCTGTGAGAGTCAGCAGGTTCTTAACTATTCATGCTATGGATTCTTGTATTTTAACGCAGAACAGAAATCAAAAACCTAAAGAATGGGAGGTTCAGACAAAGTTAGATCCTGAGTGACAGATTGGGTGTTGGGTGCCATTAAACTGTCAAGACACAAAAGGAATGTACAGAAAGGTATAACGGATAGAGCAATGTTGCAGACAGCAAAGAAGAAAAAAGAACTAGTGTGGTGTAATAGATTTGAATGTTGGTCTACAACTATGGAGACCTGTTTCTCAACCATGGATAACCTTAGGTAAGTGGTGCTTGGTGACCTTGGGCAAGTCATGCACTTTTAGTCCCAGATGTGATGGTAACCATGTGATGCCATCAGACACACCTTCTCTGAATATATCTAGATAGGATCACCTTAAGTCAGAAAGCACTTAAAGCAGTGGTTCCCAACCTTTGGGTCTCCAGGTGTTTTGGACTCCAACTCCCAGAAATCCCAGCCAGTTTACCAGTTGTTAGGAACTGTGGGAACTGAAGTCCAAAACACCTGGAGGCCCAAAGGTTGTGAACCACCGACTTAAAGCCATGCAACAACTAATTAATTAATTAATTATATATACGTTTTTAAGGTTTTTATAATGTGTTTTAACTATGTTATTAATGGATCTGTTTATATCGTTTTGTTTTTATGATTGCATTTTGGGCATTACATTTTGCCAATTTTTGTAAGCCGCCCTGAGTCCCCTCGGGTGAGAAGGTCGGGGTATAAATGTTGTAAATAAATAAATAAATAATATGTGTGTTTATTGTCAGGGTGAATGTGTAGAACCTGAGAACATTATTCTTTGCTAATTTCATTTTTAATCCAAGAGAAGCAGGGCTGTGGAGTCATGGAATTAGATTCAGAGGCAATTTTGGGTGGAGTAAGAGTTGGAGACGGTAAGAGACTTCGCCCTTAGCTTTTAAAAAAAATCCTTTAAAACATCATTTTGTACTTAATCAAATCAATATATTTTTATGTTTTATCAGTCCATGGGCCCCTGGTGGCACAGTGTGTTAAAGCGCTGAGCTGCTGAACTTGCGGACCAAAAGGTTGCAGGTTCAAATCCCGGGAGCGGAATGAGTGCCCGCTGTTAGCCCCAGCTCCTGCCAACCTAGCAGTTCGAAAACATGCAAATGTGAGTAGATCAATAGGTACCGCTCCGGTGGGAAGGTAATGGCGCTCCATGCAGTCATGCCAGCCACATGACCTTGGAGATGTCTACGGACAACGCCGGCTCTTCGGCTTAGAAATGGAGATGAGCACCAACCCCCAGAGTTGGTCACGACTGGACTTAACGTCAGGGGAAAACCTTTACCTTTACTATCAGTCCATATTGCCTAATGATTGACAAGGTAGTTATAAAATGCACCATGCTACCATATTATTATTATTATTATTATTATTATTATTATTATTATTATTATTAAACTTTATTTTTATACCCCGCCACCATCTCCCCAAAGGGACTCGGGGCGGTTTACAAGTGAGGCCAGGCCCAGGACATACAACAAAATCCATCAACTAAAGAATAGTTAAAAAAACAGAATAACATAACAATACAATTAAAACACAATTAGGAAACAGCAAAATATAAAACAATACTTTCCAGCGATTGCTAAGTTCTCATTATTAGAGTAAATTTGTATTTGTTAATTAATATACATTTGCCATTGAAGCAGTCAGTGTAGAAGTGTGGCCAAAGGGAAAAAATGAGTTGGAATCAAGGTTTAGCATATCTTCTCCACAGCCCTGATGATAATGTCTTTCAAAGACAATTCACAGTTCAGGACTTATTCTGTACAAACCTCACACATTTTGTGCAGAAAACAGCGTAAAAACATGCAAATTGTGTGCAAAATAAGTCCCAAACTGTGAAAATTCTCATTGCTTTAGAACCCTTCTCACCAGGGAGTCCCACCATTTGTGAAACACATTTTAAACTATTTTAAAGAATATTTTCAATTATCCTTTCCATCCCTAGCCTAGTCTTGGTTGTGTGGGTTTTTTTCTTTTTCTTTTTTGGCCTAATGAATAAATTATCCCTGCCCCATTTATGCACCTGCTGCTTTGGAAAAAAAAATAGCAGCCCCTTTCCCCACCAAGTGAACAGTAAACATTATACAATGGCTCCGATGTCGCTGGAGTCCCGCCAGCAAAAATTACCACTCTTCAACCAAGATAAACATCATATTACTTCATTACCCTTTTAAAACATATGCAAATTAAGTCCATTATTCTTTCGCACTGCAGAAATGAAGTTCGTTTGGCTGGGATTCATCAACTCCCTTTTGTTACCGTCGGGCATGAATGGATGAACTTAGTGTCCATAGTGCCCACTTCCCATCTTTGAATCAAACATTAATACCATTTGACAGTAATAAATAACATTTATCACAATGGGGATCTAATAATGATTTTTTCCCCCACTAAGCTGGCTCATCAGCTGACAACTGCATAAATGAGATTAGCATAACAGCTGCCTATGACAAATGTATCTAAATCATTTTAATGCCAGCGAGTGCTTTTGATCTCCCTATCACTCCGTTGCCAAAAATAAATCCATTTCGCCCAGATGCGTGTTGTTTATTATATATACATGTATGTTCCAGAGGATGTAGGATGCTTCATGTTCTCACAATTAAAGGATTTGGAATCGGGAAGAGGACTTTGCTACTCTAATGCAAAACGCACAATGCCATATTGTGGAAGATCATCTCGCTCCTTGTTTTGACAGTTCTTTTCCCAGCCTCATTTCAGAATAAAGGCTCAATTGAAGAGGCTGTTGTGTGTGTCTTCCTTGCCACACTCCCATTATGAGAGAAATTTGAATGCGAATTACAACATGAACTAGTGCTGCCATTGTTCTCAAAGAAGTATTCCGACTGTGGAAGAAATCTAAACCGATTCCCAGTCATATGAAAGATCATCTCTTGTACACAAACAAATAGATATTTAAAAACACAGAGTCATTGTGCGAGAGAGTAGGAAGGCAGCATTGGTATAATAAACAGAGAGGTTGCGCTGGAGCAACAATGTGCTATTATCCTTCTGCAATTAAACAACTCTTACATTTAAATAAATGCATATGTGTCCTTTATCTGTCTGTGTTGTCTGTCAACTTATAGTGACTCCATCAATTTCATAGGGTCTTCTTGAACTAGAAATACTCAGAGGTGGTTTTGCTACTTCATTCCTCTGAAATATAGCTTAAAGCATTTTATATTAATTGGTGGTCTCCCAAAGAAGTTCTAACCAAAGCTGACCCTGCCTGTAGGGTATTTGAACCTTAAATATTCTTTACAAATTCAATGTTTCCTTGCTCACTGCCAGCTGCCATCATGTATGTGTGTATGTCATTGTGTATGTGTGTACCTTCACACTATCAACTTATTCATCCCACTAACCAATTGGGCACTCTAGAGATCAAAAGGAGCAGACAATGGGATAGAATAATAATAATAATAATAATAATAATAATAATAATAATAATAATAATAATAATAATAGTCCTAGACACTTGGGAAGTGTTCAAATTGTAATTTTGTGATACGAAATCCAGCATATCTATCTTGTTTGCTGTGTCATACAATATAATAATAATAATAATAATAATAATAATAATAATAATAATAATAATAATAATTACTTTATTTATATACCGCCCTATCTCCTCAAGGGACTCAGGGCGGTTTCCAACAATACAAAATGATACAATACAATACAATACAATACACGTAATAAATAAAGTTCTGCCGAAGCAGAACTGGTCAAATGTTATAACATCTGATCTACATGTATATCAGTATGAGGTTGTGCATTCAGTTGCACTTTGAGTTGTCCATTCTGTTGTGCAACGTTGATACTCAATCTACAAATTGCATACCATCAATGTGGAAGTCCAAATGCAGAGTTTGCACTCCACAACTCTAATGTAGGAAAGGATAGGGAGGAATCCAGACAATAAAAGATAAGGGTTGTTGTATGTCTTTCTGGCTGTGTGGCCATGTTTCAGAAGTATTCTCTCCTGATGCTTCGCCCACATCTATGGCAGGCATCCTCAGAGGTTGTGAGGTATGGATAAACTGGGTAAGGAAGGAAAAAATATATATCTGAGGAGAGTCCATGGTGTGACAAGAGTCCTTTGTCAGTTGGAAGCCAGCGTTAATGTTTCAGTTAATCACCCTAATTAGCATTGGAAAGGTTTGTCTCTTGCCAGGGGGGCATCCTTTGTTAAGAGTCATTAGCCATCCTTGGGGCTCCTCTGCCCTCAAAGTGTTGGTTCCCATCTACTGTTTTGATTTTTGAGTTTTTTAATACTGGTAGCCAGATTTTGTTCATTTTCATGGTTTCCTCCTTTCTGTTGAAGTTGTCCACATGCTTGTGGATTTCAATGGTTTCTCTGTGTAGTCTGGCATGATAGTTGGAGTGGTCAAGCATTTCTGTGTTTTCAAACAATATACTGTGTCCAGGTTGGTTCATCAAGTGCTCTGCTATGGCTGATTTCTCTGGTTGAGTTAGTCTGCAATGCCTTTCATGTTCTTTGACTCTTGTTTGGGCAATGCTGCTGCGTTTGGTGGTCTCTATGTAGACTTGTCCACAGCTGCATGGTATCCAGTAGACTCCTGCAGAGGAGAGAGGATCCCTCTTGTCTTTCGCTGACCGCAGCATTTGTTGGATTTTCTTTGTGGGTCTGTAGATAGTTTGTGGGTTGTGCTTCTTCATCAGTTTGCCTATGCGGTCGGTGGTTCCCTTGATGTATGGTAAGAACACCTTTCCTCTAGGTGGATCTTTGTTGATGGATGTTCTCGTTTCCTTCAAGATCCTGAACCAATGATAACACCTACGTTGAAGCAAAACAAAAGCAAATCCTGGATCTGTACAAAAGATGGGAAGAACGGAAGTCGGTAGGTTGCAATTGTTATGTGTGTGTGTGCCTCTGTGTATGTGTCTTAAAGATGGTTCCACAGGAAAGGCAATAAAATGATGTCATCCCTCTCTCTTCCTTGCCTCTAGCAATGGATTTGGAAGCTTATGGACTCGCCCTACACTTGTCTTTTTGTTGGCTCTCCTTCTTCCAGCTGCCATGCTAATCTACATGGATTTTGCTGCTGTCTTTCATTCTTTCAAGCTTTTGAGGAGGAGGGGGGAGGAATAATATCCCATCCATTTGTTTTGCATGCCTCTGTGTGAGAAGAACACAGTGACCTTTTGTCCATAGCTTTTGTTTAGGGAAGCAGGTCATTTTTCATGGGAGAAGCAGAGCTACCTAAATGGAACTCTTCCGCCAGAAAGTCTTATCATTCCCACTAGTTAGCTTTGTCACCTTTCATTGTTTAATTCCAAAGTACAAGCATGGCTGATTTGTATCCACTCTGTCTAATTAGAGGCAAAAGGTTTGAAAAGCAGAAATATTGAAATTAGGTGTGAAATTTCCAGGCACCTTTTCTGCAAGGCAAATTTTTACCGTGAATCACACATCACAAGAATACTTTGTAATGATGTGATATTGTGTTCATAAAAACAAAGCTAATTTAAAGCTAATAATGTGATTGAATAGGATTTAATGATCAAGCAATAGCCCTATTCTAAACTGAGTAGCAAACAAACATAGCAGCCCAGCTCTGCAGAGCAAGGAGCCCATTTCAAGTGTAAAATGTCAGAGGGCACGATTTTAGAGAATGCTTTCATATAAAGGACGGTCCTTCAACAACCCTTGACGCAAAGGTCTATTCTCTATAAAGCAAGACAAAAACTTTTCCCATCTAATATAGATTATTTCCATTCCTATCCCATAACCATCAGCCTCTTTAACAGGCAGGAAGTAGTATCTTAACAGGCCAAGAGAGAAAAAATTCCACAAACTTCAACCTTCTAGCCTTGCCTGATCAACTGGCCAGAACTTGCTGCTATTGCCGATAGTATCCAAAAATGCAGTCCATCAGGAATCTATTTTCAAGTTCTTTGTTATTACTTTTTAAGGCAGAAAGCAGATGTCTTGGCATCAATAACTTGACACCGTCAACGGAGAATAATGTTGCTGGGGAATTGTTGAGTTTAGATCCGTGGTTCTCAACCTGTGGGTCCCCAGATGGTTTTGGCCTACAACTCCCAGAAATCCCAGCCTGTTTACCAGCTGTTAGGATTTCTGGGAGTTGAAAGCACACACATCTGGGGATCCACAGGTTGAGAACCAGTGGTTTACATGGACAAGAATGTGAGGAGAAACAAAGCAACAGGTGACATGAAGCATGCATTGAATTTTGCCACCAACTCTTAATCACAGTAGTAATTAATAAAAATGGCTGGAATCCTGTTTTTGAAAGTGGAATTATACTTGTGAGAACTAGATCCAGAGGCTGCTGTGATGTTACTGCATAAGGGAGCTGGCAAAGTGAGCAATTCTCATTGGGACTGATGCATAATAGGACATCAGCTAGAGCAGGCATGGGCAAACTTTGGCTCTCCAGGTGTTTCGGACTTCAACTCCCACAATTCCTAACAGCCTTAGTGGAAGTTGAAGTCCAAAACACCTGGAGGACCAAAGTTTGCCCATGCCTGAGTTAGAGGACATTAATGCACATTGGTAGAGCCCAGAGCCAATATGCTATTAACCACTTTCACAATTCACTTAGCACCTCTTTTTAAGCATCTCTGCTACATAGCCTATGTATAGGTTGAATATCTCATATCCAAAATGCTTGGAAACAAGTGTTCTATATTTCAGATTTTTGGGGGGTTTGGAATAATGACACATACAATAGTGAGATCTCTTGAAGATGGGGCTGAAGTCTAATTTATGACTTTTACAGTAGAGTCTCATTTATCCAAGCTAAACGAGCCGGCAGAAGCTTGGATAAGCGAATATCTTGGATAATAAGGAGGGATTAAGGAAAAGCCTATTAAACATCAAATTAGGTTATGATATTACAAATTAAGCACCAAAACATCATGTTATACAACAAATTTGACAGAAAAAGTAGTTCAATATGCAGTAATGTTATGTTGTAATTACTGTATTTACGAATTTAGCACCAAAATATCACGATATATTGAAGACATTGACTACAAAAATGGCTTGGATAATCCAGAAGCTTGGATAAGCAAGGCTTGGATAAGTGAGACACTACTGTATTTATGTTTCATACATACATAGCCTGAAGGCAATGTGTGTACTTTGCATTTGGATTGGGCATTCTAAATTTTGCATTGTGATGGGGCTTTGCAGTTGTGTAGGCCTGACTTTACCTTTTAGTTGTGCAGGCTATATGTTGTGGTTGTGCATCATGTATTATGCATTGCAGAATGTCACCCAGCCTTTAGCATGTGTTGCATAATGTTACTAGCCTGTAGCTTTCTTGTACAGTGTTGCTGTGGCATTTTATTACATTAAAACAAACATCGGCAAACTTCGGCCCTCCAGGTGTTTGAACTTCAACTCCCACAATTCCTAACAGCCTACTGGCTATTAGGAATTGTGGGAGTTAAAGTCCAAAGCACCTGGAAAGCTGACGTTTGCCCATACCTGCACTAAAGGGATATTGAACTGAGGCTTCAATCTTGTTTTCTCTATTTTGGTTCCATTGGTTTGGCTCCTACCTTCTGAAACACTAAAATACAAGTTCATTCTATCTTCTGCCCTTCAAATATTTTAAGATATTAAAACATTTACAGATGTTTCGTTGTGGATCTCTTTGCTGACACACTAATGTTGAACTCAGTGTGACCATTCTGCCCTATTTTCAGATATTTGAACATTTACAGATGTTTCTTTGGTGACATACTAGAGTTAGGTTGAACTCAAGGTGACCACTTTGCCCTGCCAGTAACAAAGAAGCAAGGGGTATTTTTAGAGGAATTCTCAAGGGAGATACTAAGGATACTAGGAGGTTTTATTTTAGAGTTGGCAATTCTACTTAATGCCGGATTAATCAAGGGACCAAAGTCAATTTGGTCTTCCACTCAAAGCAATGAACACACATCATAATTGGGTTATTGTGCTTTCTGGACTGTATGGCCATGTTCCATATACTTCACAACCTCTGAGGATGCCTGCCATAGATGTGGGTGAAACGTCAGGAGAGAATACTTCTGGAACATGGCCATACAGCCTGGAAAACATACAACAACCTTGTGCTTCCGGCCATGAAAGCCTTCAACAACACACATCATAATTCTTTCTATTTCCCGTCTTCCTTTGCTGTGCTCTCCTGGCTGCTAAAAAGAGCACTCAACTCCTTATTGCTCCATCACATTTTGCAAAGCTGCGATGATACAAAGAACCTAGTTTTACATGCATCCATCTCCTAACCCATCTTAGTGGCAGGTTGAGCTCCCGTGCTGGCTCAGCATTAGAATCTCAAGTACCACGTTGAAAGGAAATTTGCATTCTTAAGTGTTCTGTTTAAATGGCGGCCTGTAATGAGCACACAAACTACAAAAGAAAACATTGGGAAAAATTGGGCATTTGCTCTTCAGACTTTTAATAAATCTAAAAGGCTGACAATCCGAAATTGGTTTCTGCTGACTCAAAGATTAGTGTTCCAGATTAACACACTCACAATGACAGCTAGCGGAGTCATGAACTCTTCTGGAGAAGGTTGTACAAAGGGGAGAACATGAAGCCCAATGAGTCCTTGAGGGTAAAATTCCACGGAGCTGGTTGTAAAAGCCATTCTTGGGTCTGCGGAATAACACAGCATAAACCTCCATGCGTATTGCCTGAACACCTTTTCTGTCCTGTAAACATGTGTCAATTGTTCAGATCCCGGTGGGAGACAACGTCGTTGCTCAACTCTCTTGTCATTCAAAGGCCGTGCCGTTTATTCAAGAGTTTCACCACATCTACTGCTTGGCAGCCATTGATACAAACTAGGCTTTTTCCAGAGCCCTCTGGGGATGAAAGAGATGGCATGTGGGCAGTAAACAAACTGGCTTTATGGTTTGAGTTTAGAGAGAGTGCATTCGAACGCCCTCGGAAACAGCAATGCTGGGTAAACAAAAGATGAGCCTGTTGTGGTATTAAAAACCTGGCGTTTTCTAAGTACTAATGCAGATTCATTTGAAGATGCTCCGAAGACATGGGCTTTATTGTTTCATGGTTCCTTCTCTGTCCAAACCCATGGGTTAACTTTTTTCTCCATCCTAAATCCCTAAAAAGAGATGGGCTGTGGCGCAGGCTGTTGAGCAGCTGCAATAAATCACTCTGACCATGAGGTCATGAGTTCGAGGCCAGCCCATGGCAGGGTGAGCACCCGTCAATTAAAAATAAAAAAAAAAGCCCCTGCTTGTTGCTGACCTAGCAACCCGAAAGATAGTTGCATCTATCAAGTAGGAAATAAGGTACCACTTATAAAAAAAAAAGTGGGGAGGCAAGTTTAACTAATTTACGACCTGGAATGAGGAAGTGCCGTCAGAGTGGATAATGAAGCAGCTGCTCCCCCCTGTGGCCAGAATCGAACATCCCCTCAGGAGAAGGTTAAATTGCCTCTGCGTCTGTCTGTCTCGGTCTCTGTTTGATGTGTTTATGGGCATTGAATGTTTGCGCTATGTGTGTATAATGTGATCCGCCCTGAGTCCCCTTCGGGGTGAGAAGGGCGGAATATAAATACTGTAAATTAATTAATTAATTAATTAATTAAATAATATGTGAAATTGACTGGGGATGCATCTTCACTGCAGAATTAATTCAATTTGACACTATTTGGGCTGCCATGTTTCAATGCTATGGAATCATTAGTGTTATATATTGGCTGGACTGTAGCTGGTAAATCACCTGCAGTAATAAGATCTACCAACCAAAATGTGGCCAGTTCGAAGCCCGGTCAGGGTGAGCACTCGACCTCAAGCCCAGCTCACTGTTTACCTAAGCAGTTTGAAAACAGCTTATAAACTGCAAGTAGAGAAATTAGGTACCGTAAAATACGGGACACCATAAATAACAAGACCAGAAATGCGGTGACCAAGAGGAAGGTGGAAGGAGGAAGTCCTGATGGCTCTTCATCATAGAGAATGAAGCAACAGCACCCCCTGTGACTGAATCTGAATCTCAACCTCCAAGGCACCAAAAAACTGGACTTCAAGACTACATACCTCCTTCTGTCTGTCTTATTCTGTTATGTCCTGTCTCCAAATGGCATTGAATGTACTGTGATCTGTCCTGAGTCCCCTTGGGAAGATAGGGTGGAATATAAATAAAGTGTTGTTGTTGTAGTAGTAGTAGTAGTTGTTATTATTATTGTTGTTATTGTTGTTGTTGTTGTTTGGTGGGACACCAGCACTCTTTGGCTCAAGACCTTTAAAAACTACAACTCCCATCACTTCATATCATTGAGACACGGTGGTTCAGGTGGTGCCAAACTGCATTAATTCCACAGTATAAATGCCTCCTAAATGCACTTGGATAAGATGTGGAAATAAAACCTGGCCTGGATCAAGGACTAGATCTCCCACAAACATTGCAACAACCACCTCTTTGCTCAAAGAGTGGCACTGACTCTGTTTAATCCACCTGCGATTACCGCTCCTAGTAATGAGGATTTTAAAAAGATTTAGACTTAATCTGCACCCACTTTAGGAATTAGGATTGCCAATTCAGGATCATCTCTGGCCCTGAGGTTTCTGGGTCAAACATTGAGACCTATAAAGCGCCTCTCGCGATAACATTAAGATTTAAGAATAAAGTAATAAATACCAATCATAGTTGCTCACAACTTGTCAACGGGGGAGTGAGGCATATTTTCCCCTTCTGTAATTAAAATCAGAAACCTTTCTAGGAATTTTCTAGGCTCTTTCATTAAAGGTTGTTTATTTCAATGGGGTTTGCTATTATTCACGGTTTCCTGTTTCAATACCCAGCTCAGGAACGTCTCCCCTGTGGATACGGAGGTCATCTTATATGTCTAAATCGAATACATACAAGTGTGAATACCATCAGTCAATAGAATAATAACAGAAATAGTGATGATAACAAACAGGATGCATTCCATGAGTAGCACAGAGCAGCACTCTTAATTCCAGTTTCATCAATCATTCATTTGAGGTGATGAAACTTTCAGGAGGGTCCGGGTTGTTATCGACAGAAATGTGACTCTTCAGATTCAAAATGCCATTCCAAAGTCCAAGATGATGTAGAGGCGGATGCCTTGATCATTTTTCTTTATTGACAAATTCAACAGATACAATTTTTTCAGCAAATGTCCCCTGGTTTATTTGTCACATGGTAATTCTTGTATTGTCTGTCCATTTGGCCTCCAAGATACTCTTCCACCGATTATCAACTGATACATGATCTATTTTCCAGGAATTAGCAGTTTCCATATGAGCAGATAAAGTCAAGAAGGTAATTAGATGTTTAGGCAACATTTTTTCATATTTAATGTATCCCACAATAAGGTAAAGGTAAAGGTTTTCCCCTGACAGTAAGTCTAGTCATATCTGACTCTGGGGGTTGGTGCTCGTCTCCATTTCGAAGCTGAAGAGCCGGCATTGTCCATAGGCACCTCCAAGGTCATGTGGCCGGCATGACTGCATGGAACACCGTTACCTTCACGCCAGAACGGTACCTATTGATCTACTCACATTTGCATGTTTTCAAACTGCTAGGTTGGCAGAAGCTGGGGATAACAGCCAAAGCTCACTTTGCTCCCTGGATTCGAATCACCGACCTTTCAGTCAGCAAGTTCAGCAGCTCATCCCACGATAACTTATCTGAAATTGAATTGAATCCTGAGATCTGCCAAAGAACTCTGGTGTCTCACAAAAATCCCAGGATTCCATAACATCGAGCCATGGTAATTAAAGTGTGTTAATATTACAGTGTAGATGCACCTTTGTCCATGCTGACTATATCAAATTGATGTTTGTTTGTTTGTTTGTTTTTACAAGATTGATATAGAGAATCAACTTCTTTTTCAATTCCCTGGGTAGCGACGTATAAAAACATGGAATTTAATGTGTGATGGGAATTCCCCATTGTCCGCTTGTAAATATAACAATGACGTTGTTCTGGAGGGAGAAACAAAAATGGGCAGTATAGAATCCTTTCTTCCACAATAAATTTTAGAACCAAGGAAGAAGGAATGGTAATTTATATTTTTCGTTTTATGTGCTCCTGCATAACATTAGCCAATACACATTTTGGTGCCTCAAATGTCAGACCGGTTTCTATTTGACCTGCTGATTCCAAACATTTACACTTAAAAACTGGAGCTTGATAAGATACAAAACATATGTCATGCACCAGTCTCCGTCTGCTCATCCGTAAGAAACTAGAGCTTATGGAGTCCATTCAATGCATTTTTCTGACCCAAGGAATAGGCCTAAAAAACAAGACACCAAGAAAAAAAGCACAGCTTCCTCCAGAGAACCCTGGTGATTCTCAGAAAATTATGTAATTTTTCTATATCAGGAACATACCCAAACCACAGAATGGCCATGGAAGTCTTCAGTGCCTTAATATTGGATCTGAGGAACTGGAAGCATAATTCTACGGCCAGCCCTCTTCACCAACAAATTATGTATCTAGAGATTGAATTACCCGTGGCTTCAAAATATGTTTAAGAAATCCATAAAACAATTTTTACTTTTCCATTTTATATGTTATGTTTTTGTATATAATGGGACTTCAGCATTTGGCACCCATGGACAGGTCCTGAAAGCAAACTCTAGCACATACCAAGAGACCACAATGCTGTGCCATACAGGATCTTGGCCATCATGTAATCTTTCCAACCTGCATCTCCATGGGGAAAAAAACCATCTGCAAAAGTTGAGGCCGCAGCCTATAGAGCTGTACATGCAATTGCCACCAAGTAAGAAAGAATACGTATGGGCCAAATATTATGTTTGAGCCCCAGTGGCGAAGTGTGTTAAAGCACTGAGCTGAAGACCGAAAGGTCCCAGGTTCAAACCCCGGGAGTGGCGTGAGCGGCCGCTGTTAGCTCCAGCTCCTGCCAACCTAGCAGTTCAAAAACATGCCAATGTGAGTAGATCAATAGATACTGTTCTGGTGGGAAGGTAACGGCACTCCATGCAGTCATGCCGGCCACATGACCTTGGAGGTGTCTATGGGCAACGCTGGCTCTTTGGCTTAGAAATGGAGATGAACACCAACCCCCAGAGTCAGACTTGACTGGACTTAACGTCAGGGGAAAACCTTTACCTTTACTTTAAGAAAGAATACAATGTGGAGCAGATGGAGGTATTTTTGGCTGTACAGATTTGGCCAAGGAATTCCAGCGTATACCTTCTGTTCTACTTGGGACTGGTTTCTGTATTTCGCTTTCACTCTCACAAACCCAATTGTAACATTTCCATTGTACTGTCCTTGGTTTTTGTCTTTTTATTTATCACCAGGTCTTCGATTTCATCTCCCATTTAGAGAGCCGGGACTTTTGCAAAAGATACAATGGTTGCCTGCTCAGTAGACTGTCTCCTGTCAGCTCCCGATTGTCTCCTTCCTTCTATTCACCACTGCTTCAATTTATCCTTTGTGCCGTGTTGCCAAAACCCAAAGGTGAACAATAAGGGGAAATGTGATAGAACCTATTTGGCTGTTAACTCTTTGTGGGTACAAAAGCTACCCATGGCAACTTGCTCCATGTAGAGAGAATTAACCTTATCAGCTGAGATCAAAGACATTTGGGCCTGTTTGGAGAAGAAAAGAAAGCTGGAAAGTTGAAGGAGAAACCATGATTCTGGGAGATGATGGCACAAACAGAGCAAAAGTGAAGTGGGAGCTTTATTAGAGTTGTGCATTCATGTGGAATTGCTGTTCGTTTTGTGTAGTTTCATTCGTGTCATCTCATTTTCGTATTCGTGTCCCGCTAACGAAAATGGGCCACCTATACGACACAAATTTTCAACTGGCTAACGAAAAACATGAACATTTTCGTGCCGTTGGCGGCAATGGGAGGGCTTCTGAGGCTCACCCCACCACCACCACCACCACACACGGAGGGCATTTTGATCCCTTTTAGCCCACCAACTTTTAAAATGTTTGGATCTTCCCCAGAGTACTATTGTTATTAATAATATTATTACATTAACCCCCAATTCCACCGATCAGATCTAATGCAAAGGCAATTCCCTCTCCCAGGCTCAGGTCAGATTCCCAGATCCATATTTATTATTATTATTTTATTGTATGACACAGCAAACAAGATAGATGTGCTGGATTTCGTTTCACAAAATCACAAGTCGAACACTTCCCAAGTGTCTAGGACTGTGTGATGTATTTTCGGATGATGCGCGCAGATCCCAGTAGGGTGGCCTTTTGCAGTTGACAGATCATAATTTTGTCCATTGTTTCCAAATGCCGGCTGAGATCTTTTGGCACGGCACCCAGTGTGCCCATCACCACCGGGACCACCTGTACTGGTTTCTGCCAGAGTCTTTGAAGTTCAATCTTGAGATCCTGATAGCAGCTGAGTTTTTCCTGTTGTTTTTCGTCAATCTGGATTTGGAAGTCCCACAGTATCTTTGCGTGCTCATTTTCCAATACTTTTGCAGGTTTGTGATCCCACCAGTTCTTTGCTGCTGGAAGGTGGTACTAGAGGCATAAGTTCCAATGAATCATTTGGGCCACATAGTTGTGCCTCTGTTTGTAGTCTGTCTGTGCGATTTTCTTACAGCAGCTGAGGATATGATCAATGGTTTCATCAGCTTCCTTGCACAGTCTGCATTTTGCCATTGATCATTTATTATTATTATTATTATTATTATTATTATTATTATTATTATTATCATCATCATCATCATCATCATCATTACACCCATTGGTACAAATCAGCTGTAAGCCCTCTGTCAGTACCTGCTTATTGTTATGGGGCAGAAACAAATGAAAATGAAAGCAAGCACGATGACTGTGTGGCTTTCATTTTTGTGTCACCTCTCGTTTCCTACGAAAATGTCATCATTCATTTTGTGCAGACGAACAGTAAACAAAATGATAGCACGAAGAAAACGAAGCAAATCTTTTCGTGCACATCTCTAGCTTCTATTTTTAGGTTAAACAATACTATACAAGAACAAAACAGCACAAGTAATAAATTTGGGTGAGGTGAAGGTGACTAGTGATTGAAGCCAGTCTACACATTAACCTTCACCGCAAAGCTAACATCATGTTCGATTGCCATTCAAAGCATTCTCCATGTTCTGAGTTCCTATATTTTTAGCATCATATTTTGTAGCTGATAGCCAGAATTCCAGCTTTTTCAACCAAGTTTCATTGTTTGGATCCATTGCTGCTGGGGCCTCCAGAAGAAACATGTACACATCTCACATTCTTGTGTAGATTTCCCCTCCAGCAGCCAATGGAGACATGTGTGCAGAATATTAATGTCTGAGCTGTGTTTAAAGTTTTTCCATTACCACCTTAACAACTCCACCACAGTAGCTGAGTTGATCTCGATCTCTCTCGCTCCAGGGCATTTGAGTGCTCAAAATGCCATTGCCATCACACCTTGTCAAGTTATGTGAAAGCAGCAGCCTCTGTTATGTGGCTCCATGACCAGAACTTGAAAAAGTTACATTTTGGAATCTTACTTCCAGAATCACACTTGCAATCATTGTCAAGAGATTCTGGGAAAACTGGAGGATACTGGGAGCTATAGCCATTAGCCACCCAAAATTACTCTTCCAAGTGCTATATTCAACAATATTAACACCATGATGAGGTTATAAGTGAAGTTTTGCATATGAAGAGTAGCTTGATGTACGTATGTGTACGTGTATGTGTGTATCAATATGCTCCCATACTTGTTGGATGTAGTTTCACTGACCGGCAACCACCAAAATATGTTCTCTTTAGGAATTTTCTAGGCCACCCAAGTGATTCTATGGCATGCTTCCACCAGCAACAACAACAAAATTTCTTGATGTCTTGGATTTTAGGCCTGTTCCTAGGGTTATTTGTATCTCTGATTCAGAAAATTGCATTGAATGGACCGCATCAGCTCTGGTTTCTCAGATATAATAATAATAATAATAATAATAATTATTATTATTATTATTATTATTATTATTATTATTATTATTGACACAACGACGTTGTATGACACAGCAAACAAGATAGATATGCTGGATTTCGTATCACAGAATCACAAGTCGAACACTTCCCAAGTGTCTAGGACTGTGTGATGTATTTTCGGATGATGTGTGCAGATCCCAGTAGGGTGGCCTTTTGCAGTTGGCAGATCGTAATTTTGTCAATGTCTATTGTTTCCAAATGCTGGCTGAGATCTTTTGGCATGGCACCCAGTGTGCCCATCACCACCGGGACCACCTGCACTGGTTTCTGCCAGAGTCTTTGAAGTTCAATCTTGAGGTCCTGATAGCAGCTGAGTTTTTCCTGTTGTTTTTCATCAATGCGACTGTCACCTGGGATGGCAACATCAATGATCCAAACCTTGTTCTTTTCTACAACTGTGATGTCTGGTGTGTTGTGTTCCAGAACTTTGTCAGTCCCCCCCGCAGGTGCCACCTTGACGTGGTGGGGGGGCTTAGCTGTTCCAATGATGACTGAGGGCTGTGCTGGCAGTAGTGTAACTACCGGCAGGTCCAACCAAGCCAGAGAGGCCTAAGCTGAGGAGCACAACCAAGAGCACCTAACCCATTAGCATTATGGAGAATCAAACCCAAACGAAGTCTATACTGGCTCGGTCGTCGCCCAGGATAAAAAGGACCGCGGTGGATGCTGCTGATTCTGGACATCCATCGACAAGTGGGCTACGGAATCATCAAAACCCAAATGAACAGTCACAGAAGCGGCAGAAATATACAATGCCAGAAAACCGCACTATTATTATTATTATTATTATTATTATTATTATTATTATTATTATTATTATTTTTAATTATTTTATGACACAGCAAACAAGATAGATATGCTGGATTTCATATCACAAAATCACAAGTCGAACACTTCCCAAGTGTCTAGGACTGTGTGATGTATTTTCGGATGATGTGTGCAGATCCCAGCAGGGTGGCCTTTTGCAGTTGGCAGATCGTAATTTTGTCAATGTCTATTGTTTCCAAATGCCGACTGAGATCTTTTGGCACGGCACCCAGTGTGCCCATCACCACCAGGACCACCTGCACTGGTTTCTGCCAGTCTTTGAAGTTCAATCTTGAGGTCCTGATAGCGGCTGAGTTTTTCCTGTTGTTTTTCGTCAATGCAACTGTCACCTGAGATGGCAATATCAATGATCCAAACCTTTTTCTTTTCCACAACTGTGATATCTGGTGTGTTGTGTTCCAGAACTTTGTCAGTCTGGATTCAGAAGTCCCACAGTATCTTTGCGTGCTCATTTTCCAATACTTTTGCAGGTTTGTGATCCCACCAGTTCTTTACTGCTGGGAGGTGGTACTTGAGGCATAAGTTCCAATGAATCATTTGGGCCACATAGTTGTGCCTCTGTTTGTATTATTATTATTATTATTATTATTATTATTATTATTATTATTATTATTATTTCCGAATCCAGACTGACAAAGTTCTGGAACACAACACAGCAGACATCACAGTTGTGGGGGGGAAAAGGTTTGGATCATTGATGTTGCCATCCCATGTGTCAGTCACATTGACGAAAAACAACAGGAAAAACTCAGCCGCTATCATGACCTCAAGATTGAACTTCAAAGACTCTGGCAGAAACCAGTGCAGGTGGTCCCGGTGGTGATCGACACATTGGGTGCCACGCCTAAAGATCTCAGCCGGCATTTGGAAACAATAGACATTGACAAAATCACGATCTGCCAACTGCAAAAGGCCACCCGACTGGGATCTACACGCATCATCCGAAAATACATCCCACAGTCCTAGACACTTGGGAAGTGTTCGACTTGTGATTCTGTGATACGAAATCCAGCATATCTATCTTGTTTGCTGTGTCATACAATAAAATAATAATAACTATTTTTGTACCCTGCCTCCATCTCCCTGAAGGGACTTGGGGTGGCTTACATATGGCACAAGGTGCCTAAAACAACACATAAGATAAACACACGGTACAATACAAAATAAAACCACTAGTACATAAAACAACAAGTTGAACTCAAGTGATGTCAGCATTTATGGAGTGTCTACTCAATTCTTTGAAAGCAGAGAAAAAGTTGTTCAGAAAGGTGTCCCTTCCAACAAGCTTTTAGCAGAGAGCTTAACATAGACACGTTCCTGGTCTGGCATCGGAATTAAACTCAAGTCAATTTAGCGAACATAAAACACTCTTGACCTTGAATGGATTAATTTACTCTCTGGAATCTCCTCCTGTATAACAAATAGGAAACTCTGTGGCTACATGGCATTCTCTGGATCTCTCGGCTCTATAGTGATCCAAATGCAAAGACTAGCACATAAGGATATCATGAGTGCTTATGAAAACCCTTGGAGGGCATTTTAATGGGGAAAAATATCCACTAGTGGATTAGTTTGAGCCCTGGTGCCTTTGTTTGTCATAGGTACTTTAAACCTAATCTCTTTCCTGATGAATGCTCTGCATTCTGTTGTCTGGTTTTTGGAATGTTTTATTTAAACATTAGCTTGGCCTTGAATGTCTCTTCTTGTTTCTTTTCTAGGAGCCTGAAGCATACAATCAACATGGGAAGTGAGGAGTCAAATGCTGTGGGATAGGTGACAATGAGTAAGTTTGGAAAAGTTCATTTTTGGACAATGCCTCCCAGAATTCCGATAATTTTGGATGGGGATTATTAGCATCATAGACCAAAAGGAACCTTTTCCAAAGTCTGATGACAAGAGATCTGCATTTTATTGGTATACTAGCTGTGCCCTGCCACGCGTTGCTGTGGCCAATTGGAATTGCAGTAAATAGCCTCGCTGCTTCAAAGCCTGGCCATTTTCTACATAGGGTATGCTTGCTAGGCCAGGTTGAATGAGATGGATTAGCCTTATGGTTTCCAAAGTCTGGCTTTGAAGCTGCAAGGCTGTTTAGTGTTAATCAAGGTGGGCCACAAAGGGGTTGATATATATGTGGAATAACGTGCAGTGTGGTAGAAAGAACTGTTGTCTGGTTGAGGAAGGTGTTGCCATGGATCTCCTTGATTAGCATTGAATAGGCCTGCAGTTTCAAGGTCTGCCTGGTTAGTAGTTGGAAGAATCCTTTAGTGGGACATGTTAGCTGGGTGTGATTATTTAAGTTGTTTAGCATTGAATGGTCTTGTAGCTTCCAAGCCTGGCTGCTTCCTGCGTGAGGGAATCCTTTGTTGGGTGGTGTTAGCTGGGCCTGGTTGTTTCCTGTGTGGAATTCCCCTGTGTTCTGAGTGTTGTTACTTATTTAGTGTCTTGATTTTAGAGATTATATTGTTGTGTATTGTTATTAGAGCACAGTAATTATTATACATTATATTGATAATGTTATATGATTTGCCTGGAACAGGATTATACGAGGCCCCTTCTACACAATGGTTTAAAATTCACACTGAAGTGGTGTTTTTTTTTGTTTTTGTTTCCTGTGGCCTAGGAGGCAACCTGGCTTTGAAGCTGCAAGGCTGTTTAGTGTCAATCAAGGTGGGTCACAAAGGGGTGCATTCTGGGTTTCTTTTGGGGGGGGGTTGGCCCCATGGAGGTTAGGGATGTGTAGTTTGTTTGTAAGAATGTAGAGACGTGGATGAGGGGTTGTGTTGTCAATTTTCTAGGTTGGGGGGCCTTTAGTTTTGTTGTTTTGCCCGGTGGAGCGATGCCATTCTCCCTTTATATATATAGATAGAGCAGTCAAGATGGAGATCCATTAACCTAGTGGTTCTCAACCTATGGGTCCCCAGGTGTGTTGGCCTACAACTCCCAGAAATTTCTGCCGGTTTACCATATGTTAGGATTTCTGGGAGTTGAAGGCCAAAACATCTGGTAACCCACAGGTTGAGAACCACTGCATTAACTGGAGATGCAGAGCTATGGATCAACCAGGTATATTCAATGACATTTGTAGTTCTAATTGAGGACTTCATCCCACGAAATAAGTAAAGCATTGGGGATTGCTATTTTCCCCTTATGTCTCACAACGCCCCATTTGGAAACTAAATTTATTTATTTTATTTATTTACAGTATTTATATTCCGCCCTTCTCACCCCAAAGGGGACTCAGGGCGGATTACAATGAACACATATATGGCAAACATTCAATGCCAACAGACAAACAACATACATAGACAGACACAGAGGCATTTAACATTTTTATCCAGCTTCACGATTCTGGCCACAGGAGGAGCTGTTGCTTGACTGTCCACTAGTGGCTGTACTTCCTCATTCCTTTCCTCGTGTTTTGCTGGCAGTTTTTTATGATGGTGTAAATTAGTTAAATTAGCCTCCCGCATAAAGCGTACCTAAATTTCCCTACTTGACAAATGCAACTGTCTTTCGGGGCTGCATAGGTCAACAGCAAGCCGGGCTATTTAATGGTCAGGGGCTTAACTCGACCCGGGCTTCGAACTCATGACCTCTCAGTCAGTAGTGATTTATTGCAGCTGGTTACTAGCCAGCTGCGCCACAGCCCGGCCCTTGTTTTTCTTACTCCCATCACATGTTTTCCTTCGTTCAGCTTTCTTTTCGAATTATTCATTTGCCTTCCCATCACATGGCAGACATTCTGCTCCCACTGTCCCCTTCCATGTTTTCTTTTACTTGAAGAAATCCTCTGTATTTGTCCTTGCAGAAGTACTTTTTAACATGAGATCACTGAGTTGCTGTGAGTTTTCCAGGCTGTAAGGCCATATTCCAGAAGCATTTTTTTCCTGACTTTTCGCCCACATCTATGGTAAGCATCCTCAGAGGTTGTGAGGTCTGTTGGAAACTAGGCAAGGGAGGTTTATATATCTGTGGAAAGACCAGGGTGGGAGAAAGAAGGAACTCTTGTCTGCTTGAGGCAAGTGTGAATGTTGCAATTGGACGTCTTGATTAGTATTGAATTGCCTAGCAGGTCAAACACGAATCAAGGAACATGAAAGGGATTGCAGGCTAACTCAACCAGAGAAGTCAGCAATAGCAGAGCACTTGATGAACCAACCTGGACACAGCATATTATTGGAGAACACAGAAATGTTGGACCACTCTCACAATCACCATATCAGGCTACACAGAGTAGCCATTGAAATCCACAAGCATGGGGACAATGTCAACAGAAAGGAGGAAATCATAAAAATGAACAAAATCTGGCTACCAGTATTAAAAGGACTCTAAAATTTAGATGAGTTCAAGACATTCAGACTACATGTCACAAGTGTAGAAGAGAATAGTCTATCTAGAACAAGTGCTGTGAAAGTGGAATACTGCTTACAGTCTACTGTTTTTATTGTTATTGTTTTTAATTTTTATTGTTATATGTTTTTAATTGTGTTACCTGCAATCTTTGTTCATGCTGGGATTGGTCCCCATGGAAGCTGCCCGAGTCCCTTCAGGGAGATGGAGGTGGGATATAAGAATAAAATTATTATTATTATTTTATTATGACACAGCAAACAAGATAGATATGCTGGATTTCGTATCACAAAATCACAAGTCGAACACTTCCCAAGTGTTTTCAGATGATGCGCACAGATCCCAGTAGGGTGGCCTTTTGCAGTTGGCAGATCGTAATTTTGTCAATGTCTATGGTTTCCAAATGTCGGCTGAGATCTTTTGGCACGGCACCCAGTGTGCCCATCACCACCGGGACCACCTGCACTGGTTTCTGCCAGAGTCTTTGAAGTTCAATCTTGAGGTCCTGAGAGCGGCTGAGTTTTTCCTGTTGTTTTTCATCAATGCGACTGTCACCTGGGATGGCGACGTCAATGATCCAAATCTTTTTTTTCCCCACAACTGTGATATCTGGTGTGTTGTGTTCCAGAACTTTGTCAGTCTGGATTCGGAAGTCCCACAGTATTTTTGCATGCTCATTTTCCAATACTTTTGCAGGTTTGTGATCCCACCAGTTCTTTGCTGCTGGGAGGTGGTACTTGAGGCATAAGTTCCAATGAATCATTTGGGCCACATAGTTTTGCCTCTGTTTGTAGTCTGTCTGTGCAATTTTCTTACAGCAGCTGAGGATATGATCAATGGTTTCGTCGGTTTCCTTGCACAGTCTGCATTTTGGGTCATCAGCTGATTTTTCGATCTTGGCCTTAATTGCCTTTGTCCTGATGGCTTGCTCCTGGACTGCAAGGATCAGGCCTTCTGTCTCCTTCTTCAGGGAGCCAGAGCCAGGTCTTCTCCTTATCAGCTTTTCCTTCAATTTTGTCAAGGAACTTTCCATGCAATGTTTTGTTGTGCCAGCTGTCAGCTCTAGTTTGTAGTGTGGTTTTCTTGTACTTATTATTATTATTATTATTATTATTATTATTATTATTATTATTATTGTCTCAAACAGACAAGGGTTCTTTCTCCCAATCTGGATATTATTCCACACATATATAAACCCCACTTGCCTAACTTCCAACAGACCTGACAACCTCTGAGGATGCCTGCCATAGATGTGGGCAAAACGCCAGGAGAGAATGCTTCTGGAACATGGCTTTACAGCTTAGAAAACTCACACCAACCCACTGATTTTGTTGTGTGTTATGAAGTCCTAGGATTCTTAGCACTTATTTCTGACAGGTTTCAGTTGCCTTTATCAACTATCTGGCTGGAAGATGCAACGGTCCCAGGGCTTCACTGGATCCTTACTTTCAACTACATTAAATGTGGATGGAGGTCATTCAATGACATGGGATGGAGTTGTCCTTGGCCATGAATATGGGATACTGAGTGGGTTTGAACCAGAAGATAACCTATGTAAGACATCTGTGTGTCTGTTTCTGTGTATCAAACACTGAAAAAACTTGCAGAAGTTATGGACAATTTTTTTGCTATTTCAACAATCAAATTACAGTGTGATAAGCCTGTTTTGAACCTTTTGTGGCACTGTGCTGAGTTAAATGCCTTTTCACGAATCCTCTCAAGCAGTCCTGATTTTTCAAGTGCTCCCCTGATTGTTCATTCAGAGTTATTTCCATCCACTTTTCATCTGTGGTTTGTCTCATTAAAACTGGGCACTTCAAAAATGATATAAAAGTTTAAAACACATTCAAGGAAGCCCTCAAACATACCTCTTTGGGAGCCTTTATTCCCCCATTTGAAAAGATGTCTCTAATTGTGGTCTTTTGTCCCTGGGGGAAAAAAATCCTGGCACAATTTTGCCTTCTAAAAACTCAGAGCAATGCCCTCATGTTGCTATTATGAGGGTTTTCTGTCGTGCTGACATTATGTATGATCTCATGCTGGAATGTGATATGTATAATGATCAATCGCACAACCATTTGATTTTTTTGTGTCATTAAAAATCTCTTTATAAGTCACCTCTTTTCTCCCCTTCCCCCAGTTCCACGTGACTTTACAATTAGAGCTGTACAGTGGAGTTGGAAGTAATTGATATCGATTATCCATGGGACTGTTGCAGAAAGAGCTTTCTGATATATACATATATATATATATATATATATATATATATATATATATATATATATATATACACACTAGCTGTGCCCAGCCACGCGTTGCTGTGGCAAGTACGGTGGTATGGGAAATCAGATAATCTGTATTTTATAGGTAGTGTGGAAGAGGCCTACGTGAGGCCTAACTCTGCCTCTTCCCTGGGGTGAGTGGGTTGCTAGGAGACCAAGTGGGCGGAGCTTAGCATTCTAACTGGCAGCAATTGGATGAAAGCAATTCTTCCTCTCCCTCTAATTAGGACTTTATTTTTCTTTTCTTTTTGTTGTATGAACGTAGAGGCATGGATGAGGGGTTGTGCTGCCAAGTTTAGTGTTTCTGGGATGTGTCGTTTTGTTGTTTTGTCCTAGGCCAAAATTTCATTACCCTTTTATATATATAGACTAGCTGTGCCCGGCCATGCGTTGCTGTGGCTTATGGGAATCCTTTGTTGGCCAGGTGGAATAGCAGTGAATAGCCTTGCAGTCTCAAAGCCTGGCCGTTTTCTGGAGTAGCTGGAGCTTTTTGTTGTATGAACGTAGAGGCACGGATGCGGGGTTGTGCTGCCAAGTTTAGTGTTTCTGGGATGTGTAGTTTTGTTGTTTTGTCCTAGGCCAAAATTTCATTACCCTTTTATATATATAGATACACACAATATGACCTCCATATCTGTGGGGTATACATTCCTGAACTTACTATAAAAACAGGAAACTGGTGATAATAGTGAACATTATTGAAATGAATGACCTCCTGTGGACATTAACACAAGGTCATCTTGAAGGTTCAAGAAAAAGTGAGATCCTGCAATGTGATTTTATAGCACTGACCAACACACATTTTGCTGTTTCAAATGTCAAACTTGTTTCTGGGTATATTTGACCTGCTGATTCCAAAAATGGCACCAGTTTTCCACTATTAGCTCTAATTTAGAATCATAGAATCATAGAATAGTAGAGTTGGAAGAGACCTCATGGGCCATCCAGTCCAACCCCCTGCTAAGAAGCAGGAAATCGCATTCAAAGCACCCCCGACAGATGGCCATCCAGCCTCTGCTTAAAAGCCTCCAAAGAAGGAGCCTCCACCACGGCCCGGGGGAGAGAGTTCCACTGTCAAACAGCTCTGGAACTTTTTTGAGATGCAGAACATAAGTTGTCTACCAGTCACCATCTGCTCTCCCATAGAAAACCATGAGAAACATATCCAGCTCCAGGCAGTTTTGGATGACACACACTTCCTTGATCCTACTGAAATCTTCAAAGAGTGTGGACCTGAGCTGATACAACAACTCCACCAGCTCATTGAAAAGGTGTGGGTGACCGAGAAAATCCCAGCAGACTTCAAGGATGCCACCATCATCACCCTTTTCAAGAACAGACTGCGGGAACTATCGCAGTATCTCCCTTCTAACCTCCGCTGGGAAAATCCTCGCAAGGATCCTTGCAAACCGCCTTCTCCCTGTCTCAGAAGACACCCTCCCAGAATCCCAGAATGGCTTCCATCCCTCCAGAGGAACAGTGGACATGATCTTCACTGCTCGACAGCTCCAAGAAAAATGCAGGGAACAAAACCAACCTCTGTACATGGCATTCATTGACCTTGCAAAGGCATTCGACACAGTGAATCGCAGTGCTCTCTGGACCATCCTCCAAAAAATCGGGTGCCCTGACACATTTGTGAACATCCTGCAGCTCCTTCACGATGACATGATGGCAAAAGTCTTGGACAGCAACGGCTCCATTTAAGGTGGAATCAGGTGTCAAGCAGGGATGTGTTATTGCCCCTACCTTATTTTCCATCTTCATCGCTATGATACTTCACCTTGTTGATGGGAAGCTTCCCACCGGAGTGGAAATCATTTATAGGACAGATGGCAAGCTATTTAACCTCAGCAGACTGAAAGCCAAAACCAAGGTCACCACAACATCTGTTATAGAACTCCAATATGCTGATGACAACGTAGTTTGTGCGCATTCAGAAGAAGGCCTACAAGCCACTCTAAACACCTTCGCAGAAACATACGAGAAGTTCGGCCTCTCACTGAACATCGAGAAAACCAAAGTGCTCTTCCAACAGGCACCAGCTAATCCCTCTGCAAAGCCAGGAATACAGCTTAATGGTGTAACATTAGAAAATGTCGACCATTTCCGCTACCTTGGAGCCACCTCTCCACAAAAGTGAACATCAACACTGAAATACAACATCGCCTGAGCTCTGCGAGTGCAGCATTTTTCCGTATGAAGCAGAGAGTGTTTGATGATCGGGACATCCGTAGAGATACCAAGGTGCTTGTTTATAAAGCCATTGTCCTCCCAACCCTGCTCTACGCCTGCGAAACGTGAATGGTCTACAGACGTCACACCAAACTCCTGGAGCGTTTCCATCAGCGTTGCCTCAGGAAAATCCTGTAAATCTCTTGGGAAGACAGGCGGACAAATGTCAGTGTGCTGGAAGAAGCAAAGACCACCAGCATTGAAGCGATGCTCCTACACCATCAACTCCGCTGGACTGGCCACGTTGTCCGAATGCCCGATCACTGTCTCCCAAAGCAGTTGCTCTACTCCAAACTCAAGAACGGGAAACGTAATGTTGGTGGGCAGGAAAAGAGATTCAAAGATGGGCTTAAAGCCAGCCTTAAAAACTGTGGCATAGACACTGAGAACTGGGAAGCCCTGGCCTTTGAGCGTTCTAATTGGAGGTCAGCTGTGACCAGCAGTGCTGCGGAGTTCGAAGAGGCACGAATGGAGGGCTTAAGGGAGAAACGTGCCAAGAGGAAGGCCCGTCAAGCCAACCCTGACCGAGACCCCCTTCCACCTGGAAACCGATGTCCTCACTACGGGAGAACATGCAGATCAAGAATAAGTCTCTTCAACCATCTACGGATCCATCCCCAAGATAGCGAAGACGGAGGACCACCATCCTCGAACTACAAGGGATCGCCTAAGTAAGTAAGTAAGTAAGGAGTTGAACTGTAAAATTAATAACAATTTAAGCAATCAGTGCTTCTGTGAGGTTCATTGATGATTAGGCCAGTCTACTTTAGCTGAGGCTTGTAGTAGAATTTTGATCATTAAACTAAATTTCCTCCCAAAACATGCATTTTATGAATAATGGCCAGAATTCTATTTCAGTAACTTACAATATATGCTATGGCGCAGCTGGTTAGTAGCCAGCAGCTGCAATAAACCATTACTGACTGAGAGGTTATGAGTTTGAAACCAACCCGAGTCAGATTGAGTGCCCGACCATTAAATAGCCTAGGTCATTGTTGACCTAAGCAAGCGAAGACAGTTGCATCTGTCGAGTAGGAAATTTAGGTGCCACTTATGCGAGAAGGCTAATTTGCGTCAAGATTTTTAAAAATGCCCAGCTGTGTGAGGAGGAATGAGGAAGTTCTCCATCAAGGACTCGGTGTCACAGTGGATGATGGAGTAGCAGCTCCCCCTGTGGCCAGAATCGACCATATCCTCATGAAGCCGGAAGCTGGAAAATGTTAAATTGCCTCTGTGTCTCTATCTGTATGTCGTATGTCTAATGTTTGCCATGTATATGTACATTGTGATCCGCCTTGAGTCCCCTTCGAGGTGAGAAGGACAAAATATAAATACTATAAATAAATGAATAAATATACTCATGTATAAGTTGACCTCATGTTTAAGTTTGGGGGCCAAAATTAGGAATTTTGATACAATCTGTAGATAAGTTGATAGTAAGTAGATAAGATTTTTATATTGCTGCTGCAGTCCCCCCACCAATGAAGTTGACTGAATTACACTTGGTGGTTGATTGATATTATTACTGTTGTATTAACTCTTGTTTTATTGTCTTAATGTGTTTTATTTTTATTTTTATTATATATTGTTCAATGTATTTATGCTGTTGTTTTTGTAAATTGTGCTAATCGGGCCTTGCTCCATGTGAGCTGCGCCGAGTCCCCGTGGGGAGATGGTGGCGGGGTATAAATAAATTATTATTATTATTATTATTATTATTATTATTATTATTATTATTATTATTATTATTATAGTAAGGGAGATTGGTACTTCTTATAGGATCTCCTGGGATGGACTAAGCTCTTGCATTTTGCAATTTTCCTCAAGGAAGAGGATTGTTCCTTTTTTGATAAGAGTTAAGGTACAGTGCTCACATTGTCCCATGGATGAGTCAACCTTAGTCTATGAGAACATTTATTTTTACTAAGACTTGTAGACTTGTAGATATGTAGGATGATCAAATTAGGGTGGACCCAAACTTCAAAATTATTGCAGTTTGAACTGCCGCAGTTCAGTATGCTGAACTGTCTTTCACATTCTCTGCCAGAGTTTTGGCATTTCTACAACTCTTTCTCTCTGTCCTTGAAACTCATCATAAACTGCCAGCTCATGGCTTGAGGACCACCAACAGCAGTTCATGGACCTCTACTTTGAATACCAAGGATCTGAAAGCCATGTTCTGAGATATCATCGGTACAATCCTAAACCTAACCCCTTGCTTGCTCCCCAAATTTCACTCACCCTCAAAATTAATGCACAAAAGTGGGATTTGACAGATGAGTAGCACAAAAGCTGAACCTGAAATACGGATTGCTTAATCAGCTTCTCTTTTCAGGTCCACGGAAATGTGCCATTCATATTTATTTATTCTTTCAAAGACCTTTTGAGTTTAAGCATAAAAGGAACCCGGGCTCCCCAGTGTATCTCTTTCTCCCAATGCCACGTCCGAGAGTGATACATCATCCGTGTGCTAACATGCTGATGATGTGTTACACTAATACATCCTTACATTGGCAATGCTCTAATGATCTGTCTAGGCATTAAATCAGGTCTGTGCTGTCAGTCTGATGATGTGTTACTTCAAGATACAGCTGTGATCAAAAGAGACTATCAGGAGACCCAACAATGAAGGAATTATGTTTTTAGATTTCTAGAATTGGTTACTAGGGTTGGGGAAAGGGAGAAAGAAAGAAAGAAGAAGGTCTTTTTCGGAAAGTAACAGGAGAGGGAAACAGTAGTCTTCTCCTTCTTTTGGGAGAAGAAAATGTCTATCTTCTGGGAAACAGTTCACATTTATTCCTGTCTATTGGAAATATGTTCTAAATTTATCATACAGCCTACATTTTCCGTAGTGTTGTAATGCTGCAGTAGGTACAGAATCGTTGAACCGGGAAGACAGAATACAATATGACAGTATTAAGATCTCATCGATCAATAAAATGAAAAGATTGGAAAGGATGCACAATGGACTCTGTTTTCACTTTGGTTCGAGATGAAATGAAGGGAAAGAGGAAGTGGAAGAAAGATAAAGAGATAAATCAAAAAGAGAAGAGGTCTCATGTAATAAAAAGGACCTTCTTGGTGGTTGCTCCCAGACTCTGAAACTATCATCCAATAATAATAATAATAATAATAATAATATTAATAATAATAATAATAATAATAATAATAATAATAATAATAACTGCATCCCCGCAGTGATGTTGACTGGCTGTATCTGCCTAGAAGATCAGGGGGCAGAGGACTCTTACAAGTCAAACAAGCAGTCAAAGAAGAAGAACATGCCCTGGCAGAATATGTAAAGCAAAGTGAAGAACCTGCTGTGATTGAAATCAAAAATCAGAAACTCCTCAAAGCACAGCAGACAAAAAAACAGTACAAGAAAACCGCACTACAAACTAGAGCTGACAGCTGGCACAACAAAACATTGCATGGAAAGTCCCTTGACAAAATTGAAGGAAAAGGAGAAGACCTGGCTCTGGCTCACAAATGGGACCCTGAAGAAGGAGACAGAAGGCCTGATCCTTGCAGCCCAGGAGCAAGCCATCAGAACAAAGGCAATTCAGGCCAAGATCGAAAAATCAGCTGATGACCCAAAATGCAGACTCTGCAAGGAAACCGACGAAACCATTGATCATCTCCTCAGCTGCTGTAAGAAAATCGCACAGACAGACTACAAACAGAGGCACAACTACGTGGCCCAAATGATTCATTGGAACTTATGCCTCAAGTACCACCTCCCAGCAGCAAGGAACTGGTGGGATCACAAACCTGCAAAAATATTGGAAAATGAGCACGCAAAGATACTGTGGGACTTCCGAATCCAGACTGACAAAGTTCTGGAACACAACACACCAGACATCACAGTTGTGGAAAAGAAAAAGGTTTGGATCATTGATGTTGCCATCCCAGGTGACAGTCGCATTGACGAAAAACAACAGGAAAAACTCAGCCGCTATCAGGACCTCAAGATTGAACTTCAAAGACTCTGGCAGAAACCAGTGCAGGTGGTCCCGGTGATGATGGGCACACTGGGTTCCATGCCAAATGATCTCAGCCGGCATTTGGAAACAATAGACATTGACAAAATCACAATCTGCCAACTGCAAAAGGCCACCCTACTAGGATCTGCACGTATCATCCGAAAATACATCACACAGTCCTAGACACTTGGGAAGTGTTCGACTTGTGATTTTGTGATACGAAATCCAGCATATCTATCTTGTTTGCTGTGTCATAATAAAATAATAATAATAATAATAATAATAATAATAATAACAACAACTTTATTTTTATACCCCGCCTCTATCTCCCCAAAGGGCACTCAGGGCGGCTTACATGGGGCCAAGCCCGAATAAAAACAATAGCAATATAAAACACAAGAATAGACAAAAGACATGCACAATTATAAAAATTTAAACAACCAATAAAAACAAACGACAAGAACTAATAAAAACATGGATTAAAACAGAGAGGTTGTAAAAGTATTTGACCCAAATCGGGATTTTAATATTATTGTGTATATTGACTTTTATGACTGTTTTTAATCATGTTGAAGTTTTACTGCTCGGTTTAATGTTTTATCTGATTTGTGCTGTCGTGTCTGGGCATGGCCCCATGTAAGCCGCCCCGAGTCCCTCCGGGGAGATGGGGCGGGATATAAGAATAAAATTATTATTATTATTATTATTATAAAGTAGACTGGGTAAGGTGCACCATATAAATATTGTAAACATGAGGTGAAGAAGGACTACATTGGCATGTCCATTGTTATCCTTCTGTGGTCAAATGAAGACTTTTTATTTTTTGGCAGGTTTTTGAATAGTGGTTATTGGGGAAAATGACCTTTTACAATGTGCCTTCTGAGGGTGGTTGTATGTTACTTCTGGAACATGGCCGTACAGCCTGGAAAACATGCAGCCACCCTGTGATTCCAGCCATGAAAGCCTTCGACAACACATTCTCCTCCTTCTCTTCCTCCTCTTCTTCTCCCTCCTTTCCCTCCTTTTCCTCTTTCACTTTCTATTCATCTTCCTTCTCTCAGGGCGCTTCCAGACAGGGATAAAATCCACTCTGAATCGGGTTTTAAAAACCCGCTTCAGCCTGGGTTTTTGTCCACACAAGGGCTCCCAAACCCAGGCTTTTCCAGACAGGATGTCTAGATGCCCTTCCGGTAACTACGAGGATGGCACCCAGACACCCAAAAGCCCCCCAAAATAAGCCCTTAAAATGTAAAACAACTTATCCAACCACCACCATTAAGCTACTCCTGGAAGTCCTCCTGGTGTGTAGAAATGATGTACAATATGAATGGGTTCCTGAGTAGGTAAACTCAACACAAATAGCCCACTTAATTTTGTATATAAGTGGGCTATTTGTGTAGAAATGATGTGCCAGGAGATAGGGGAGGGGAAAACAAGGAGGAAAATCGCTCCTTCCCCCCTCTCCTGGTGTGTCATTTCTATATGCCACTAAATCTCCAGAAGTACCTTAATGGCTGTCAGGTAAGTTATTTTACATTTTAAGGGCTTATTTTTGGGTTTTGGGGAAGGGGTGAATACCCTCTCAGTTTTCCAGGGCCCACACCTGGTAAGGCTTGGATCTTACCTAAGATCCGGGTGTTACTAGGTATCTAATTAATTTGGAAACTCTGCTTTGTTCCAAATTAATTCGCTTTTATGGGAGGCATCATTTGGATGCCTCCAGTAAAAGCGCAACGGGCTCCGCAATTTCGGGCCTGTCTGAAAGGGCGCCCAAAGGAGATAAACCCTAGAGATCAGTTGATTTTTTTTTCCAGCTACTCCTAGCTCCTAGAATTAAAAAGAAACTTGTGTTGTTGAAGGCTTTCATGGCCAGGATCACAGGGTTGTTGTATGTCTTTTGGGCTGTGTGGCCATGTTCCAGAAGTATTCTCTCCTGACGTTTCGCCCACATCTATGGCAGGCATCCATGCCTCACAACCTCTGAGGATGCCTGCCATAGATGTGGGCGAAACGTCAGGAGAGAATACTTCTGGAACATGGCCACACAGCCCGAAAGACATACAACAACCCCAAAAAGAAACTTGTTTTAGTGTAGGAGTTTGGAACATCTGACTCTCCAGATTTTTGTGGCAATAGTTCAGAGATGGTCAAGCCTAGAAGACAAAGGATTGTGGAATGTAGTCCAGAACACTGGGGAGGTCAGAAGGCCCCTATCTTTTGGAGCCTTAACCTAATTGAAACCGGGGTGTGTGACACCAAGCAACATCGAAGTATGGTCAAGCTTGCAGTGGCTATAAATAAGAGAGAATAGACCATCTATCAGGGGTACTTTGTGCTTTTTCTGCATGGCAGAGGGTTGGACTAGATGACCCATGCAGTTTCTTCCAACTCTATTTTTCTCTGATTATATGACTATCTAAGAGGAGCAGCAGTATGTTCCTTTTGTCTGAGCCTAAAAAAAAAAAAGATTCTGTCTCCTCTTCTCTCTCTTGCTGCATTAATTCAATATAAACTACTTGGCACATGAAATTCAGTTTGCATTAACTGGAGTCAAGTGAAACCAAAGGGGGAAAGAGGGAGGAGGCTAGAGCACAGCCATTGGTCAGGGAGTCAAGGACAAGCTAGGCTGTGCTCCCCTCCAAAGCAGGTTTAATTGCATTAAAATAATAAAGATAAAAAATATTTTAAAAATATTTTAAAATAAAATTTAAAAATTTCCGAAAAAATTTAGAAGCCCTTTCGAACGTAGGGCTACAATGCTTCGAAATCATGCGATAAATGGGGCGTGATAACCCGCGTCAGAAACAGGTTCGCAAAGCGGATTATATCCAATTTTAATCCGAATGAAGAATCTTTACGACAATTCGCCCATGCCTACTAGAGAAACTGGGTCATTTGAGAAGCAGGTGAAAAAATGGGACAGCAAGGGATTAATGGGGACTGTCCAGTCAATTCAAGACAATTGGATAGTATGAAACTATAGTAATTGATTGATTGATTGACAGAGTGAGTGACTGATTGATTGATTGACTGATTGATTGATATCATTCAATTTCAGTGATATGACTAAAGGAAATTTGCGGTCCTAGCAGAGAGAGTAGTTCAGCCTGAAAAGAATCAGGTTCGCCATGACATCTTCTGGCTTTTGATGGGCAACCTCTTCTGTTTTTCAACATCTATGTCTCCTCTTCCATCTAACAAGAGATCACCATGTATATATAGGAATGGACTTTGGCATCTATCATTCATGCTAATGACTTAATGAGATAATGAATAGTCACGGATGAAACATCAGTGTCTAGTGCATTAAATTATCCAAGATCGTCACAATTGATGGTTCTTCTGACCTTGACAGCCTAACATTGCAGTAAATTGGCTCCTTTGCATTCGTTCCCAATAATAATCTGGCAACTGATTAGATAATCTGGCTGCAGACTGTAGCAGAAGAAACAGGGGGAAAGCACCTCTGCCATTTTGCTCAAATGGGTAAAAAAAATTCATAGATTGAAAGGCAATTGATCTTGATTTGGGGAGGTGGTGGTGGTTTTTGGTTTTGGAAGTTCTTGGCCTTCATTAATCTTAAATTAAACCAACTTTATTATACATCTCTCTGACCAAGTTATCAAAAGTTCAGAAACTACAGTCAATAAATAGATAAGGAATGCAGCTCTTTCTTTTCCTGATTTCAGCTTCATTAAACTCAGATGGAGTTAAGTCACCTCAGTGCTATGCAGCTCCATACAATTTTAAAACAGATTTAAACACAGTAAGAAGTATGAGCATTTGCCAAGAGGTAAATGTCAAGCACTGTAGGTGTAAAATAATGGCTAGATCTGAAAGCGAAAAGACTTTGAGGGGGAAAAGAATCCATTGTGGCATTTGCTTAGAGAAACGCATTTTATTAATGACTTCCAAAGTTACCTGAGCCAGCATAAATCTGGACTTTTCAGGAAACGCTCCGTTTGAGAACTTCAATAGAAAAGGACACTAAACCATTGCTAAACACCATCACTTATGAGTCGAAAATCATTTTTTGATTCTCATAACTAGGACTTGTAATTTGTCATATGATTCTAGCTCAGAGAAAATACGCAATAGGGATTTGAGTTTTGGGTTAAGATTTCTATCGCACAAAATCATTATACCATGGCAGTTGCATAGTCACCAAAACTGGATACATAAGAGCATGAGCACCCTCATTCTTGCACCTTTCTCTGTGCAATTGTGCAAATATGCCAGTCTGTGGTCACATAAATGTACTTCCACATACCTTTATATATGTGTATAGTAGAGTCTCACTTATCCAACATAAATGGCAGAACATTGGATAAGTGAATATGTTGGATAATAAGGAGGGATTAAGGAAAAGCCTGTTCAATGCCAATTTACATTATGATTTTACAAATTAAGCACCAAAACATCATGTTTTAAACAAAAAAAGCAGTTCAATACACAGTAACGTTATGTAGTAATTACTATATTTACAAATTTAGCACCAAAACATTGCAATGTATTGAAAATATTGACTACAAAACATTGGCTACTAACAAATTTATTTATTAATTTATTTATTTACAGTATTTATATTCCGCCCTTCTCACCCCGAAGGGGACTTAGGGCGGATTACAATGAACACATATATGGCAAACATTCAATGCCAACAGACAAACAACATACATTAGACAGACTCAGAGGCATTTTTTAACATTTTTCCAGCTTCACGATTCCGGCCACAGGGGGAGCTGTTGCTTCATCATCCAGTAGTGGCTGTACTTCCTCATTCCTTTCCTCGTGTTTTGCTGGCAGTTTTATGGTGTTGTAAATTAGCCTCCCGCATAAAGCGTCCCTAAATTTCCCTAATTGACAGGTGCAACTGTCTTTCGGGGCTGCATAGGTCAACAGCAAGCCGGGGCTATTAATGATCGGAGGCTTAACCCGACCTGGGCTTCGAACTCATGACCTCTCAGTCAGTAGTGATTTATAGCAGCTGGTTACTAGCCAGCTGCGCCACAGCCCGGTCAATTTGTAGTCAAATTGACAACAAATTGACTACAAATAAAGATAGAATTGCATAAAATGAACTTAGAGTAACATTATTGTTGGAAATTAAATGAATAAAAAGTTCAGTCCTTTCTGCCTGGAGAAACAGCTGTGGATCTGGGCGGAAGGCAGACTGCATTGGATAATCCAGAACATTGGATAAGCGAATATTGGATAAGTGAGACTCTACTGTGTGTGTGTGTGTGTATGTGTGTATACACACACACACACACACACACACACACACATATATATATTAGCTTGAGGACCCGGTGGTGCCCGGGGGGATTTGAAAAAGGCATTGTTGTTTTGAGATATTAGATAATATCACTTCAGTTTGGTCCAGAGCCATCATCAGCTGGGTTCTCTGAATAAGGGTGAACTACGACTCCCGGATTCCCAGGGCAATCGCCTCCAAACCCTTCCAGTATACAAGGTTGACTATGTTGGGTCTGTGTTCCAAATTAGTCCCAGGTCTACCGTTGGGGGGATTCAGAGTGCTCTTAGATTGCAGGTGAACTATACATCCCAGTCCCTACAAATCCTCTAAATCATGGTGAATTCTTCCCAAACCACTCTGGTATGTTCAGTTGCTGATGAACTCTTCTATTTCCTGCGTGCCATAGGAAAGGGTTGGAAAGCGTTAAGGGAGAGGCCGTGGGCGGGGTTATGCAAATAGAAAAAGAAAGGAACACTGGGATGTGTTCACTGTAACCTGCAATGTCCTGGGAGGAAGTGACTTGGTGGGTCCTCAGCACTGAGAACTTGAGCCTGTTTGTGTGGAGGCCGGAGGCTGTCTGCGTGAGCGGACACCCGTGCCACATACACACATACAGATTTTCACTTTTATTATGTCTATAGATATATGACTGGAGCTACACTTAAAATGTACCTATTACAACTTACAAGTTGTACAAGTTCAACTTAAGAGTAAACCTACAGAATCTATCTTGGTCGTAACTTGGGGACTGCCTGGGATCCTTTAAGTTTATATATCAAGCATTTAAGTTCATAATTTTGGTTCTACTGCAGAGACATACATTAGGGACGAGATATCCTAAGAGTGGAAAAAATAGTCTATTATTTTATTTCCCAGTTGTTGTTTTTAAAGGAGCCTTTCAGCATCCCATCAAGAAGAAGAATAGGACAGAGAGACTTTTGCACAGTTTTCTTCCAGTACTAGAACGCAATTACATACAATTACACTTCATTGCATGTGAAGTTAAATCAGAGCTCCTCAAACTTTTTAAGTGGAGGGTCAATTCACAGTTCCTCTGACTGTTGTGGGGCTGGACTATGAAATAGTCCAAAATTAGGATTGTTGTTGTTGTGTGCCTTCAAGTCATTTCAGACTTAGGTCAACCCTATGTCTAAAGTTTAAGACAGAGGCCAGGTAAATGACCTTGGAGGGTCACAGGCCTTAGTTTGGTGACCCCTGATCTAGATGATCTCAAGACCATAGGCAAGCAAAGAGACCTCCAAAGACCACCTAGATGGTCTCATCTTACCATCGGTAAGGAAAGGTACCCTCAAAGACCATCTAGATCAGGGGTCCTCAAACTTTTTAAGTGGAGGGCCGGTTCATGGTCCCTCAGGCTGTTGAGGGGCCGAATTATCATTTGAAAAAAAAATCCGAACAAATTCCTATGCACACTGCACATGTCTTATTTGTAGTGCAAAAAAAAACACATCAACAACAACCCAACAACAACTATTTATTTATTTATTTACTACATTTATACCCCACCCTCTCTCACCCCGAAGGGGACTCAGAGCGGCTTACAAGTTGTTTGTACAGACAATATATTATTAGCATTATGTATTACTATATTGTCCTATACCACTACCGTAATATTTCACCTGTCACATCAGCACTTTTAATCTTGTACCCATTACTCTGGCCCGGCCCAGTTTTATTGTGTTTTAGCGTATTGTTTACTGCTTGTTGTTTATACTGTTTTAATTGTTTTAATTTGCCTTTTGTTTTGTATTGTTATATTGTGTGTTGAGGCCTTGGCCTTTGTAAGCCGCATCGAGTCCTTCGGGAGATGCTAGCGGGGTACAAATAAAGTTTAATAATAATAATAATAATAATAATAATAATAATAATAATAATAATAATAATAGAAATATTACATTTAATATGTAATGTATAATTAATGTTATTATATTGTATAATTATTAGTATTATATTGTATTACATTATAATATTAGTATCAATATTATACCGGTATGTATACACAATATATTCAATTACAGTCGAGTCTAACTTATCCAAGCTAAACGGGCCAGCAGAAGCTTGGATAAGCGAATATCTTGGATAATAAGGAGGGATTAAACATCAAATTAGGTTATGATTTTACAAATTAAGCACCAAAACATCATGTTACACAACAAATTTGACAGAAAAGGTAGTTCAATATGCAGTAATGTTATGTTGTAATTACTGTATTTACGAATTTAGCACCAAAATATCACGATATATTGAAAACATTGACTACAAAAATGGCTTGGATTATCCAGAGGCTTGGATAAGCGAGGCTTGGACATGCAGTCATGCCAGCCACATGACCTTGGAGGTGTCTACGGACAACGTCAGGGGAAAACCTTTACCTTTTAAGTCTTAATACTGAGGGCGGGGGCCAGGTAAATGACCTTGGAGGGCCGCATCCGGCCCCCGGGCCTTAGTTTGGGGACCCCTGATCTAGATGATCTCATAAGGCCATCAGAAGACCATAGATAAGGAAAGAGACCTCAAAGACCATCTAGATGGTTTCATAAGGCCATAGGTAAGAAAAAGGACCCTCAAAGGCCATCTAGATTGTCTCATATGACCATAGGTAAGGAAAGTAGCCTTCTAAAGCCATCTAGATGGTCTCCTAAGGCCGTAGCTAAGCAAAGAGACCTTCAAAGACCATCTAGATGATCTCATAAGACCATAGGTAAGCAAAGAGACCTCCAAAAACCAAGTAGACTTAGGTCAATCCTAAGTCTAAAGTTTAGGACAGGGGCCAGGTAAATGACCTTGGAGGGCCACATCTAGCCTACGGGCCTTCGTTTGTGGACCCCTGGGTTAACTAGTAAAGGATTTGCATTGCTAGACACAGAAAGAGGAAGAGAGAACTTTATTATTATGGACTAGCTGTGCCTGGCCACGTGTTGCTGTGGCAAAGTATGATGGTATGGGAAATAAAGTATTGAGGAATTGGTGGTAGTTAAGGTAAAGGGTAAAGGTTTTCCCCTGACATTAAGTACAGTTGTGTCCGACTGCACACTGAAGTGGATTATATGGCAGTGTGGAGTCAAGATAATCCAGTCCAAAGCCGATAATATAAGGTGATAAATGGGTTATATAGCCTTGAGTCTACACTGCCATATAATCCAGTGCAAATCTGATAATCTGTATTTTATAGGCAGTGTGGAAGAGGTCTAAGTGAGGCCTAACTCTGCCTCTCCCCTGGGCTGAGTGGGTTGCTAGGAGGCCAAGTGAGCGGAGCTTAGCCTTTTAACTGGCAGCAATTGGATAATTATACCTCTCCCTCTAATTAGGACTTTTTCTTTTCTTTTTGTTGTATGAACGTAGAGGCATGGATGAGGGATTGTGCTGCCAAGTTTAGTGTTTCTGGGATGTGTAATTTTGTTATTTTGTCCTAGGCTGACATTTCATTACCCTTTTATATATATAGATAAACAAGTCAATAAAGTGGGCCTGAGAAAAGGTGGTCTTGATAGAACAGCCTTTTTTTAGACAAACTGAATACGGCACAATTAAGGATGCTTTAGGTACTTTATACACTGCCATATCATGCAGTTTCAGCATCCAGATCAACTGCATTAAACTCAATTATATGGAAGTGTGAACACTAATTAATATGGATTTTAAAACTGCATTGTATGGCAGTGCAGATCCAGCCTTAGTCTCTTTCAGGGCATTCATATGTCCTATTTTAAACAATAACAACACAATAAGAAAGAAACTGCAAGCGTTCCATATGTGAACTCTGACAAATTTTTTAAACTTCTACCATCACGCCAATTTTCTTTTGTGATTTCTTATCTATGACAAAAAGTTAAGACTGATGTTCATAACAGCATTAATGGAAGTGTCCAGCCAGGCTTTAAAAAGGAATTATTGTACTGGGAAAGTGAGGAAAAAGAACCAAAATTCTTTGGAAATGGACCAAAGAACAGGTCGACTTGTAGTTTTATCTACATCTGTTTGCCAATTGCTCCTTAAACATTGGACTAAATCCTTAAGAAACTGTGTTTCTTTCATGTCATGCCCTTTTTGCACAAAGGTGGGCGTCCTTCATTTCTAAAGTCTGGCTTTTGAAATATGCTTTTCCTTTCGGCACAAAAGGCAATTTTGCTTTCTCTGATGCAAGGTCATTAAAGAGCAAAACGAAACAAACACAAACCACACAAACCCGCAAATTGTTGAATCGCAAGCGCCGTGTAGCATTTGAATCTCTCGGGGACGCATGCATGAATAGGAATAACTAATATTCCAAATTACTTTCTTTAAAAAACCAAATGCTATTCTGCCTTGAATATTGATTTGGAGAGGGGCTTCTTATATTTATGAATAAAATTATACAAATTGGATGCACACAACTCCATGCAGGAAGCAGGCTATATTGGGTCAAATTTTTGGTTCATCTCACAAAGTGTGCATCTACACTGTAGAATGAATACAGTTTGATACCGCTTTAACTGCCACGACTCAGTGCTATTTAATCCTGGGAGTTTGTGAACCATCGTCACTCTTTGGGGGCCACAGTGGTGCAACAGATTAAACCACTGAGCTGCTAAACTTGCTGACTGGAAGGTTGGTGGTTCAATTTCATGGGATGCGGTGAGCTCCCACTGTTAGCCTCAACTTCTGCCAACCTAGCAGTTCGAAAACATGCAAATGTGAGTAGATCAGAAGGGGAAACCTTTACCTTTACCTGTGTTTGTTGTTTCTAGGCACTGAATGTTTGCTAGAATCTGCCGAGTCCCATCGAGGGGATACGATAGAATACAAATAAATTATTATTATTATTATTATTATTATTATTATTATTATTATTATTTGAGGAGCCCCTGGTGGCGCAGCGGGTTAAACCATCGAGCTACTGAACTTGCTGACCAAAAGGTCAGAACTTTGAATCTGGGGAGTGGGGTGAGCTCTTGTTGTTAGCTCCAGCTTCTGCCAACCTAGCAGTTTGAAAACATGCAAATGTGAGTAGATCAATAGGTACCACTCTAGCAGGAAGGTAATGGCGCTCCATGCAGTCATACCGGCCACAAGATCTTGTAGGTGTCTACGGACGATGCTGGCTCTTGGGCTTAGAAATGGAGATGACCACCAACCCCCAGAGTTGGACACAACTGGACTTAATGTCAGGGGAAAACCTTTACCTTTACTTATTATTATTTGGCACAGAAGACAAGAAACCATGCAAAACTACAACTCCCACAATTCCATAGGACTGAAGTGGTGTCAAACTACATCCATTCTATTGTGTAGATGCATCTTTAGTTTGACCTCATGCAACAGAAGAGATAATATCAAAATATCTCTCCTCCTTGGGAAGATTTATAAGAATTCTTGTAAACGGACTGTCGGTTTGTTATATTGTCGAAGGCTTTCATGGCCTGAAACACAGAGTTGTTGTGTGTTTTCCGGGCTATATGGCCATGTTCCAGAAGTATTCGCTCCTGACGTTATGTATTTTATATTGTTGTATTTTATATTGTGTATTTTATACTGTTGTGTTTTATTGTCTATTGTTGGGCTTGGCCCTATGTGAGCCGCCCCGAGTCCTTTCGGGGAAATTGGGTGGGATATAAAAATAAACTTATTATTATTATTATTATTATTATTATTATTATTATTATCAACACAACGACGTTGTATGGCACAGCAAACAAGATAGATATGCTGGATTTCGTTTCGCAAAACCACAAGTCGAACACTTCCCAAGTGTCTAGGACTGTGTGATGTATTTTCTGATGATGTGTGCAGATCCCAGTAGGGTGGCCTTTTGCAGTTGGCAGATGGTGATTTTGTCAATGTCTATTGTTTCCAAATGTCGGCTGAGATCTTTTGGCACAGCACCCAATGTGCCCATCACCACCGGGACCACCTGTACTGGTTTCTGCCAGAGTCTTTGAAGTTCAATCTTGAGGTCCTGATAGCGGCTGAGTTTTTCCTGTTGTTTTTCATCTATGCGACTGTCACCTGGGATGGCAACATCAATGATCCAAACCTTGTTCTTTTCCACAACTGTGATGTCTGGTGTGTTGTGTTCCAGAACTTTGTCAGTCTGGATTCGGAAGTCCCACAGTATCTTTGCATGTTCATTTTCCAATACTTTTGCAGGTTTGTGATCCCACCAGTTCTTTGCTGCTGGGAGGTGGTACTTGAGGCATAAGTTCCAATGAATCATTTGGGCCACATAGTTGTGCCTCTGTTTGTAGTCTGTCTGTGCGATTTTCTTACAGCAGTTGAGGATATGATCAATGGTTTCGTCGGTTTCCTTGCACAGTCTGCATTTTGGGTCATCAGCTGATTTTTCGATCTTGGCCTGAATTGCCTTTGTTCTGATGTCTTGCTCCTGGGCTGCAAGGATCAGGCCTTCTGTCTCCTTCTTCAGGGTCCCATTCGTGAGCCATAGCCAGGTCTTCTCCTTATCAGCTTTTCCTTCAATTTTGTCAAGGAACTTTCCATGCAGTGTTTTGTTGTGCCAGCTGTCAGCTCTAGTTTGTAGTGCGGTTTTCTTGTACTGGTTTTTTGTCTGCTGTGTTTTGAGGAGTTTCTGATTTTTGACTTCAATCAAAGCAGGTTCTTCACTTTGCTTGACATATTCTGCCAGGGCATGTTCTTCTTCTTTGACTGCTTGCTTTACTTGTAAGAGTCCTCTGCCCCCTGATTTTCTAGGCAGATATAGCCGGTCAACATCACTGCGAGGGTGCACTGAATGATGAATGGTCATGAGTTTTCTTGTTTTTCTGTCCAAATTGTCCAGTTCCACCTGTGTCCAATTTATAATGCTAGCAGTATATCTTATGACAGGTATGGCCCAGGTGTTTATGGCCTTGATGGTGTTGCCTCCATTGAGCTTGCTTTTGAGAATTTTTCTGACCCTTTGTGTGTATTCTTTGTTGACCACAGTTTTCACATGTTCATGCTTGATGTTGTCCAGCTGTAGTATGCCCAGATATTTATAGGCCTCTGGCTGGTGACACTTTATTGCTTGGCCATTGGGCATATTTATGCCCTCACTTTCAATGATTTTTCCCTTCTTCAATGCCACTGTCGAACATTTGTCCAAACATTTCCCCCCCGCAGGTGCCACCTTGACGTGGTGGGGGGGCTTAGCTGCTCCAATGATGACTGAGGGCTGTGCTGGCGGTAGTGTAACTACCGGAAGGTCCAACCAAGCCAGAGAGGCCTCAGCTGAGGAGCAGAACCAAGAGCACCTAACCCATTAGCATTATGGAGAATCAAACCCAAACGAAGTCTATACTGGCTCGGTCGTCGCCCAGGATAAAAAGGACCACGGTGGATGCTGCTGATTCTGGACATCCATCGACAAGTGGGCTACGGAATCATCAAAACCCAAATGAACAGTCACAGAAGCGGCAAAAATATACAATGCCAGAAAACCGCACAATTATTATTATTATTATTTTATTATGACACAGCAAACAAGATAGATATGCTGGAATTCATATCACAAAATCACAAGTCGAACACTTCCCAAGTGTCTAGGACTGTGTGATGTATTTTCGGATGATGCATGCAGATCCCAGTAGGGTGGCCTTTTGCAGTTGGCAGATCGTAATTTTGTCAATGTCTATTGTTTCCAAATGCCGGCTGAGATCTTTTGGCACGGCACCCAATGTGCCCATCACCACCGGGACCACCTGCACTGGTTTCTGCCAGAGTCTTTGAAGTTCAATCTTGAGGTCCTGATAGAGGCTGAGTTTTTCCTGTTGTTTTTCGTCAATGCGACTGTCACCTGGGATGGCGACATCAATGATCCAAACCCTTTTCTTTTCCACAACTGTGATGTCTGGTGTCTTGTGTTCCAGAACTTTGTCAGTCTAGATTCGGAAGTCCCACAGTATCTTTGTGTGCTCATTTTCCAATACATTTGCAGGTTTGTGATCCCACCAGTTCTTTGCTGCTGGGAGGTGGTACTTGAGGCATAAGTTCCAATGAATCATTTGGGCCACATAATTGTGCCTCTGTTTGTAGTCTGTCTGTGTGATTTTCTTACAGCAGCTGAGGATGTGATCAATGGTTTCGTCGGTTATTATTATTATTATTAATATTATTATTTCACCCACATCTATGGCAGCCATCCTCAGAGGTTGCCTCTGTTGGTTTTCTCATCTGGGGACTTTTTTATGCAAAAAGGGGGAGGGATAGTAAAATGTACACATGAAAAGTATTACTCATGTCTTTCCAAAAGCCGAGTTTCGTCCACCAGTAAATATTTTGCAAAAAAAAATACATTGCATCCTTTTTTTGCGAAGGATGGGAATATTTGTAAACGTTCCTTGCATCCTTATTTAAGGCATTCTTAAACAATCACACCATCCACGATTTGGAGTCATGGACTCTTTCTCTCTCTTTGTTACCTACAATTTATTTGAGGTCCCCTCACTGCCCCCACTTTGAAGTTCAAGAAGAAAGATATGGCGTTTTAATGAAGACGATTTGAAACAAAACCGTTTGCTTGCAGCTGCATCTTTTGTCAATACGGAAGAAAGACGGAGGCAAACAGGCCTCATTGTGATGCATATGCCCTCTGCCTACATCTGCACCAAACCCATCGTTTTTCCCATGCTTTTCAATGTATTCCTTCTATTATTCATAGAACACAATGTAAATGAGGCTATAAATTTTTGCCACATACTAAATGTGGAAAGCAAGTAATGGAAATGGTGAATTATGAATGAATCATGGGTTACTGTAATTCCTGAAGGGTTCTGATGGGTTTGGAGAGGGAGAGAAAAAAGAAAGATTACAGCCGTGGAATGACACAGCCGGGCAACTCGGAGATACCTCTCTGTTCATGATGAGTCCAAGAAATGCTATAATTAATAAACACAATTTATGCATTTAATTTTCGCGCAGGTGTCGGCGATTATAACTATCAAAGACGAGCACATGTCAAAGTTATCCCAGGAGCCATTGAGTGCCAACGGGGCTTCGGGGATTTTTGAGAGAAGAAGCACAATACACCGGAAAGAGATGTTTCCATCCCAGACTTGCCATAGAAAAAAAGAATTTCTTCCAAATTTAAATTAGCGCAGGCTATTTGGCAGCAAGGAGGAAATAATGGGCGCATTCCTATTTGTACACATTGAAGTCCAGTCCTGTTGCTGTTCCTTTGTTTTTATTTCAAAATGAAGCAGATCCAATCAATTAAGGCTGGATCCACATTGGAAAAGCAAGATTCTGGCCCCTGTTTTCCTCTCACTCCTGATTCATAGAATAATAAAGTTGGAAGAGACCACATGGGCCATCTAGTCCAACCTCCTGCCATGCAGGAAAAGTACCTCCAACAGATGGCCATCCAGCCTCTGTTTAAAAGCCTCCAAGGAAATAGCTTCCACCACACTCTGAGGCAGAGAGTTCCACCGCTGAACAGCTCTTACAGTCAGGAAGTTCTTCCTAATGTTCAGGTGGAATCTCCTCTCCTGCAATTTGAACCCATTGCTCTGAACCCTAATCTCCAGGGCAACAGAAAACAAGCCTGCTCCCTCTTCCTTATGACATCCTTTCAGATATTTATACATGGTTATCATGTCTCCTTGAGCCCCGGTGGTGACACAGTGTGTAAAAGTGCTGAGCTGTTGAACTTGCAGACCGAAAGGTCCCATGTTCAAATCCTGGGAGCGGAATGAGCGCCCACTGTTAGCTCCAGCTCCTGCCAACCTAGCAGTTTGAAAACATGCCAATGTGAGTAGATCAATAGGTACCGCTCCGGCAGGAAGGTAATGGCGCTCCATGCAGTCATGCCGGCCACATGACCTTGGAGGTGTCTATGGACAACACCGGCTCTTAGGCTTAGAAATGTAGATGAGCACCAACCCCCAGAGTCAGTCACGAGTGGACTTAACGGTATTCCAGGTGAGGTCTAACCAAAACCAAATAGAGAGGCACTGTGACTTCCATTGATCTAGACACTATACTTTTCATGCAGCCCAAAATTCCATTGGTCTTTTTAGCTGCTGCATCACACTGTTGGCTCATATTCAACTTGTTGTCCACAAAGACTCCAAGATCGTTCTCATGTGGACTGTTGTCAAGCCAGGTGTCTTCCATTCTGTATCTTTGCATTTCATTTTTACGACCTAAGTCTAATATTTTACATTTGTCCTTGTTGAAATTCATTTTGTTATTTTTGGCTCAGCTCTCTAGTCTAGTGGTTCTCAACCTGTGGGTCCCCAGATGTTTTGGCCTTCATCTCCCAGAAATCCTAACAGCTGGTAAACTGGCTCGGATTTCCAGGAGTTGTAGGCCAAACACCTGGGGACTCACAGGTTGAGAACCACTGATCTAGTCTGTTAAGGACATTTTGAATTCTTATCCTTTTTTCTGAAGTATTAGCTATCCCTCCTAATTTGGTGTCGTCTGCAAACTTGACAAGGAGGCCCTCTAAACCTTCATCCAAATCATTAATAAAGATTTGTTGTCGAAGGCTTTCATGGCCAGAATCACAGGTTTGTTGTGTGTTTTCTGGGCTGTATGACCATGTTCCAGATGCATTATCTCCTGACGTTTCGCCTTCATCAATGGCAGGCATCCTCAGAGGTTGTGAGGCATATACCTCACAACCTCTGAAGATGCCTGCCATAGATGTGGGCAAAACATCAGGAGATAATGCTTCTGGAACGTGGCCATACAACCCAGAAAACACACAACAACCCATTAATAAAGATGTTGAACAGTAATGGGTCCAGGTCTGAAACGTGCAGCGATCCACTAGTCACTTCTTTCCAGGATGAAGAAGAACCATTGATGAGCACACTTTGAGTTTGGTCACTTAAACAATAACAGATCTACCTAATAGCAACATTGCCTGGCCCACATTTGACTAGTTTACTTCCAAGAAGGTCATGGGGGACTCTGTCGAAGGCCTTACTGAAATCAAGATATGCTACATCTACAGCATTCCCTGCATCTACCAGGCTTGTAACTCTGTCAAAAGAAAAAGGTAAAAGTCTGACATGACTTGTTTTTGAAAAATCCGTGTTGATTTTTAGTAATCACAGCATTCCTTTCTAAGTGATTTCAGACTGCCTCCTTAATGATCTGCTCCAGAATCTTTCCTGACATCGATGTTAGGCTGACTGAATGGAAATTAATGGAGTGTAAGTTATTTTTCGGGCCTCCGGACTTAATGTCAGGGGAAAATCTTTACCTTTACTATTGTGAATCCTGAGCCAGACAGCATTAGTGATCCACCAAACTACAAACCCCAGAAATCCATAGGTAGTTGCCATGGCAGTTAACATAGAATTTCAGTCCTGTAATTTGTAGTATGAAAGGACCCCAGGTCTGGAGGTTTTCTTCCACCTTCAGTAGACACTGAGAGATTAATACGATGGGTATATCGTGTTCTTTGTATTATAGGGCTGGGCTGTGGCGCAGCTGGCTAGTAACCAGCTGCTATAAATCACTACTGACCGAGAGGTCATGAGTTCAAAGCCCGGGTCGGGTTAAACCTCTGACCATTAATAGCACCGGATTGCTGTTGACCTATGCAGCCCCGAAAGACAGTTGCACCTGTCAATTAGGGAAATTTAGGGACTCTTTATGCGGGAGGCTAATTTACAACACCATAAAACTGCCAGCAAAACACGAGGAAAGGAATGAGGAAGTACAGCCACTACTGGACGGTGAAGCAACAGCTCCCCCTGTGGCCGGAATCGTGAAGCTGGAAAAATGTTAAAAATGCCTCTGAGTTTGTCTAATGTATGTTGTTTGTCTGTTGGCATTGAATATTTGCCATATATGTGTTCATTGTAATCCGCCCTGAGTCCCCTTCGGGGTGAGAAGGGCAGAATATAAATACTGTAAATAAATAAATAAATAAATAAATCTCCAACTGCAAAATGTCTCTTGCCAACCCTCGATCTCGCTTCTCTATCTATTTTCACATGTCTCATTCTGTAGACTGGACTAACTTCATTCAACACCTTTCAGTTTGATGAGACTGTGATTAAACTTGACTCTTGACGGAGTTCCTTGGAAGCAAATCAGAAGGAAAGACTGCTTTTACGTTCTGTATTTTTCCCCTTCCCTTAAAATATGCCAGTGATTAACAAGCATGGATTTGGGATCAAGCTTTTCACATCAAAGTGAACTAAAGATTCAAAAGCTTCCTTCATATTTGTCCTGTTTTTTATCCTTTCCTGGCAGCAAAAAAAAGTGCTATATCATAAAACATCACTGTTACTGTGGATCTAATCAACTCCCCAAGTATTTCAATTTAGGTAATGTGAGATAGATTTTATACCTGGTTGCAATTTAGAGAATTAAAACACGTGGCAGTGGATTGCTTTCCTGGATTTTAATCCACCGCACCAACATTTACTTAACCTTCCGCTGGGACAGGGAGTGAAAGGAGAACAAGGATTTGGAAATTTCACCTTATTCCGTTAAGCGGTTCTTAATGTAGCCTGAATTATGTTGCATATGTAAATGGTAGCAGAGCTTCTAAGCTTGGAGAGCTTATTTGGAAGCCTGCCATGGTGAGTGCGCTGAACAGTTCAAAGCACTTCTACCTCACCGAATAGAGGATTAATATGGGTAAACTCAACTTGTTTACTCTTTAACCCTTCAAATGCTGAAGCAAGAGATGCAATGTTGTACGAAGACGATGGTCCGTTTTCATTTTTGGTTCTTGTGATGACCCATGGGCCTTGCAGTCCTGTTCAGGACATTGTAATTCCTGATGAAGATGAAAACTTGGGTTTTTTACCTTCCCAGTCTGAACTGGATTCCTCTCAGCCAGATCTTTCCCAGGCAGATCTGGGAACCTTGCACCTGCAAGAAAGTTGTCTCCCAGAAGTATGTCAAACAAGCCCAGAGCCTACTTCTCCCGTGTTCTTGCGCCGGGAGTTTTGTAAACAACAGAGAAGTTTGGATTCAGCTTCGCGCAGGAGTGCAAGAATTGCAGCTAAGAATGTAGCCAATTAAGACTGCTTCTCGTGAGAATCTTTAAGGAGTTTAACATCTGGTCTCAGAGTTTAGCTTTCGTTTCTGATTCCCAGAGAACTGCTTCGGTGGGAAAGTTAGACTCTATATAGGTGTTTTGCCCGCGTAGTAACTTCGCGGAGTCAATTCGTCAGCCTACGGAGCGAGTTGTGTCTGGACAGCGCGCTCCGATTCAAGCCTCGCTCCTGCTCAAGCCTTGCCTTGCTATCCAGCCTTCGCCTTGCTTCCCAGCCTTTGTTTATCTACGGACTTTGCCTTGTTTCCCAGGACCAATCCTTGCCTTGTTCCACGGATTTTACCAAGTTATTCCACGGACCTTGTTCTTGTTCCTAGTTACCTTGTTCCACGTTTTAAGCCTTGTTTCAAGTATCAAGTTATTTCCTAGCCTTGCTCAAGTTTATGGACTAAAGGACCTTGTCATCTCCCCTCACTTTGCCTGGCAAAGTGAGTGTTTCGGTTATTGGATTACAACTTTGGACCTTAATATTTCATATTGGACATTGTTTCTTTGGACTAATTTTGACCTTTCCTGAAAGGTCTGCTTCTGGACTAACTTTTACATTTGCTTTTACTAACTTTATATATTTCCTTAATAAAGATATTAGATAGAATCTGGCCTCTGCGTATGGTTATTGGTGCTCTGTAGCCTGGGTCGTGACAGTTTGACTCCGCCACCCTAAGCACCAATTAACCTCGGCCAGAATGTCTACCGGAACCGTGCCCGGTGGGCAGCCACTGAGCTACACCATCAGCAAGGACGAAGTGGATCGCATCCGCGACAGACTCAACGCCCAGGATGGAGAAATAAAGGGCTTGCGGGAGCGCGGAATCCGCCTCCCGGCCATGGCGCTGCCTACCAAGTTTACTGGAGAAGCTTCTAAGGTTCATGTTTTCCGTCGCCAATGTCAAGCTTATCTAGAGGCCCGTGATGCCGAGTTTCCCCAAGAAGACATCAAAGTGGCGTGGGTTTACAGTCTTCTAGACGGGCCAGCGGCCAATTGGGCGACGGCACTGTTCGACCAAGCCTCTCCACACCTAAGATCAGCGCAACACTTCTTGGACCACCTCAAGGAGACTTGGGGAATCGAGGACAATTTGGAGGCAGCCGGTCACAAACTCCGTCGCCTTTTCCAAGGAGACAGACCTATGTCTCAGTATATAGCCGAGTTCCGAGTGCTGGCCCACAACACCGGCTGGAACGATGTAGCCCTCAGAGGACAATTCCGGGAGGGTCTCAACATTGAAATGCTAGAAGAAATCTCCAAGGTGGATCCTCCCCAGACCCTCGAGGCACTCATTGATCAATGTTTACGGGCTGAAGTCATGATTGCCAACAGGAAACAGTGGGTTCGAGGCCAGGGCAGTAGAGCCGGGGCAAAACCCCCCGCTCCCGCCAGCGTTCAGCCACGTCCAGTGTGGAGACCCCCACCGCCAACCCCATACCCCAGAGGAGGCGAGGAGGTGCCGATGCAGTTGGGCAATGTGCGTCCCAGACTAGATGCCGCCGAGAAGGCCCGTCGTCAACGCTTAAACCTCTGTTGGTACTGCGGGAACGGGGGCCACTTCGCCAGAGAGTGCCCAGCCAAAGGGAAGCCTGCCGCCCGTCTTGCGGCGGCGTCCTCCACGGAGACGAAGGTGTCTGAGCCGACTGGCACACAGCCGGCGGGGGAAGCCAACGACCGGGTGTAGAGAGGCTCGCCAACCCGGTCAAAAAACCCATTCAAGAGCCGCCAACCGGGGTCCTGTTCCTTCTCGTGGTCACATTATGGTCAGCAAAAAGGGGACCCGTCATGATCCACGCCATGATAGACTCTGGAGCTACCAACAATTTCATTGATAGAGAGTATGCCGACTCTCTGGGATTACAATATCATGATTTCAAGAATGTCCGTGTGGTACAAGCCATAGACGGCCGCCCCCTCAAGACGGGCCCCGTAAGTCAGTGGTCGGAACCCACCAGGATGTGGATAAGGGAACATATGGAAGAGATTTCCTTCTTTGTTACCGAGGTTCCCCATTTCCCTGTGATTTTGGGAATTCCGTGGCTGACTCTCCATGACCCTAACATCTCCTGGTCCAACAGAGAACTGCAGTTTGCTTCACTGTACTGCCAAAACCATTGCCTCGTAGCCAAGGTCTGCCATGCCACAGACACCGAGCCCATCATCACCTTGCCAAAGAAGTACTCCGAGTATTGGGATGTATTCAATGAGAAAGAAGCCGAAAAATTACCCCCACATAGACCTTATGACTGTGCCATTGACTTGGTGGAGGGGGCCCCGATCCCGCGAGGGCATCTCTACTCCCTGACTGAACCAGAGCAAGAAGCTCTCAGGGAATTCATAGAGACAAACCTTCGCAAGGGATTCATCAGACCCTCTCAATCCCCAGCCGCCTCCCCAGTGATGTTTGTGAAGAAGAAGTCAGGGGAACTACGCTTGGTGGTGGACTACAGAGCATTGAACAATATCACCAAGCGGAACAGCTATCCCCTGCCCTTAATCTCAGATCTACTGGATCGGCTTCGAGGAGCCAAGGTTTACACCAAGCTGGATCTTCGGGGGGCTTACAATTTAGTTCGCATCAGGGAAGGGGACGAGTGGAAGACCGCCTTCCAGACCAAATTCGGATTATTCGAGTCCCGAGTTATGAATTTCGGTTTATGCGGAGCCCCCGCAACGTTCCAGCATTTTGTCAATGACATTTTTCAGGACTATCTAGACAGGTTCTTGATAATCTACCTGGACGATTTTTTGGTGTTTTCTAGATCGCAATCAGAACATGAGAACCACGTCAAAATGGTGTTACAACGATTGCGGGATCATGGACTTTATGCCAAGCTGGAAAAATGCGCCTTTGATCTACAAGAGGTAGATTTCCTTGGTTACCGCATCTCGCCTCTAGGGCTTTCCATGGATCCAGCCAAGGTTTCAGCAGTATTGGAATGGCGGGCGCCAACTAACAAGAAAGAGGTGCAGCGTTTCTTGGGGTTCGCGAACTATTACCGCAAGTTCATTCCAGATTTTGCCCGCTGGTCCGACCCCATCACTAGCTGCATCCGTGGAAAGCAGCCTTTCCGCTGGACTGATCAAGCAGAGAAAGGGTTCCAGCAACTAAAGAAACTATTCACCTCCCAGCCAATTCTACAACACCCAAATCCTGGAACCCCTTTTGTTGTGCAAGCGGACGCCTCTGATGTGGCAATTGGGGCTGTACTCTTACAACCGGTGGGAGATCACCTCCATCCCTGTGCCTTTTACTCTCGTCAACTAACCACACCAGAGAGGAATTACACCATTTGGGAAAAAGAACTACTGGCCATAAAGGCAGCCTTTGAAACTTGGAGACATTGGCTAGAAGGGGCCAAATTTCCCATTGAAGTCCACACTGATCATCGTAATCTAGAACATCTAAGAACTGCCCGCAAACTAAATCAGAGGCAGCAACGTTGGGCTTTATTCTTCGAACGTTTCGACTTCCAGATTCATTATGTGACCCCAGCCCAGACCAAGCAAGCAGACGCCCTGTCACGTAAACCGGAATACGCTGCAGGACGCAAGGAGACCTTTGAATCCCAACTATTACAACCCGGGAACTTTGCCACGCTCACAGTGGGGAACACCAAATCCATTCCCATTGATTCAACTTCCTCTACTCCAGGACCCCTCTGTGCTCAAGAAATCAGGGTTAGTCAGCAAGCAGATGCCTGGGCGCAGGACCAACTTCGCCAAGGTCTGCATTTTCCCTTTTCGCTTAAGGATGGGCTGCTTTGCTATAGAAATCATGTTTATATCCCACCCGGACCGGGCAGGGAAAAAGCGCTTCGTCTGTGTCATGATTGCAAACCAGCAGGACACTTCGGACTATTTAAAACCATGCATCTGATCCTAAGGGATTTTTGGTGGCCCAAGATCCGCAAGGATGTGGAAAAATATGTCAACACCTGCCCAGTATGCCAGCGCTCCAAGATAAGAAGGGAGAAGCCCTCAGGGCTTTTACACCCCCTTCCTACCCCATCTCGCCCATGGGAAATAATTTCTGCGGATTTCATCACTGACCTACCACCTTCCTGTGGATTCACCACGATCTTAGTGGTGGTGGACCTTTTCACCAAGTTAGCCCATTTCATTCCCTGCGAAGGCCTCCCCACGGCCAAAGAGACTGCGGATCTATTCCTTCAACATGTTTTCAGACTACATGGATTGCCCAAGAGTTTAGTCACAGACCGTGGATCTCAATTCACCTCTCGTTTTTGGAAGGCGCTACAAAAACTATTGGGCATAGACTCTCGCTTATCTTCAGCTCATCATCCCCAAACAGATGGGCAAACGGAGCGCACCAATGCCACTTTGGAGCAGTATCTTCGCTGTTATGTAAACTACCAACAGGACAATTGGGCTTCTCTGTTACCACTGTCTGAGTTTGCCTACAACAATGGAGTTCAAGCTTCTACAAAAGAAACGCCGTTCTTTGCAAACTACGGCTTCCATCCACGTTTCTTTCCCCCTGTCATTGAAACTTCAGAAGTTCCCGCAGCAGAGGATTGGCTGCAGGAACTCACAGCGGTGCAACAACTTTTGCTCCAACAACTGGACCAAGCCAAGGAGGACTATAAACACCACGCTGACAAACACCGCCAGCCGGGCCCCGAAATCAAGGTAGGAGATCGGGTTTTCCTGTCCACTCGCTTTCTGCCCTCTCACCGCCCTTGCCGGAAGTTAGATGCCCGTTTCATTGGCCCCTATCCAGTGGTGGCGCAATTAAACCCCGTGGCTTTCAAACTCCAACTTCCGCGTTCAATGCGCATTCACCCAGTGTTTCACCGTTCCCTGCTCCTTCCGGCGGATGGTGTGCGTCCTGATACAGACCAACCGGCCCCCCCTCCTGTTTTGATGAATGGGGAGGAGGAGTTCGAGGTTGAGGACATTTTGGATTCTCGCTTTCACCGCCGCCGCCTACAATATCTCATTGACTGGGTGGGTTTTGGCCCTGAGGAACGCTCTTGGGAAGACGCCTCCACAGTCCATGCTCCTGAGCTAACCCGTCGCTTCCATCAGACCTATCCCGCCAAGCCGCGACCTCGCGCCTCAGGGAGAGGTCCCCAGTTTGGGAGGGGCCTTGAGGAGGGGGATAGTGTGATGACCCATGGGCCTTGCAGTCCTGTTCAGGACATTGTAATTCCTGATGAAGATGAAAACTTGGGTTTTTTACCTTCCCAGTCTGAACTGGATTCCTCTCAGCCAGATCTTTCCCAGGCAGATCTGGGAACCTTGCACCTGCAAGAAAGTTGTCTCCCAGAAGTATGTCAAACAAGCCCAGAGCCTACTTCTCCCGTGTTCTTGCGCCGGGAGTTTTGTAAACAACAGAGAAGTTTGGATTCAGCTTCGCGCAGGAGTGCAAGAATTGCAGCTAAGAATGTAGCCAATTAAGACTGCTTCTCGTGAGAATCTTTAAGGAGTTTAACATCTGGTCTCAGAGTTTAGCTTTCGTTTCTGATTCCCAGAGAACTGCTTCGGTGGGAAAGTTAGACTCTATATAGGTGTTTTGCCCGCGTAGTAACTTCGCGGAGTCAATTCGTCAGCCTACGGAGCGAGTTGTGTCTGGACAGCGCGCTCCGATTCAAGCCTCGCTCCTGCTCAAGCCTTGCCTTGCTATCCAGCCTTCGCCTTGCTTCCCAGCCTTTGTTTATCTACGGACTTTGCCTTGTTTCCCAGGACCAATCCTTGCCTTGTTCCACGGATTTTACCAAGTTATTCCACGGACCTTGTTCTTGTTCCTAGTTACCTTGTTCCACGTTTTAAGCCTTGTTTCAAGTATCAAGTTATTTCCTAGCCTTGCTCAAGTTTATGGACTAAAGGACCTTGTCATCTCCCCTCACTTTGCCTGGCAAAGTGAGTGTTTCGGTTATTGGATTACAACTTTGGACCTTAATATTTCATATTGGACATTGTTTCTTTGGACTAATTTTGACCTTTCCTGAAAGGTCTGCTTCTGGACTAACTTTTACATTTGCTTTTACTAACTTTATATATTTCCTTAATAAAGATATTAGATAGAATCTGGCCTCTGCGTATGGTTATTGGTGCTCTGTAGCCTGGGTCGTGACAGTTCTCAAGAGCCTGGAGGGAAATTCTTTTTAAATTACAACGCTCCAAATATCTCACCGGCATGGAGAGAAGATTATACGAATAGTAGCTTGTCCTATGGGAATGATTTCCTTGGGATCGGAAATCAAGTCTCTTCTTTGCTTAGAGATTTATATGGTGGAGACACCCCCAAATAATCCTCTGTCATCCCACTTTTCCAGCTGCTTTTAAAATATCCTAGTTTTAGTTCCACTTCCCCCTTTGTCCTCAGCTTACCCCAATTGCTGCAAACTAAATCCAAAGTGAAAAATAACTTAGGTAAAGGTAAATGTTTCCCCTGACGTTAAGTCCAGTCGTTTCCGACTCTGGGGGTTGGTGCTCGTCTACATTTCTAAGCCGAAGAGCAGGCATTGTCTGTAGACACCTCCAAGGTCATGTGGCTGGCATGACTGCATGGAATGCTGTTACTTTCCCGCCAGAGCGGTACCTATTGATCTACTCACATTTGCATGTTTTCGAACTGCTAGGGTGGCAGAAGCTGGGGCTAACAGTGGGCGCTCATTCCACTCCACGGATTCGAACCTGCGACCATTCAGTCAGCAAGTTCAGCAGCTCAGCGCTTTAACACACTGTGCCACCTCCACCGCCCCCCCCCCCCCACACACACACACACACACACTATGCACTTAAACTGCACTATATGATACTAGCTGTGCCCGGCCACGCATTGCTGTGGCGAAGTCTGGTGGTATGGGAAATAAAGGATTGAGGAATTAGTGGTAGTTAAGGTAAAGGGTAAAGGTTTTCCCTGACATTAAGTCCAGTCGTGTCTGACTCTGAGCAAATAATAAAAGATTATAAATGGGTTATATAGCTGTGTGGAAGGGCCTTGAGTCTACACTGCCATATATAATCCAGTGCAAATGAGATAATCTGTGGAAGAGGCCTAAGTGAGGCCTAACTCTGCCTGTCCCCTGGGCTGAGTGGGTTGCTAGGAGACCAAGTGGGCGGAGCTTAGCCTTCTAACTGGCAGCAATTGGATAAAAACAATTATTCCTCTCCTTCTAATTAGGAGTTTATTTTTCTTTTCTTTTTGTAGTATGAACGCAAAGACATGGATGAGGGGTTTTGCTGCCAAGTTTAGTGTTTCTGGGATGTGTAATTTTGTTGTTTTGTCCTAGGCCGAAATTTCATTACCCTTTTATATATATAGATTGTACAGATGGATCCTGGTCACATTCATACTACACCCACTCATGCATTGCTTTGATGGTATAACAGCATGGTGTGATAACAGCCTTACTCTCAGGTAAGGGTGGTTAGGATTGTAGTCCTCATGCTCCATCCGGTTGTCACTTCTGAGTCAGGATCCAAGCATGGCTTTGGTAGAATCAAAACAGACACCTCTGACAACCCTAAAATATTACGAGGAAGTTTTATTGTATTAGTCATTTCCCTCCCTGTCATTTTGTATCAGTGTCACATTATCCTAATGCAAGACTAATATGATGCTGAAATGTTAGCATATTACAGATTACCCCGTGTGCCAAGTTTGTACCTGATCATATTATTCTGCGGCGTGCGTGTTTGTAAGCAAAACAGGAAACTGGGAGAGAGGGAGCTGGCATGACGCTGTGGCATGGATATTCTTTAAGGCTTTATTAGAGGCATTAACCTCGGCTCTTGACATGTAACCTGTTAATTGTAAAGAGGTTTCGGAAAGGTGCCGAGTCAAAAGTATGGATTTCTTAGAACAAACATTGTTTTTTCTCTCTTTCTTTCTTCAGTGTAACATACTGCACATGCCTCGGCTCCAAACAACAACAGCTCTTATCGGAGTGCCGAGGATTTTCGATGCAGAAAGAATGGGTGAGAGCTGTTTGCAATTTCTTCCTTGCTATAATTTCTAAGTTGTTTTCAAGGACAAAGCCGAACGTAACACAATATCGCAAGCAATGCATCAAAATGCATAGAAATGCATAACCTGGAAGCTACCAGAGTTTGGGTCAAGCTTTGGCCCCTTAGCACAGTGGCGGAGAGGAGGGGCCCCTGCATCAAAATTCAGTCCTGATAATAATAATAATAATAATAATAATAATAATAATAATAATAATAATAGAACCAAAGTGAAGAACCTGCTTTGATTGAAGTCAAAAATCAGAAACTCCTCAAAGCACAGCAGACAAAAAAAACCAGTACAAGAAAGCCACACTAAAAATTAGAGCTGACAGCTGGCACAACAAAACATTGCATGGAAAGTTCCTTGACAAAATTGAAGGAAACGCTGATAAGGAGAAGACCTGGCTCTGGCTTACAAATGGGACCCTGAAGAAGGAGACAGAAGGCCTGATCCTTGCAGCCCAGGAGCAAGCCATCAGAACAAATGCAATCAAGGCCAAGATCGAAAAATCAGCTGATGACCCAAAGTGCAGACTGTGCAAGGAAACCGATGAAACCATTGATCATATCCTCAGCTGCTGTAAGAAAATCGCACAGACTACAAACAGAGGCACAACTATGTGGCCCAAATGATTCATTGGAACTTATGCCTCAAATAACACCTCCCAGCAGCAAAGAACTGGTGGGATCACAAACCTGCAAAAATATTGGGAAATGAGCACGCAAAGATACTGTGGGACTTCCGAATCCAGACTGACAAAGTTCTGGAACACAACACACCAGACATCACAGTTGTGGAAAAGAAAAGGGGTTGGATCATTGATGTCGCCATCCCAGGTCACAGTCGCATTGACGAAAAACAACAGGAAAAACTCAGTACCTCAAGATTGAACTTCAAAGACTCTGGCAGAAACCAGTGCAGGTGGTCCCGGTGGTGATGGGCACATTGGGTGCCGTGCCAAAAGATCTCAGCCGGCATTTGGAAACAATAGACATTGACAAAATCACAATCTGCCAACTGCAAAAGGCCACCCTACTGGGATCTGCGCGCATCATCCGAAAATACATCACACAGTCCTAGACACTTGGGAAGTGTTTGACTTGTGATTTTGTGATATGAAATCCAGCATATCTATCTTGTTTGCTGTGTCATAATAAAATTAATAATAATAATAATAATAATAATAATAATAATAATAATAATAATAATAATAATGCTCCCCTGGCAGAATATGTAAAGCAAAGTGAAGAACCTGCTTTGTTAAAATAGCAAACAAGAAAGAGCTCAGAGGCCAAAGAAATGCATTCATGCTATGCAGAGAATATTAAAGGGTGTGCTGAGAGAGAAATCTTTGTCAAAAGCAACTCATTTGAGATAGAAGCAGCTCTTGTTCTCTTGGATTATCCTGCAGCTTTGTGTATTCAAGTTCATGGGACTTTGTCATGTATTAATGGAACCTTGTTTTATGCCAAATGTTTTCTTGGATTGTTCTTTATAGCCTGGTTTTGCAACAATCTTTTGGATTTTTACTTTTGCCTTTTAAGAACTATTTACTTCCTATTTCCTAAGGTAAAGGTAAAGGTTTCCCCTGATGTTAAGTCCAGTCATGTCTGACTCTGGGGGTTGGTGCTCATCTCCATTTCTAAGCCGAAGAGCCGGCGTTGTCCGTAGACACCTCCAAGGTCATGTGGCCGGCATGACTGCATGGAGCGCCGTTACCTTCCCGCCGGAGCAGTACCTATTGATCTACTCACATTGGCATGTTTTCGAACTGCTAGGTTGGCAGGAGCTGGAGCTAACAGCGGCCTCTCACACCGCTCACACCGCTCCTGGGGTTTGAACCTGGGACCTTTCGGTCTCCAGCTCAGTGCTTTAACACACTTTGCCACCGGGGCTCCATATCCTATTTCCTAATAAACTACAAAATACTTCAACCTGTGTACAGCCTGGTGTGTTCAGCAAGGTGAAGCTAACCTGAAATGCAACAGTTACATTTAATTCTACAATGGAGATGCACCCTAAGATTCTATAGAATGGAATCATAGGGCTACAAATGTGTAGTGTGGAAAGGTATCTGTCTAATAGATTTTTAGTAGAGGTTGAGAAGGCATGGTGCCAGTATCTGGACTAACCTTCCAGAAGAATCATAGTGTTGGAAGAGATCTCATGGGCCATCCAGTCCAACCCCCTGCCAAGAAGCAGGAAATCGCATTTAAGATATTCATCTGGATCCTGTTACTGCTTTTTTCAGTTGCGATCACATTTTGATGGTTACAGATCTTATTTTTCAAACCCAGTATTTGCTTGTCATGGCTACCATTGTAGCCTGTTGTAACTTGTTTCTAGATTGATTGATAGCATTTAATGTTTATTGCTTTGTTAGCTGCTTTAAGTGAGTGATTGATTTTTTTCTCTCTTTTTTTGTTAACAGATGTCAAGAAATAGTATTTAAGTCAGCAGCCTGTGCTGTCGTCTCATATCCTTCTCTGCTGTCTTAAATATTGAATCGCATCTTGCAAATTGCTGCCGTGCTAATTCTAGCTAGTGCACCTTTTGCCATTCCGATTGCCTATCATTTCCAGGAGTTATAGCAATTGTTTTATGTATTGTATTTTTTTCCATTTGCAATGCTGAATGATGAATCTTAGCTTCCCTGCTGGGTAGATATCCTCAGCAGCTAAGAGCCCTTTTCTTGGATGCAGAGATTTCTGTATCCATGTGGCCATAGTTTAATCTCATCCAATTAAAATAAGAGCCCAAATGCGAGTGTTGCTTTCCATAATACTTCTTGCAGTATATATTACATAGTGTTCTGTGGATGAGATATGAAATTCTTCATGCAGTCCTATCTGTCAGAAATTATAGCTTATTGTTTGACTTATTTGGTTTATGCATTGCAATCAAATTGATTTGACCAGGACAGAAAACAGACTGAACTGTTAGCTTCCTCTGATTGTGTTTACAGAATGAAATGGAAATAAAATGATTGCAGTAAAACATTGCAGAATCTTGTCCTCTATTCTGGATTCCAATCCTGTCTTCCATTCCATTCCTCATCCCCATGCTGGTTGTTCCCAACAGCCATTCAGTATATTGTCGAAGGCTTTGATGGCCGGAATCACAGTGTTGTTGTGTGTTTTCCGGGCTGTATGGTCATGTTTCAGAAGCATTCTCTCCTGACGTTTCGCCCACATCTATATCCTCAGAGGATGCCTGCCATAGATGTGGGTGAAAGGTCAGGAGATAATGCTTCTGGAACATGGCCATACAGCCCGGAAAGCACACAACAACCCAGCCATTCAGTATTTTGTACCCATGGAGCATGCTCAACCCTCATTGAGCTAACCTATTTTGTCCAAAGGTGACGTAGTTGATCTTAGAAGCTGAGAAGGATCATTCCTGGTTAGTACTTACATGGGAGACCACCAACAAATACCAATGGTCTACATTTCAGAAGATGGTGCTAGCACAGGCATGGGCAAACTAAGGCCTTGGGGGGCCCTGGGTGCTTACCTGAGGCCCTCCTCATTTTCCCTGTCCTCTTGGCATAAAGCCACCACAGCCCACCACATCCTTATGCAGAAAGGATGGGGGAGGAAGGCACGCAGCAGCTGAGAACCCTCTGGAGTGCTCTCACTCACTGCATGTCTTGCCCTCCTCCTGGCATAAGGACGGTATGAGCAGACCTCAAGCTGGAAGGACCGCTTGAGGAAGGCATGCAGCAGTTGAGAGCTCTCCGGGGTGTTCTTGGACATCATCTGCCTCACTCTCCTTCCGGCATAATGTTGAGAGGACAGCCTGAACATTGAGGGAGGGGTGCTGGGGAGGAAGATCGGGGCAATTCCAAAAATGTCTCATTTTCCTCCCAGTATAAAGATGGTGTGAGCAGCCCTGTGTCACGACCCCGGCTACAGAGCACCAATAACCATACGCAGAGGCCAGATTCTAACTAATATCTTTATTAAGGAAATATATAAGGTTAATAAAAACAAATGTAAAAGTTAGTTCAGAAGCGGACCTTTCAGGAAAGGTCAAAATTAGTCCAAAAAAGCAATGTCCAATAAGAAATATTATGGTCCAAAGTTGTAATCCAATAACCGAAACACTCACTTTGCCAGGCAAAGTGAGGGGAGATGACAAGGTCCTTTAGTCCATAAACTTGAGCAAGGCTAGGAAATAACTTGATACTTGAAACAAGGCTTAAAACGTGGAACAAGGTAACTAGGAACAAGAACAAGGTCCGTGGAATAACTTGGTAAAATCCGTGGAACAAGGCAAGGATTGGTCCTGGGAAACAAGGCAAAGTCCGTAGATAAACATAGGCTGGGAAGCAAGGCGAAGGCTGGATAGCAAGGCAAGGCTTGAGCAGGAGCGAGGCTTGAATCAGAGCGCGCTGTCCAGACACAACTCGCTCCGTAGGCTGACGAATTGACTCCGCGAAGTTACTACGCGGGTAAAACACCTATCTAGAGTCTAACTTTCCCACCGAAGCAGTTCTCTGGGAATCAGAAACGAAAGCTAAACTCTGAGACCAGATGTTAAACTCCTTAAAGATTCTCACGAGAAGCAGTCTTAATTGGCTACATTCTTAGCTGCAATCCTCGCACTCCTGCGCGAAGCTGATTCCAAACTTCTCTGTTGTTTACAAAACTCCCGGCGCAAGAACACGGGAGAAGTAGGCTCTGGGCTTGTTTGACATACTTCTGGGAGACAACTTTCTTGCAGGTGCAAGGTTCCCAGATCTGCCTGGGAAAGATCTGGCTGAGAGGAATCCAGTTCAGACTGGGAAGGTAAAAAACCCAAGTTTTCATCTTCATCAGGAATTACAATGTCCTGAGCAGGACTACAAGGCCCATGGGTCATCACACTATCCCCCTCCTCAAGGCCCCTCCCAAACTGGGGCCCTCTCCCCGAGGCGCGAGGTCGCGGCTTGGCGGGATAGGTCTGATGAAAGCGACGGGTTAGCTCAGGAGCATGGACTGTGGAGGCGTCTTCCCAAGAGCGTTCCTCAGGGCCAAAACCCACCCAGTCAATGAGATATTGTAGGCGGCGGCGGTGAAAGCGAGAATCCAAAATGTCCTCAACCTCGAACTCCTCCTCCCCATTCATCAAAACAGGAGGGGGGGCCGGTTGGTCTGTATCAGGACGCACACCATCCGCCGGAAGGAGCAGGGAACGGTGAAACACTGGGTGAATGCGCATTGAACGCGGAAGTTGGAGTTTGAAAGTCACGGGGTTTAATTGCGCCACCACTGGATAGGGGCCAATGAAACGGGCATCTAACTTCCGGCAAGGGCGGTGGGAGGGCAGAAAGCGAGTGGACAGAAAAACCCGATCTCCTACCTTGATTTCGGGGCCCGGCTGGCGGTGTTTGTCAGCGTGGTGTTTATAGTCCTCCTTGGCTTGGTCCAGTTGCTGGAGCAAAAGTTGTTGCACCGCTGTGAGTTCCTGCAGCCAATCCTCTGCTGCGGGAACTTCTGAAGTTTCAATGACAGGGGGAAAGAAACGTGGATGGAAGCCGTAGTTTGCAAAGAACGGCGTTTCTTTTGTAGAAGCTTGAACTCCATTGTTGTAGGCAAACTCAGACAGTGGTAACAGAGAAGCCCAATTGTCCTGTTGGTAGTTTACATAACAGCGAAGATACTGCTCCAAAGTGGCATTGGTGCGCTCCGTTTGCCCATCTGTTTGGGGATGATGAGCTGAAGATAAGCGAGAGTCTATGCCCAATAGTTTTTGTAGCGCCTTCCAAAAACGAGAGGTGAATTGAGATCCACGGTCTGTGACTAAACTCTTGGGCAATCCATGTAGTCTGAAAACATGTTGAAGGAATAGATCCGCAGTCTCTTTGGCCGTGGGGAGGCCTTCGCAGGGAATGAAATGGGCTAACTTGGTGAAAAGGTCCACCACCACTAAGATCGTGGTGAATCCACAGGAAGGTGGTAGGTCAGTGATGAAATCCGCAGAAATTATTTCCCATGGGCGAGATGGGGTAGGAAGGGGGTGTAAAAGCCCTGAGGGCTTCTCCCTTCTTATCTTGGAGCGCTGGCATACTGGGCAGGTGTTGACATATTTTTCCACATCCTTGCGGATCTTGGGCCACCAAAAATCCCTTAGGATCAGATGCATGGTTTTAAATAGTCCGAAGTGTCCTGCTGGTTTGCAATCATGACACAGACGAAGCGCTTTTTCCCTGCCCGGTCCGGGTGGGATATAAACATGATTTCTATAGCAAAGCAGCCCATCCTTAAGCGAAAAGGGAAAATGCAGACCTTGGCGAAGTTGGTCCTGCGCCCAGGCATCTGCTTGCTGACTAGCCCTGATTTCTTGAGCACAGAGGGGTCCTGGAGTAGAGGAAGTTGAACCAATGGGAATGGATTTGGTGTTCCCCACTGTGAGCGTGGCAAAGTTCCCGGGTTGTAATAGTTGGGATTCAAAGGTCTCCTTGCGTCCTGCAGCGTATTCCGGTTTACGTGACAGGGCGTCTGCTTGCTTGGTCTGGGCTGGGGTCACATAATGAATCTGGAAGTCGAAACGTTCGAAGAACAAAGCCCAACGTTGCTGCCTCTGATTTAGTTTGCGGGCAGTTCTTAGATGTTCTAGATTTCGATGATCAGTGTGGACTTCAATGGGAAATTTGGCCCCTTCTAGCCAATGTCTCCAAGTTTCAAAGGCTGCCTTTATGGCCAGTAGTTCTTTTTCCCAAATGGTGTAATTCCTCTCTGGTGTGGTTAGTTGACGAGAGTAAAAGGCACAGGGATGGAGGTGATCTCCCACCGGTTGTAAGAGTACAGCCCCAATTGCCACATCAGAGGCGTCCGCTTGCACAACAAAAGGGGTTCCAGGATTTGGGTGCTGTAGAATTGGCTGGGAGGTGAACAGTTTCTTTAGTTGCTGGAACCCTTTCTCTGCTTGATCAGTCCAGCGGAAAGGCTGCTTTCCACGGATGCAGCTAGTGATGGGGTCGGACCAGCGGGCAAAATCTGGAATGAACTTGCGGTAATAGTTCGCGAACCCCAAGAAACGCTGCACCTCTTTCTTGTTAGTTGGCGCCCGCCATTCCAATACTGCTGAAACCTTGGCTGGATCCATGGAGAGCCCTAGAGGCGAGATGCGGTAACCAAGGAAATCTACCTCTTGTAGATCAAAGGCGCATTTTTCCAGCTTGGCATAAAGTCCATGATCCCGCAATCGTTGTAACACCATTTTGACGTGGTTCTCATGTTCTGATTGTGATCTAGAAAACACCAAAAAATCGTCCAGGTAGATTATCAAGAACCTGTCTAGATAGTCCTGAAAAATGTCATTGACAAAATGCTGGAACGTTGCGGGAGCTCCGCATAAACCGAAATTCATAACTCGGGACTCGAATAATCCGAATTTGGTCTGGAAGGCGGTCTTCCACTCGTCCCCTTCCCTGATGCGAACTAAGTTGTAAGCCCCCCGAAGATCCAGCTTGGTGTAAACCTTGGCTCCTCGAAGCCGATCCAGTAGATCCGAGATTAAGGGCAGGGGATAGCTGTTCCGCTTGGTGATATTGTTCAATGCTCTGTAGTCCACCACCAAGCGTAGTTCCCCTGACTTCTTCTTCACAAACATCACTGGGGAGGCGGCTGGGGATTGAGAGGGTCTGATGAATCCCTTGCGAAGGTTTGTCTCTATGAATTCCCTGAGAGCTTCTTGCTCTGGTTCAGTCAGGGAGTAGAGATGCCCTCGCGGGATCGGGGCCCCCTCCACCAAGTCAATGGCACAGTCATAAGGTCTATGTGGGGGTAATTTTTCGGCTTCTTTCTCATTGAATACATCCCAATACTCGGAGTACTTCCTTGGCAAGGTGATGATGGGCTCGGTGTCTGTGGCATGGCAGACCTTGGCTACGAGGCAATGGTTTTGGCAGTACGGTGAAGCAAACTGCAGTTCTCTGTTGGACCAGGAGATGCTTGGGTCGTGGAGAGTCAGCCATGGAATTCCCAAAATCACAGGGAAATGGGGAACCTCGGTAACAAAGAAGGAAATCTCTTCCATATGTTCCCTTATCCACATCCTGGTGGGTTCCGACCACTGACTTATGGGGCCCGTCTTGAGGGGGCGGCCGTCTATGGCTTGCACCACACGGGCATTCTTGAAATCATGATATTGTAATCCCAGAGAGTCGGCATACTCTCTATCAATGAAATTGTTGGTGGCTCCAGAGTCTATCATGGCGTGGATCATGACGGGTCCCCTTTTTGCTGACCATAATGTGACCACGAGAAGGAACAGGACCCCGGTTGTCGGCTCTTGAATGGATTTTTTGACCGGGTTGGCGAGCCTCTCTACACCCGGTCGTTGGCTTCCCCCGCCGGCTGTGTGCCAGTCGGCTCAGACGCCTTCGTCTCCGTGGAGGACGCCGCCGCAAGACGGGCGGCAGGCTTCCCTTTGGCTGGGCACTCTCTGGCGAAGTGGCCCCCGTTCCCGCAGTACCAACAGAGGTTTAAGCGTTGACGACGGGCCTTCTCGGCAGCATCTAGTCTGGGACGCACATTGCCCAACTGCATCGGCACCTCCTCGCCTCCTCTGGGGTATGGGGTTGGCGGTGGGGGTCTCCACACTGGACGTGGCTGAACGCTGGCGGGAGCGGGGGGTTTTGCCCCGGCTCTACTGCCCTGGCCTCGAACCCACTGTTTCCTGTTGGCAATCATGACTTCAGCCCGTAAACATTGATCAATGAGTGCCTCGAGGGTCTGGGGAGGATCCACCTTGGAGATTTCTTCCAGCATTTCAATGTTGAGACCCTCCCGGAATTGTCCTCTGAGGGCTACATCGTTCCAGCCGGTGTTGTGGGCCAGCACTCGGAACTCGGCTATATACTGAGACATAGGTCTGTCTCCTTGGAAAAGGCGACGGAGTTTGTGACCGGCTGCCTCCAAATTGTCCTCGATTCCCCAAGTCTCCTTGAGGTGGTCCAAGAAGTGTTGCGCTGATCTTAGGTGTGGAGAGGCTTGGTCGAACAGTGCCGTCGCCCAATTGGCCGCTGACCCGTCTAGAAGACTGTAAACCCACGCCACTTTGATGTCTTCTTGGGGAAACTCGGCATCACGGGCCTCTAGATAAGCTTGACATTGGCGACGGAAAACATGAACCTTAGAAGCTTCTCCAGTAAACTTGGTAGGCAACGCCATGGCCGGGAGGCGGATTCCGCGCTCCCGCAAGCCCTTTATTTCTCCATCCTGGGCGTTGAGTCTGTCGCGGATGCGATCCACTTCGTCCTTGCTGATGGTGTAGCTCAGTGGCTGCCCACCGGGCACGGTTCCGGTAGACATTCTGGCCGAGGTTAATTGGTGCTTAGGGTGGCGGAGTCAAACTGTCACGACCCCGGCTACAGAGCACCAATAACCATACGCAGAGGCCAGATTCTAACTAATATCTTTATTAAGGAAATATATAAGGTTAATAAAAACAAATGTAAAAGTTAGTTCAGAAGCGGACCTTTCAGGAAAGGTCAAAATTAGTCCAAAAAAGCAATGTCCAATAAGAAATATTATGGTCCAAAGTTGTAATCCAATAACCGAAACACTCACTTTGCCAGGCAAAGTGAGGGGAGATGACAAGGTCCTTTAGTCCATAAACTTGAGCAAGGCTAGGAAATAACTTGATACTTGAAACAAGGCTTAAAACGTGGAACAAGGTAACTAGGAACAAGAACAAGGTCCGTGGAATAACTTGGTAAAATCCGTGGAACAAGGCAAGGATTGGTCCTGGGAAACAAGGCAAAGTCCGTAGATAAACATAGGCTGGGAAGCAAGGCGAAGGCTGGATAGCAAGGCAAGGCTTGAGCAGGAGCGAGGCTTGAATCGGAGCGCGCTGTCCAGACACAACTCGCTCCGTAGGCTGACGAATTGACTCCGCGAAGTTACTACGCGGGTAAAACACCTATCTAGAGTCTAACTTTCCCACCGAAGCAGTTCTCTGGGAATCAGAAACGAAAGCTAAACTCTGAGACCAGATGTTAAACTCCTTAAAGATTCTCACGAGAAGCAGTCTTAATTGGCTACATTCTTAGCTGCAATCCTCGCACTCCTGCGCGAAGCTGATTCCAAACTTCTCTGTTGTTTACAAAACTCCCGGCGCAAGAACACGGGAGAAGTAGGCTCTGGGCTTGTTTGACATACTTCTGGGAGACAACTTTCTTGCAGGTGCAAGGTTCCCAGATCTGCCTGGGAAAGATCTGGCTGAGAGGAATCCAGTTCAGACTGGGAAGGTAAAAAACCCAAGTTTTCATCTTCATCAGGAATTACAATGTCCTGAGCAGGACTACAAGGCCCATGGGTCATCACACCCTGTCATGCTGGGAGGACTGCTTGTGGATAGCGCGCAGCGGTTGAGAGCCCTCCAGGCTGCTCTCGGACATCACCTGCCTCACTCTCCTCCCAGCATAATGCCAAGAGGACAGCCCGAATATTGAGGGAGGAGTATTGGGGGGGGGGGGATCGGGGCAGTCACAAACATGTTTCATTTTCCTCCCAGCATAAAGATAGTGTGAGCAGCCCTGTCATGCTGGGAGGACTGCATGTGGATAGCACGCAGACGTTGAAAGCCCTCCAGGGTGCTCTCAGATGTCACTTGCCTCACTCTCCTCCTGGCATAATGCTGAGAAGACAGCCCAAATATTGAGGGAGGAGTATTGGGGGGGGGGGGAGGATCGGGGCAGTCGCAAACATATCTCGTTTTCCTCCCAGCATAAGGATGGGATGAGTAGCCCCATCCTTATGCTGGGAGGATGGCTTGAGGTAGGCACGCAGCAGTTGAGAGCCCTCCAGGGTGCTCTCGGAAATCGCCTGCCTCACTCTCCTCCCAGCATAATGCTGAGAGGACAGCCCGAATATTGAGGGAGGAGTACTGGGGAGGAGGATCAGGGCGGTCACAAATATGTCTCGTTTTCCTTCCGGCAAAAGGATGGGGTGAGCAGCCCCGTATTTATGTCAAGAGGACAACCTGAGAATGATCCGTCCCTCCTGGCCCCCACCCTCTCCCAGGCCCTCCCCCTCCCGGGTCCATCCTACCCAGTATGTGCCTGGCTACTCTCTTTCCCAGCCCGGCCCTACCAGTTGGACCCACAATGTTGCCCCAAGGCAAAAAGGTTTGCCCATGCCTGTGTTAGCAGAACCCAAGTCTAGGTCAGTGGTTCTCAACCTGTGGGTCCCAAGATGTTTTGGCCTTCAATTCCCAAAAATTCTAACAGCTGGAAAACTGGCTGGGATTTCTGGGAGTTGTAGGCCAAAACACCTGGGGACCCACAGGTTGAGAACCACTGTTCTAGGTATTTTCTAGGTCCTTTGAAATCTGTTGGTCAAAAGGACCTATGCTTTCCAGCGCAGCTCAATGGAATGCTCATAAGGTAAAGGTAAAGGTTTCCCCTGACATTAAGTCCAGTCATGACCGACTCTGGGGGTTGGTGCTCATCTCCATTTCTAGGCCAAAGAGCCAGCGTTGTCCATAGACATCTCCAAGGTCATGTGGCCGGCATGACTGCATGGAGTGCCGTTACCTTCCCGCCGGAGCGGTACCTATTGATCTACTCACATTTGCATGTTTTCAAACTGCTAGGTTGGCAGGAGCTGGGGCTAACAGCGGGCGCTCATTCCGCTCCTGGGATTTGAACCTGGGACTTTTTGGTCCACAAGTTCAGCAGCTCAGCGCTTTAACACACTGTGCCACCAGGGGCCCCTGGAATGCTCATACCAGAGGGCATTTGTTTAATAGGATTTGCTCTTACCTGTGGTTTTGCATATCTACACAAAGTCCTGTAACATGGTTGTTTGTACGTATAATTCTGTGCTGAGTGAAGACAATAAAGCCGAAGGCAAAGACATTAGGTTCGTAGAGGTGTCATGGAAGGCTATATGGCCACTTTGTGCTTTAAAATGTTGAATAGCAGTCTCACGTTGGCTGTTGAATTTCTTGGAAAACACACTTCTTGTAATCGCACAGCAAATGGAAGCTTCCAGCGGCAGCTAAATACCCTGTCCGAGCGAATCCCACAAACAGTAAGTTATGTGATCCGACGAGCAGAACTTTATGAAACGCCGATAAATATTGAGAACCTTTGGGAGCAAAGTGGAAACCAATCACAGATTGGATCAAGCTGCCACCTTCTGGTCAGCCCTGGCATTTTAAGAGGCGGCTCGTTGTTTGCAGAGCAGGATTCTGCCAAACCCTAGGATCTACCAAAGGTCTGAAATGAAACATTGTAAATTGAGCCACTTGAATCGTGTTCATAACTGATGTCCATTTCAAAAGAAACTAGATAAATCTTTGGCGAAAGAAAATGTGGCTGCAAGAGGCAATATCTTATAGTTGTTAGATTACCGGACTCGGGAGACACAATTTCAGAGTCTATACCGAGCCATGAAATTCAGTGGTTGACCTTGGGTCAACTATTCTTGTCTTTTGGACTCAGTCTCTGTTTCCCCCTTCCCTCCCCACCTGCTCTCTCTATCTTTTTTTCTTTCTTTCTTTTTCTCCAGTTGACCAGGTCAGAGCTCCCCTGAAGATAAAAGATGAAAACTATGGACATCTTGCCTGGTTTCTAACAGACCTCACAACCTCTAAGGATGCCTGCCATAGATGTGGGTGAAACGTCAGGAGAGAATGCTTCTGGAACATGGCCATAGGTAAAGGTAAAAATTTTCCCCTGACATTAAGTCTAGTAGTGCCTGACTTCTGGGGGTTGGTGCTTGTCTCCATTTCTAAGTCGAAGAGCCGGCATTGTCCGTAGACATCTCCAAGGTCATGTGGCCAGAATGACTGCATGGAGCACCATTACCTTCCCACCGGAACAGTACCTATTGATATACTCACATTTGCCTGTTTTCGAACTACTAGATTGGCAGAAGCTGGGGCTAGCAGCGGGATCTCATCCTGCTCCCTGGATTCGAACTGCTGACAGCAAGTTCAGCAGCTCAGCGGTTTAACCCATTGCATCACCAGGGGCTCCAGAACATTATTTATTTATTTATTTGTGACATTTATATCCCACCCTTCTCACCCCGAAGAGGACTCAGGGCAGCTTACAAGTTATATGTACATACAATATATTATATTATTAGCATAACACAATATAAGCATTATATATTACTATATTGTACTATACCACTATACTGCAATATTATTAGTAATATTACATGTAATATATAATATACAATTATAATAGTGTATTATTATATAGTATTAAATAATATTACTAGCTATGCCCGGCCATGTGTTGCTGTGGCTTTAGTGGAATAGCAGCCTTGCAGCCTCAAAGTCTGTCTGTATACATACATACTTGTGTATATATGTATGTGTGTACATATGTCTGTATGTGTGTGTTTGTATGTATGTCTGTCCATGTATATAATAATAAAGTTTTTACTCGCCTGTCCTCATGGCGGGTTACAATATTGTAATGTGTCTATATGTATAGATATGTACATATGTGTATGTATGAGCAAGGAAGGCGTGGGAAGAAGAAATTTTCCATTCAAGCTTCCTTCTGAGCCTGCCTCCCTCAAGTCACATTCTGCGCATGCGCACTGTTGGATTATGGTTGTATGTGTATGAAATGTAAATCAAGTGTTTTCTGCTGTTAGGCAAGAGTGTGTTTCAGCAATGAAACAGTTAACAGAAGGCTAGTTTTGACTGACAGCCTGCTATGACCTATCAGGCATGATTTCTGGCCTTTGGAGGTCGGAACTTCCTTCGGACTGAGGAATGTGCCTTATCTCTGTGAGTGTTGAGCTGGTGCTTGCCGAGCAAAGAGGTTGTAAAGAGAATGCCAGCTCAGAGCGATGGCTTTTGCTATGCTTTGTAAATACGTTTGTAGATATTGAATAAATGTTTGGACCTCAGACTACAGATGTGTTTGAGTCTGACATTTGAACAGAGGAATCTGTATGGCAGATGATTGCAACCAATTCATCAGGGTGCTGGTGTGAAGATGATTGATGGAGTTTAAAGAAACCCACCCAGCACGCACCCTGACCCCCACACCAACACGCACATGGATTTTTCCTGTTTTTTGGGATTTTGAGGGACTTTCAGATTGTTTGTTTTTTGGGTTTGCTGTCTAAACACAGAGGGGAGGACCATGTGTTTTGTTGCCAAGTTTCGTGGTTTTGGATTGTGTAGTTTTGCTGTTTTAATTAAAGTATTAATGGTCAGAAGCTTTTTATATATATAGATTATCAATATTATATGTATATACTATATAATATATTATTAGTATAGCATAATATTAGTATTATATATTATTATATTGTTATATTGACACAGGAGACATGGCCATACAACCCAGAAAACTCACAGCAACCTTGTGATTCTTCGAAGGGAAAGTCCACTGAGGAATAGCAGGCTCAGAGTGTGTGACTTTCCCAAGATCGCCCAGTGAGTTTTCATCACTGAGTGGGGATTCAAACCTTGTTCGAATCCCTATTTAGCCAGAGTCATAGTCCAAAACTCAAGACTCGTTGTCCAACTCTCAAACTGCAATGCCATGTTGGCTCTATTAAGTCTAATGCACTAACCATTTCGGTAATGTTTCCAAACGTCTTCTGACTCTTCTCCTGCTAGCTTCAGTAGACCAAGCCGACGGACGGCTCTGTGATCATATCTTCGCACTTCTGCTTGTTTCTGAGCTGAGTCATAAAGTCAGAAAACAATTTTCTGAAAAGACCCTAACAACTTCCCTGACCCAGACCTTTCCTATCTTGTTCAATTTTTCGATCTGGTACATCTTCAAAAGTCGCTGCCTGGAATAGATTCCTTTTTAAGTTGGAATCCATATCGCTGTCTGTTAAACAAAAAGGAGATAAAGCTACTCGATGCTCAAATTAAATTGAACCTGTATTTTCTTTCCTTCTTTCTTTCATTCTTTCCTTTTAAAGGGCTTTATGAAGATCTTCTTTACCAGTCCTCTTAGAAGTATTTTCACCTAGCGGCCGATGCACGACTACAAAGCTAAGCAGGAATAACGGCTTTATCATAAAGTTATTTAAGCCAATAAATAGTTCTAATAAAATAACATATGTGTGATATCGATACAATGAGAATTTCAATATGGAGTAAATTTCAAAGACAGTTCCTTAGATGCTCAGAGTAGCTTAATGCTAACAATAAAGACCAATCTATTATCTATATCTTCTATATCTATCTATATCTATCTATATCTATCTATATCTATCTATATCTATCTATATCTATCTATATCTATGTCACGACCCAGGCTACAGAGCACCAATAACCATACGCAGAGGCCAGATTCTATCTAATATCTTTATTAAGGAAATATATAAGATTAATAAAAATAAATGTAAAAGTTAGTTCAGAAGCAGACCTTTCAGGAAAGGTCAAAATTAGTCCAAAAAGCAATGTCCAATATGAAATATTATGTTCCAAAGTTGTAATCCAATAACCGAAACACTCACTTTGCCAGGCAAAGTGAGGGGAGATGACAAGGTCCTTTAGTCCATAAACTTGAGCAAGGCTAGGAAATAACTTGATACTTGAAGCAAGGCTTAAAACGTGGAACAAGGTAACAAGGAACAAGAACAAGGTCCGTGGAATAACTTGGTAAAATCCGTGATACAAGGCAAGGTATAGTCCTGGAAAACAAGCAAGGTCCGTAGGTAAACAAAGGCTGGAAAGCAGGGCAAGGCTTGAGCAGGAACGAGGCTTGAAACGGAGCGCGCTGTCCAGACACAACTCGCTCCGGAGGCTGACGAATTGACTCCGCGAAGTTACTACGCGGGTAAAACACCTATATAGAGTCTAACTTTCTCGCCGAAGCAGTTCTCTGGGAACCAGAAACGAAAGCTAAACTCTGGGACCAGATGTTTGACTCCCTAAAGATTCTCACGGAAAGCAGTCTTAATTGGCTACATTCTTAGCTGCAATTCTAGCACTCCTGCGCGAAGCTGCTTCCAAACCCCTCTGTTGTTTACAAAACTCACGGCGCAAGAACACGGGAGATGTGGGCTCTGGGTTTGTTTGACATACTTCTGGGACACAACTTTCTTGCAGGTGCAAGGTTCCCAGATCTGCCTGGGAAAGATCTGGCTGAGAAGATTCCAGTTCTGACTGGGAAGGTAAAAAACCCAAGTTTTCTTCTTCATCAGGGATTACAATGTCCTGAGCAGGACTACAAGGCCCATGGGTCATCACACTATCCCCCTCCTCAAGGCCCCTCCCAAACTGGGGCCCTCTCCCCGAGGTGCGAGGTCGCGGCTTGGCGGGATAGGTCTGATGAAAGCGACGGGTTAGATCAGGAGCATGGACTGTGGAGGCGTCTTCCCAAGAGCGTTCCTCAGGGCCAAAACCCACCCAGTCAATGAGATATTGTAGGCGGCGGCGGTGAAAGCGAGAATCCAAAATGTCCTCAACCTCGAACTCCTCCTCCCCATTCATCAAAACAGGAGGGGGGGGCGGTTGGTCTGTATCAGGACGCACACCATCCGCCGGAAGGAGCAGGGAACGGTGAAACACTGGGTGGATGCGCATTGAACGCGGAAGTTGGAGTTTGAAAGTCACGGGGTTTAATTGCGCCACCACTGGATAGGGGCCAATGAAACGGGCATCTAACTTCCGGCAAGGGCGGTGGGAGGGCAGAAAGCGAGTGGACAGAAAAACCCGATCTCCTACCTTGATTTCGGGGCCCGGCTGGCGATGTTTGTCAGCGTGGCGTTTATAGTCCTCCTTGGCTTGGTCTAGTTGCTGGAGCAAAAGTTGTTGTACCGCTGTGAGTTCCTGCAGCCAATCCTCTGCTGCGGGAACTTCTGAAGTTTCAATGACAGGGGGAAAGAAACGTGGATGGAAGCCGTAGTTTGCAAAGAACGGCGTTTCTTTTGTAGAAGCTTGAACTCCATTGTTATAGGCAAACTCTGACAGTGGTAACAGAGAAGCCCAATTGTCCTGTTGGTAGTTTACATAACAGCGAAGATACTGCTCCAAAGTGGCATTGGTGCGCTCCGTTTGCCCATCTGTTTGGGGATGATGAGCTGAAGATAAGCGAGAGTCTATGCCCAATAGTTTTTGTAGTGCCTTCCAAAAACGAGAGGTGAATTGAGATCCACGGTCTGTGACTAAACTCTTGGGCAATCCATGTAGTCTGAAAACATGTTGAAGGAATAGATCTGCAGTCTCTTTGGCCGTGGGAAGACCTTCACAGGGAATGAAATGGGCTAACTTGGTGAAAAGGTCCACCACCACTAGGATCGTGGTGAATCCACAGGAAGGTGGTAGGTCAGTGATGAAATCCGCAGAAATTATTTCCCATGGCCGAGATGGGGTAGGAAGGGGATGCAGAAGCCCTGAGGGCTTCTCCCTTCTTATCTTGGAGCGCTGGCATACTGGGCAGGTGTTGACATATTTTTCCACATCTTTGCGGATCTTGGGCCACCAAAAATCCCTTAGGATCAGATGCATGGTTTTAAATAGTCCGAAATGCCCTGCTGGTTTGCAGTCATGACACAGACGAAGCGCTTTCTCCCTGCCCGGTCCGGGTGGGATATAAACATGATTTCTATAGCATAGCAGTCCATCTTTAAGCGAAAAGGGAAAATGCAGACCTTGGCGAAGTTGGTCCTGCGCCCAGGCATCTGCTTGCTGACTAGCCCTGATTTCTTGAGCACAGATGGGTCCTGGAGTAGAGGAAGTTGAACCAATGGGAGTGGATTTGGTGTTCCCCACTGTGAGCGTGGCAAAGTTCTCGGGTTGTAGTAATTGGGATTCAAAGGTCTCCTTGCGTCCTGCAGCGTATTCCGGTTTACGTGACAGGGCGTCTGCTTGCTTGGTTTGGGCTGGGGTCACGTAATGAATCTGGAAGTTAAAACGTTCAAAGAACAAAGCCCAACGTTGCTGCCTCTGATTTAGTTTGCGGGCAGTTCTTAGATGTTCTAGATTTCGATGATCAGTGTGGACTTCAATGGGAAATTTGGCCCCTTCTAGCCAATGTCTCCAAGTTTCAAAGGCTGCCTTTATGGCCAGTAGTTCCTTTTCCCAAATGGTGTAATTTCTCTCTGGTGTGGTTAGTTGACGGGAGTAAAAGGCACAGGGATGAAGGTGGTCTCCCACCGGTTGTAAGAGTACAGCCCCAATTGCCACATCAGAGGCGTCCGCTTGCACAACAAAAGGGGTTCCAGGATCTGGGTGCTGTAGAATTGGCTGGGACGTGAATAATTTCTTTAGTTGCTGGAACCCTTTCTCTGCTTGATCAGTCCAGCGGAAGGGCTGTTTTCCACGGATGCAGCTAGTGATTGGGTCAGACCAGCGGGCAAAATCTGGAATGAACTTGCGGTAATAGTTCGCGAACCCCAAGAAACGCTGCACCTCTTTCTTGTTAGTTGGCGCCCGCCATTCCAATACTGCTGAAACCTTGGCTGGATCCATGGAGAGCCCTAGAGGCGAGATACGGTAACCAAGGAAATCTACCTCTTGTAGATCAAAAGCGCATTTTTCCAACTTGGCATAAAGTCCATGATCCCGCAATCGTTGTAACACCATTTTGACGTGGTTCTCATGTTCTGATTGTGATCTAGAAAACACCAAAAAATCGTCCAGGTAGATTATCAAGAACCTATCTAGATAGTCCTGAAAAATGTCATTGACAAAATGCTGGAACGTTGCGGGAGCTCCGCATAATCCAAAATTCATAACTCGGGACTCGAATAATCCGAATTTGGTCTGGAAGGCGGTCTTCCACTCGTCCCCTTCTCTGATGCGAACTAAGTTGTAAGCCCCCCGAAGATCCAGCTTGGTGTAAACCTTGGCTCCTCGAAGCCGATCCAGTAGATCCGAGATTAAGGGTAGGGGATAGCTGTTCCGCTTGGTGATATTGTTCAATGCTCTGTAGTCCACCACCAAGCGTAGTTCCCCTGACTTCTTCTTCACAAACATCACTGGGGAGGCGGCTGGGGATTGAGAGGGTCTAATGAATCCCTTACGAAGGTTTGTCTCTATGAATTCCCTGAGAGCTTCTTGCTCTGGTTCAGTCAGGGAGTATAGGTGCCCTCGCGGGATCGGGGCCCCCTCCACCAGGTCAATGGCACAGTCATAAGGTCTATGTGGGGGTAATTTCTCGGCTTCCTTTTCATTGAATACATCCCAATACTCGGAGTACTTCTTGGGCAGGGTGATGATGGGCTCGGTGTCTGTGGCATGGCAGACCTTGGCTACAAGGCAATGGTTTTGGCAGTACTGTGAAGCAAACTGCAGTTCTCTGTTGGACCAGGAGATGCTTGGGTCGTGGAGAGTCAGCCACGGAATTCCCAAAATCACAGGGAAATGGGGAACCTCGGTAACAAAGAAGGAAATCTCTTCCATATGTTCCCTTATCCACATCCTGGTGGGTTCCGACCACTGACTTACGGGGCCCGTCTTGAGGGGGCGGCCGTCTATGGCTTGCACCACACGGGCATTCTTGAAATCATGATATTGTAATCCCAGAGAGTCGGCATACTCTCTATCAATGAAATTGTTGGTGGCTCCGGAGTCTATCATGGCGTGGATCATGACGGGTCCCCTTTTTGCTGACCATAAGGTGACCACGAGAAGGAACAGGACCCCGGTTGGCGGCTCTTGAACGGGTTTTTTGACCGGGTTGGCGAGCCTCTCTACGCCCGGTCGTTGGCTTCCCCCGCCGGCTGTGTGCCAGCCGGCTCAGACGCCTTCGTCTCCGTGGAGGACGCCGCCGCAAGACGGGCGGCGGGCTTCCCTTTGGCTGGGCACTCTCTGGCGAAGTGGCCCCCGTTCCCGCAGTACCAACAGAGGTTTAAGCGTTGACGACGGGCCTTCTCGGCGGCATCTAATCTGGGACGCACGTTGCCCAACTGCATCGGCACCTCCTCGCTTCCTCTGGGGTATGGGGTTGGTGGTGGGGGTCTCCACACTGGACGTGGCTGAACGCTGGCGGGAGCGGGGGGTTTTGCCCCAGCTCTACCGCTCTGGCCTCGAACCCACTGTTTCCTGTTGGCAATCATGACTTCAGCCCGTAAACATTGATCAATGAGTGCTTCGAGGGTCTGGGGAGGATCCACCTTGGAGATTTCCTCCAGCATTTCGATGTTGAGACCCTCCCGGAATTGTCCTCTGAGGGCTACATCGTTCCAGCCGGTGTTGTGGGCCAGCACTCGGAACTCGGCTATGTACTGAGACATAGGTCTGTCTCCTTGGAAGAGGCGACGGAGTTTGTGACCGGCTGCCTCCAAATTGTCCTCGATTCCCCAAGTCTCTTTAAGGTGGTCCAAGAAGCGTTGCGCGGATCTTAGGTGTGGAGAGGCTTGGTCGAACAGTGCCGTCGCCCAGTTGGCCGCTGGCCCGTCTAGAAGACTGTAAACCCATGCCACCTTGATGTCTTCTTGGGGAAATTCGGCAGCACGGGCCTCTAGATAAGCTTGGCATTGGCGACGGAAAACATGAACCTTAGAAGCTTCTCCAGTAAACTTGGTTGGCAACGCCATGGCCGGTAGACGGATTCCGCGTTCCTTCAAACCTTTTATTTCTCCATCCTGGGCATTGAGCTTATCACGGATTCGATCCACCTCATCCTTGTCGATGGTGTAGGTAATCGGCTGGCCGCTCGGCCCAGGTACGGTTCCGGTAGACATTCTGGCCGAGGTTAATTGGTGCTTAGGGCGGCGGAGTCAAACTGTCACGACCCAGGCTACAGAGCACCAATAACCATACGCAGAGGCCAGATTCTATCTAATATCTTTATTAAGGAAATATATAAGATTAATAAAAATAAATGTAAAAGTTAGTTCAGAAGCAGACCTTTCAGGAAAGGTCAAAATTAGTCCAAAAAGCAATGTCCAATATGAAATATTATGTTCCAAAGTTGTAATCCAATAACCGAAACACTCACTTTGCCAGGCAAAGTGAGGGGAGATGACAAGGTCCTTTAGTCCATAAACTTGAGCAAGGCTAGGAAATAACTTGATACTTGAAGCAAGGCTTAAAACGTGGAACAAGGTAACAAGGAACAAGAACAAGGTCCGTGGAATAACTTGGTAAAATCCGTGATACAAGGCAAGGTATAGTCCTGGAAAACAAGCAAGGTCCGTAGGTAAACAAAGGCTGGAAAGCAGGGCAAGGCTTGAGCAGGAACGAGGCTTGAAACGGAGCGCGCTGTCCAGACACAACTCGCTCCGGAGGCTGACGAATTGACTCCGCGAAGTTACTACGCGGGTAAAACACCTATATAGAGTCTAACTTTCTCGCCGAAGCAGTTCTCTGGGAACCAGAAACGAAAGCTAAACTCTGGGACCAGATGTTTGACTCCCTAAAGATTCTCACGGAAAGCAGTCTTAATTGGCTACATTCTTAGCTGCAATTCTAGCACTCCTGCGCGAAGCTGCTTCCAAACCCCTCTGTTGTTTACAAAACTCACGGCGCAAGAACACGGGAGATGTGGGCTCTGGGTTTGTTTGACATACTTCTGGGACACAACTTTCTTGCAGGTGCAAGGTTCCCAGATCTGCCTGGGAAAGATCTGGCTGAGAAGATTCCAGTTCTGACTGGGAAGGTAAAAAACCCAAGTTTTCTTCTTCATCAGGGATTACAATGTCCTGAGCAGGACTACAAGGCCCATGGGTCATCACAATCTATCTATATCTATCTATATCTATCTATATCTATCTATATCTACCTATCTATATCTATATCCATAATAAAAGTGAAAACCCATATGTGTGTATGTGGCACGGGTGTCAACTCACACAGACAGCTTCTGGCCTCAACAAACAGGCACCAGTTCCCAGTGCTGAGGAGCCACCAAGTCACTCTTTTCCACTGACATTGCAGTTACAGCGAGCGCCATGAACATGTGGCCCCAACCCCTGCCAATGTCCTCCCCAAACACTACGGCCCACCACCCAAGGAATGCTTTCATTTGGGGATCATTTCATCCTAGATTTTGCTTTTTTCTCCACCACAGGCAGGCATCCCAGGGTTCTCCATTGCTGGGGAATTTGCATGACTCCGCCTACTGCCCTTTCCTTTCAAATCTCTCTGCATAACAAACAGAGCAGAACAGAATGACAACTAAACTTACTGGAGGGGTTTGGGGGATTGACTCCACATGGTGGAAGTTGTAGTTCACCCTGCATCAAATCAGAGCACTGTGACTCCTAGTGGGGAATTTAGAGGAGTTGTAGTTCACCTACACCCAGAATGCTATGAATCCAAACAATGATGGGTCTGGACCAGACTTGCCATACATACCTGATATGCCCAGATTTGAATATTTGTGGGTTTGGAGGGGAATTGGACTGGACATTTGGGAGTCATAGGTACTGGGATTTATAGTTCACCTGCAATGAATGAGCACTTTGAACCCCACCGATATGGACCCTGTGAGGACCAAACTTGGCACACAGAGCCCCCATAACCAAAAGAGCATATTGGACAAGTTTGGAGAAAAGGGACTTTTTCACCTGCATCCAGAGAAACAGTGACCCCCACCGACAATGGACCAGGACCGAACTTCACACAGAGAAGCCTCATAACCAACTGAACATACTGCAGGGGTTTGTGGGAATGGGAGTTGTAGTTTATGTCAGAATAATTTGCAACGCAGCAGTAGTTGGATGGAATCAGTGGAACGCAGAATGAAGAGACATCAGAGATGATGGTAAAACTATATACAAGTTTTACTGTAAGCAGTAATCAAGACAAACAGACTTGCAGACGAACTCAGGACTTGACTCAACTCAGAACTGAACTGATGCAATCAGTAATGCACAAACACTTGTGTCTGGACACTCCCCAGTTCCAGCCACACATCAAGGTCATCACAGCTTCTTAGTAATTAACTCTTTCCAGACTATAGTACACTCTGGATGATGCAATCAGTATGCAATACAGGCAAGACACAAATTTCATTTAAACACTATCAATACACAAATCTCACATTAACAGTTCACGCACATCCAAAGAGCACTGAACCCAAACAACGACGGATCTGGACCAAATTTGGTACACAGAACCAAAATGGCCTGCTGTGGATACTGGCAGGTTTGGGGAGGATTGACCCACAATTCTGGGAATTGTAGTTCACCCACTCCAAACTGAGAATACATAACATTCAAAGACAAACAGTACATTTCTCAAATGACCCGGGCACCGCCGGGTCCCCAAGCTAGTTATAAATATAATCATTGGCAAAATTGAAAATAATATATTAAACAGCAGAGCTAATCAAAACAGTTAAGCAGCCCACCATAAGAAAATAATGAAACACAGTTTTGAAAAACAGTCTGTTAAAGGCAAAGAAGAAAGCTTTGCCCTAGATTACATCTACACTGTAGAAGTAATGCAGTTTGATGCCACTTATTAAAGTGGTTGAATGCTATGGAATTCCGTTTATTTTTAAACAAGCAAGCCTAGTAAATAAGAGAGAAGCATCATCCTCCATTTTTACAACCCTCAAGAGTATTGGAAGCCAAAGAGCCAGATTGTAAGATTTTTCTCAGCTGTGGATTCCTCGCTACTGCTGCCACATCTAATCCAAAACTGCACATTCAGGACTCTTTAAAGAACTACAGCATAATCAAGTTCTGACAGATGCTCACAAAACCTACAGCCATTTTGGTCCATCAACATGGGGCCATTAAATTTACGGTGAAAGGCTGGAGAGGGGAAAGAAATGTTCATATTGTAACTTGGAAAAGGGAAAAAAGAGCTTGTTCAATAGAAAGAGTGCACCGAACTTCAACCATGCATGTTGAGATCATATATCATAGGACAGAGTTAAGCAGCATTAGCTCAACATAGCTGTATAGCTTTATGAAACACTTGCATAATAGTTCTTTAGAGTTGAGTCATCCATGGCAGTAGAAGTAATAGACTAAGGCCCCTTCTACACTGACATATAATCCAGATTATAAAAAGTGAAGACGTGGCTCTTTGACCAAGCTTTCGGAAATTTGGTGCAATAATAGATATGAAAGATGTGTAACCGACTAATGGAACGACCCAGACTAAGCCTATGGATCACGTGATTTACCCTAATGTATGCAGTGAAATGTTTTAATTGTTTTAATTGCATTTTAGTACTTTTATTTAAATGGTTGTTTTTGTACTCTGTTTTTTAAAGGCATTGAATTGTTGTCATGCTGTGAAGCCTCCTTGAGTTGAGAAAGGCGGGGTAAACGTACCGTAAATAAATTATCTGCTTTGAACTGAATTATATGAGTCGACACTGCCATATAATCCAGTTCAAAGCAGATAATCTGGATTTTATATGGCAGTGTAGAAAGGGCCTTAGTCAACTCCCGCTCTTTAGTGCCATCCAAACATTTTGGACCACATTTCCCATCATCCTTAAACAGTATATCAATTGCTTAGCATCTCTGGAGTGCACTAAATTGAGGAAGACTGTTATATGGGTTGTTGTGTGTTTTCTGGGCTGTATGGCCATGCTCCAGAAGTATTCTCTCCTGATGTTTTGCCCACATCTATGAGGATGCCTGCCATAGATGTGGGCGAAATGTCAGGAAAGAATTCTTCTGGAACATGGCCATATAGCCCAGAAAACACACAACAACCCTGTGATTCCAGCCATGAAAGCCTTCAACAACAGACTGCTGGTTCTCTTTTGGATCTATAATACTAATCTTCTCTCCTCATGAATTAAACCCCTGACATGTGCAAATGACATCTTTGGCTGAGCATCCACTAGTATCTCTAAGTGGGCATTCAATGGCACAATTGGGTTTGCAGTATTGTTATTTAACATTAGGGCTGTTCTGGTCTATCAAGACATTACTACGTATTAGTGTTGTGCTTTTGTATGGAATTGCTGTTCGTTTTGTGTAGTTTCATTTGTTTTCGTATTTGTTTCCACTAATGAAAATGGGGTGCCTATATGAACAGAAGTTTCATCTCGCTAACGAAAATATTTTGTGCCATTGGCAGCAATGGGAGACTTTCAAAACGAGTGGCTTTCAAAAACGTAAAATAGAACGCCAAAGGAAATAGAGGACCAAGGAAATTAAGCCAGTGAAATAAATGAAGAAGGGAAAGAAAACTCATTAAGGAAATACACTGAATACACTGGGACATAAATACACATGTGCATTGGATTTTCTGTTCAGTTGCTAATTTGTTGTATTGGTTCAGTTGCACAAATACACAACTTAGTTCAGAATGAGAAGCCAGTCTGAAATCTCATCCTTATGTTATTCTATATGGAGTAGTATAAGTACTATATATAAGAAGGTAATCAGTTTGAGAGCAGCAACATAATTACGTATCCCATGAGTTTTGGTGTTGATTCACCCCTTCAGTTGCAAGTATAATTACAAGAGTCTATTGCTGTGTATCTAATCCAGATCACAAAATGCTGGGTGTTGTTGATCAAGTTTCTAAGCAATAAAGATACCAGTTGTGTCAATATATTCCCAAAGTGCTGTAACACATTTTCATCTTGTGCTATCACTGAATAAATAGATGGGGAGGCAAAGCAACATGAGAGGCACAACGTTGGTAAGGTGATACATGGCATTTGTTGTACTTCAATTACCGTCTTTGTATAATGTCAGGAGGTAAAAGCTAACAAACCATAAATTTTCCTGACATTTCCTCCCTCTGGTGACCAGTGATGGATTTGGCTTGAAAAACATTCATCATCTTGCAGCTTTGTAAAGCCTGGTTTCAAATATATATATATATATATATATATATATATATATATATATATATATATATATATGGAGAAGACTTAAGAAGAAGAAATAGAAGGATGACCTGAACACAACATTTCAAATGTTATCTACAGAGATGTCAAATGTGACTTGAAAAGCCATTTCCATCCACCATCACTGGAGACACAAAACCATGAAGGATACTGCATTAGAGTGGTTTGTTGACTTCAGCATGGGTATTTTTTATAATTTCTACAATTATATATCTTGGGGTTATTTAATTGGTATTGGTCTTAATACTTGGTACTCTTCCTTGAGAACCAGAATTAGGAGAAAGGCAGGAAATGAATGGAAGATGATGATGATGATGATGGTGATGTTAATGACAACAATCCACGATCAAAACCTGCTCTACCCATTTTGCAAAATGATGTGCGAATGAGGGTCCCACCAACAATAGTTGGTGGCTTCTAAGTCTGTAGAGTAGTGATCCTGGAGCAGGTTAGTGAGGGAGCTCTCCAAGGTGTTGATCACTCTCCAAAATAGAATTTTAAACAACTTGGATAATTCTATTGAAATTCAAACTAAAATAAGAAATGGGTTCATCATCCCAATGACATGGGAGCCACCAGCTATCACCAAGCTCAACTTCATAATACATAAGGCATCATATAAAATGTAAATATGGAAGACTGCAAACCAATATCAGGTGCTGTAGACTATATTTTGGAGGAAGGAACAAGCAAACAACACCTCTGAGAAACAGGGTTGTTGTATGTCTTTCGGGCTGTGTGGCCATGTTCCAGAAGCATTCTCTCCTGACGTTTCGCCCACATCTATGGCAGGCATCCTCAGAGGTTGTGAGGTATGGATAAACTAAGTCAGGAAAGGAAAGAATATATATCTGTGTAGAGTCCAAGGTGTGGCAAGAGTTCTTTGTCACTGGGAGCCAGCATTAATGTTTCAGTTAATCACCCTAATTGGCACTGGAAATGTTTTGTCCCTTGCCTGGGGGCATCCTTTGTTCAGTCAAGTCCTCATTGTGTTGGTTCCCATCTACTGTTTTGATTTTGGAGTTTTGTAATACTGGTAGCCAGATTTTGTTCATTTTCATGGTTTCTTCCTTTCTGTTGAAGTTGTCCACATGCTTGTGGATTTCAATGGCTTCTCTGTGTAGTCTGACATGATAGTTGTTAGAATGGTCCAGCATTTTTGTGTTCTCAAATAGTATTCTGTGTCCAGGCTGGTTCATCAAATGCTCTGCTATGGCTGATTTCTCTGGTTGAATTAGTCTGCAGTGCCTTTCATGTTCTTTGACTCTTGTTTGGGCGCTGCGTTTGGTGGTCCCTATGTAGACTTGTCCACAGCTGCATGGTATCCGGTAGACTCCTGCAGAAGAGAGAGGATCCCTCTTGTCCTTCGCTGACCGTAGCATTTGTTGGATTTTCTTCGTGGGTCTGTAGATAGTTTGTAGGTTGTGCTTCTTCATCAGCTTCCCTATGCGGTCAGTAGTTCCCTTGATGTATGGTAAGAACACCTTTCCTCTGGGTGGATCTTTGTCTTGACTCTCATGGCTTGTTCTTGGCCTTGCAGCTCTTCTGATGTCTGTGGTGGAGTATCCATTGGCCTGTAGAGCCCAGTTTAGGTGGTTGAGTTCACCTTGGAGGAGGTGAGGTTCGCAGATTCTTTGTGCACGGTCTGTCAGGGCTTTGATTGTGCTCCTTTTTTGACTTGGGTGATGGTTGGAGTTTTTATGAAGGTATCTATCTGTGTGTGTAGGTTTTCTGTAAACTGTGTGGCCCAATTGTTGATTGGGTTTGCGGATGACCAGAACATCTAGAAATGGCAGTTTTCCTTCCTTTTCTTTTTCCATGGTGAATTGGATGTTTGGGTGGATGCTGTTAAGATGGTCCAGGAACTTGCTGAGTTCTTCCTCTCCATGGCTCCAAATTGTGAAGGTGTCATCTACGTATCTGAACCAAACAGTTGGCTTTTTTGGTGCTGTTTCTAGGGCCTGTTTTTCAAAGTACAAATGCTACGGTCAGCGAAGTACAAACAAATGCTACGGTCAGTGAAGGACAAGAGGGATCCTCTCTCTTCTGCAGGAGTCTACCGGATACCATGCAGCTGTGGACAAGTCTACATAGGGACCACCAAACGCAGCGCCCAAACAAGAGTCAAAGAACATGAAAGGCACTGCAGACTAATTCAACCAGAGAAATCAGCCATAGCAGAGCATTTGATGAACCAGCCTGGACACAGAATACTATTTGAGAACACAAAAATGCTGGACCATTCTAACAACTATCATGTCAGACTACACAGAGAAGCCATTGAAATACACAAGCATGTGGACAACTTCAACAGAAAGGAAGAAACCATGAAAATGAACAAAATCTGGCTACCAGTATTACAAAACTCCAAAATCAAAACAGTAGATGGGAACCAACACAATGAGGACTTGACTGAACAAAGGATGCCCCCAGGCAAGGGACAAAACATTTCCAGTGCCAATTAGGGTGATTAACTGAAACATTAATGCTGGCTCCCAGTGACAAAGAACTCTTGCCACACCTTGGACTCTACACAGATATATATTCTTTCCTTTCCTGACTTAGTTTATCCATACCTCACAACCTCTGAGGATGCCTGCCATAGATGTGGGCGAAACGTCAGGAGAGAATGCTTCTGGAACATGGCCACACAGCCCGAAAGACATACAACAACCCTGTGATTCTGGCCATGAAAGCCTTCGACAACACCTCTGAGAAACCTTGAACATAAATAAAACTCTATAAAATTCATGGGGGTCACCACAAGTCAATAGGTGACACATGTACATATATTCCATATCTTTTTCCATTCACATTTCTTCCTTTACTACTACAAAAAAAGAAGGGATAAAGAGAAGATAGCTCCATTATATTAATTTAATTAATTATTAGGGATATACATTATTTTCAATGTCATTTTCCCAAGTATTACAAAAAATTGCCAGTGTAATGCTAATTGGATGCTAAGGATAATGGGTAGGAAAAAGGGAGATGGGATAACAGTGCTGGAATCCTGAAAAGGGAACAGTCCATATTGCAGCATTTCATTTCTGGACCCACATCTCTGTTCTATTATTTCAAAGCTCTACCATTGAAGTCCTGCTGTGGATTTTGAAGAGGCACGAAAGAAGGTGAAAGGGAGAAATGTGTCAAGAGGAAGGCATATCAAGCCAACTCTTGTTGGAATTTCCATCTGGAGAAAGAACATATGGATCCAGATTAGGTCTCTATAGCCATGTACGGACCCAAGACTCTACACTTGGAAGACAATCATAGTTGGCCCTGAGTGATAGCCTATGATGATGATGGTTTCATTTCTGGCCCCAGTTCTATATTCTATTATTTCAAAGTCCTACCATTCGTATCTTGTTACATATCAACCTAATTTATGAACAGCAGTAGATTGGGTCAGTCCATTGATATTTCATCTTCTATTCTTACCTTCATATCCTGACTTTCTTCCAATGGGTTCAGGAAGTTCTATGGATTTCCTACCCAATAGGTATATGAGGGACAATTTAAGAACCATGTTAAACATAGTCGAATATTATGAAAACAACTCACAAAAAAAGTAGGACTCCTATTTCTGGATGCTGAAAAGGCTTTCAACAACACAAGTTGGGAATTTTTGTTAGAACCTATCAGGGATATGGATATGGGCTTTTACTTTGTGAACGCAATTGAATCAATTTACTCCAAACAGAGAGCTAATATATTAATAAATTGACAGGACCAAGGCTTTATAAATTTACAGAATGGTACCAGGCAGGGATGCCCGTTGTCCTCCCTCCTTTTCATTTTGGTGTTGGAAGTAATTCTAAAGGAAATTATAAAAGATGAGGAGTTAAAGGGGACAAAAATAAGAAAGGACGAGTTCAAGGTCAAGGCATTTGCAGATGATGTGGTCTGCATTATTGAAAACCCTTTAGAAACAGTGCAGAAATGGATGGACAAAAAACTAAAATACTAACAAAGAACATAATAAAAAGTAGAAGAGATCAGTTGCAAGAATTATCAAAGTTGGAAATAATTAAGAAAATTAGATATTTAGGAATCCAAGTAACAGCACATAACTCCCAACTTCTCAAAAATAATTATGGGGCTCTCTTCATCCCCACTTTATCCAGAGAAAAAGCAGTCTGAGAAGGAATGACTAGTCCCAAGGTCATCTGTGAAAAGCAGTAGGGACTAAACTTTGAATCGCTCAAATCTCAGGGCAACTTTCCAACAGCAAAACATTGAAGGACCCAAATTTCCCCATCTCTAAGTTCACATCAAATTTCTTTGGGTAACTCTAACTCATTTTGAGTTGGGACTATCACTGCAGAGTTGAATGTTCTGGAAGTTTTGGAGAGTCAATGTTTTCTTAGCAGTTCCGGGGTTCTGGTATCCTCAAATATGACCACTGTAGGTCATATTAGGTAGCTGAACAGATTTCATATGCAACCCACGGCCACACAATTCCCAATCCTGCTTTAAGCATGACTCTCATGAGCTGATGTTGAGCAAATGGTCTGACACAGGATTCACATAGTCAAAAAGTCAGTGCGTTAGATACAAGTCAATGCTGGGGGGATTAACCTGTGACAAGACAGAAGGGATTGAATGCCTGAGTGTCAGCCTAATCTACAAACCCGTTGTGGCAGCCTAACATGTGCATTCCGAGATACAAGCTTTTTAAATACTCTGCAACTGAAAGGGCTCATTTGTACGGGTGTTAGAGAAAGAACATTAGCTTGGAAGTGTTTTGCTCAGAAGCCTGACAGATCCCTAAAGGAGCTCCGCAGAGAGTTAGGGGAGGTACGTAGGAAGAGTCTCAAAGATGTTCCTCACTTCTGTTTATGGGAAATTCCATTAGAGGTGTCTCCAAACTTGCTGGGAAATTTCATAAAGTCAGTGTATCGTAATGGCATGGTGATACCTTCTCGCTCAAAAGTCTCATCTCTCATGCAAATTTCATAAGATCAAAGTCTGCACATTAAGTGGAAGTTACAGAAGATCATATCTCACTATCTGGAGAGACGGAGAACAGGGCAGGCTTTTTTAAAAGCCTGAAGCAAGATGGTATTTGCAGGGGATACAAGATCGAAATGGATATTTTGGATAACTGAGCTCAGAGGTGAAACACTTATTTTGTAATTGTAACAGAGACATGGCATTTATGGCTGACTAATATAGGTTGAGCGTCCCTTATCCAAAATGCTTGGAACCAGAAATGTTCCATAGTTTGGATTTTTTTTCAAATTTCATTATACTTGCATGTGCATCTTAGGGCCCTTCCAAACAGGCCCTATATCCCAGGATCAAATCCAGATTTACTGTTTTCCTCAGATTATCTGGTAGTGTGGACTCATATAATCCAGTTACAATTTCTATGCTTCACACTTTGGCCCAGCTCGCCCTTGTTTAAAATTCTGTACTGTTTTTATGCTATTGCTCTTATGTTTGGGTTTTACTTTGTTACTGCAGAGCATTTTATTGGATGTTGTCATTGGATCTTGTATGCATTTTATTTTGTTTTACTGTGATTGTTTGGGCCTGTGTTAGCCACCCCGAGTCCCTTCGGGGAGATGGAGATGGGAGATAAAAATAAAGTAGTTATTATTTATTTATTATTAAAGCAGAAAACCTGAGATCAGATCCTGGGATATAGGACCTGTCTGAAAGGGCCCTTAGAGATGGGACCCAACTCTAAAATAATAATAAATAAACTTTATTTATATTCCACCCTATCTCCCTGTGAGGTTCATAGAGTTCATGAGATTCATTTGTATTTCACACATACCTTATACACATGGCCTAAGGTAAATCTATACATGATGTTTTTAAACATTTTGTGCCTGAAACAAAGTTTATAGACATTGAAACAACAGGAAGCAAAAAAATGTCATAACCAGCTATGTGGAAAATTTTGGATTTTGCCGTTATTTTGGATTTCAGAATTCTGGATAAGGAATACTCAACCCTGAATAATAATACAGTGTTCCCTCACGACTTCGTGGTTCACTTTTCGCAGACTCGCTGTGTGGAGAAGTCATAGTTATTATGTTTAATTTTAACTGTTAGAGTATGTATTTGTGTTTAGTTGACACAGTAGCTGAAACAGAAGCCATCTTGTTTCAATCCACAGTAGTGCTGTTACCAAGGAGACGGAGCTGGCTAGCTCACCAGAGGGAGAAGTGGGCGGAGCCAAGAAAAGGAAAAAGGGGGAGTTAAAAAAAAGAAGCCAGGGAGTGCGTGGCAGGAGGTTTTTCAGTCAAGAAGGGCTGAGGAGACAGGCCTGGCCAAAATCTTTAGTCAAGGCAGACTAAAGGGAGCCTAGTCAAGATCTCTAGTTGGGAAGGACTAGTGATCAGGAATTTGATCGGTAGTAGATCAAATTAAAGGCTTTTAATGTAGTTGGGACATTGTTCACTAAGGAGCTCAGCTGAGGTTAGAGTTCACTACAATTTATATCATCAGTAGGAGAGTGAGAGTGGAATTACACCAGAGACTACTGGTGTGGTGATTATAAGAGTTATTAAACCACTTGTTTATCTAAAGTTCCATAAGTAAATCAATCAACTTGCAACCATAAGCTTTGTACGCAATAAACTTGTTGTTCTTTGCTAACAACTGACTCATTACATCTCATCTGCATCTGTGGAGCCAAATTTCATTGGTGATAATTCAAAATCCTCACATTGGTGGCAGTTACCTTAATAAATCACCTAATTGGGGAAGAGTAATAGTCACAGTTACCTCAGAAAGGGAACAACAACACAGAAATCCCTAACTACAGAGACAGAGGCTGGGATCTTGAAATATATATCACCCCCTGTAATCCTTCCCCTCATGTAAAGGTGATATATATATATAATCTAGAGGGATTAAAAGATTCAAAAATCCCCTCAGCAGTGGAAACAGCATTTACAATTGGCTTTAGCATCAGCGCAATTGGTGGCAGCATCGGGATTGAGTCTTCGTAATTAGATTAAACCATCCCAATTGAGGTAACGTCAGTGCACGCTGTTTTGCGGTTTTAAAATAAACACTAAAATAATATTATAAATCATAACAATTATGATTTACAGTGGTGGTGGTGGTCTCAGTCGGGTGCGGGTGGCAGGGCGGAGAAGAAGCCCAAATGGCAGCGGGAGGAGAAGGAGGAGGCGCCATGTTCCCCTGCCTCTTTCTTCCCTTCTTTCCTTCCTTCCTTCCTAAATTCCTTCCTCCTTCCCTTCCTTTTTCTACTTCCTTCCTAAGGAGAAGTTTAGCATCCCTACTTTGCAGATTTTCACTTATCGCAGGTGATCCTGGAACGTAACCCCCGCAATAAGTGAGGGAACACTGTAATAATAATAATAATAATAATAACAACAACAACAACAACACAACACACCAGACATCACAGTTGTGGAAAAGAAAAAGGTTTGGATCATTGATGTTGCCATCCCAGGTGACAGTCGCATTGACGAAAAACAACAGGAAAAACTCAGCCGCTATCAGGACCTCAAGATGAAACTTCAAAGACTCTGGCAGAAATCAGTGCAGGTGGTCCCGGTGGTAATCGGCACATTGGGTGCCGTGCCAAAAGATCTCAGCCGGCATTTGGAAACAATAGACATTGACAAAATTACGATCTGCCAACTGCAAAAGGCCATCCTGCTGGGATCTGTGCGCATCATCCGAAAATACATCACACAGTCCTAGACACTTGGGACGTGTTCGACTTGTGATTTTGTGATATGAAATCCAGCATGTCTATCTTGTTTGCTGTGTCATACAATAAAATAATGATAATACTTTATTTGTATACTGCTCTATCTCCCTGAAGGGACTTGGGGCGGTTTCCAACATAGATAAAGCATTCAATTCCCAACACAAAAACATACAGCACAACCATAATAAAACCCTGAGTAACTTTCTCCCTAATACAAGTACAGGCAGTTCCCAAGTTAGGAACAAGAGAGGTTCTGTATGTTTGTTACTAAGATATATATAAGTGTGTGTGTGTGTATTAAACTATGCATTAAAACAGTAAAAGATATAGACAACATTTAGACATTAAATCATATAAGCAAAACATCTAATATCAACATTAAAACCACATGATCCAAAATTGTTGACCGGAGCCGTTTCAATTGTCAATTGCACATATTCCCTATTTATTTCTTGCACTGAATTATTTTACTGTCGAAAAGCATGACCCCACAGCTACCGTGTTTCCACAAAAATAAGACAGTGTCTTATATTAATTTTTGCTCCCAAAGATGCGCTAGGTCTTATTTTCAGGGGATGTCTTATTTTTCCATGAAGAAAAATTCACATTAATTGTTGAACAGAAACATGAACATTTATTATATCCTGTACAGTAGTTGTCATCACAAACCAGCATAACCAGACAAACTGTGAATCCTATCAAGAATTTCTTGTTAGTACCAATATGTCCATGTACAACACTCTATGGTACGTCCATTTACCAAACCTGCAAGCTCTGGTGTTCTGTTCGGCAGGCATGCTTCCAAACAAAAACTTTGCTAGGTCTTACTTTCAGGGGAGGCCTTTTATTTAGCAATTCAGCAAAACCTCTACTAGGTCTTATTTTCTGGGGGTGTCTTATTTTAGGGGAAACAGGATATGTCTTTGTTTTCTTTCTGAAGGCCAAGAGGGAGAGTGTTGATCTAATCTCACTGGGGAGAGAGTTCTAAAGCCAAGGAGCCGCCACTGAGAAGGCCCTGTCTCTCGTTCCCATTAACCGCACTTGTGAAGGAGGTGGGACCGAGAGCAGGGCCTCCCCAGAAGATCTTAACCTCTGTGATGGTTTATAGAGTGAGATACATGCAGACAGATAAGCTGAGATAGGTAGATAGAGATGGAGACAAATGGGGTCGGGCTGTGGTGCAGGCTGTTGAGCAACCAGCTGCAGCCAGCTGCAACAAATCACTCTGACCAAGAGGTCATGAATTCGAGGCCAGCTTGGAGCCCTGCATTTGTCTTGTCTTTGTTCTATGTTAAAAGGCATTGAATGTTTGCCTTATATGTGTAATGTGATCCGTCCTGAGTCCCCTTCGGGGTGATAAGGGCGGAATATAAATACTGTAAATAAATAAATAAATAAAATAAAAAAGCAAATATATATATTTACATATGCCTATACACTATGTGATGCCAAATCTTTTCAAGTAAATCTTTAACACAAAGCTTGTTGAATTATTCTTTTTGCAACTAGTATTTTAAGATTTGCTTCTGGCTTGCAATGAACAGGAAGCGATGGCACATTGAAACATTGGCTTATGAGATTTCGTTCCGAGAGGTGAGAAGTCAGTCATTTTCCAATGGTGATACCTGTCCAAAACAATGTTTTTAGAAATGCAGTGTGCGCTGGACACCTTACCACGACATTTGCTCTTTATGCCTCAACCAGAAGCATTCCTAGGAGCGCGGTTTTTCTTTTCTCTCCTTTCTTTCATTTCTTTCCTTTTCAAAAATCTGGCTGCTATTTAAGGGCCGTTTCCACCGCAAAGCTTGCTTCTTGAAAAATAAGAAAGTGGAGGGGAAAGAAGTGCAACTCTCCATAGGTCTCTCCGACTTGCCATGCTGGAAGCATAACCAATCACAAAAGGTTTCGTTCCCAAGACGGTTGGAGAGAGGCAGAATTCTTCTCTATCTTTCTCGGATTTAATTAAGCCTGCTGGAGTGGGAAAAGCCAATAGAAAAGGGGCCCAAATTCTCCTCTCTCTCACACACACACAGACACTCACTCACAATCGTCTTTGCAATAAAAGTTACCCTGGATTTATACCAAACAAATTGAAGACCATGCAAAGGGAGGGGGAAAAGGAGAGAGTACTGAGTCTTTTGGGAATGAGATTTGGTAAGGGAGAGTTAACTCTGTCTCTGGATTTATTTCTAACATTTAACACTCTAGCTGTGAATTTCTTCTTTTTGAAAATGTTTGTTTATCATTTTTGTTCTGGCCTTTAAATACATTTCTTTAAATACATGAAACCTATTAGGAAATGAAAACAGCAGCCAAAATAATATACTCATGTTTAAGTCTAGAATTGACTCAATGTAAATATTGTATAGGATCCCCAGTGGCGAAGTGTGTTAAAGCACTGAGCTGCTGAACTTGCAGACCGAAAGGTCCCAGGTTCAAATCTGGGGAGCGGAGTGAGCGCCCGCTGTTAGCTCCAGCTTCTGCCAACCTAGCAGTTCGAAAACATGCCAATGTGAGTAGATCAATAGGTACCGCTCCGGCGGGAAGGTAACGGCGCTCCATCCAGTCATGCTGGCCACATGACCTTGGAGGTATCTACGGACAACACCGGCTCTTCGGCTTAGAAATGGAGATGACTTATATTCTAATATCAACTTATATTTGTGTATACAGTAGTCATCAATCCTTTGATGGTCGTAAATAGAGTAGATCCAATGAATCGATGAGATGGATCCAGATGTTGACTCACCAGTCAATGGATTCAATTATTGGGATGATGTGAAGGACTTCACATCTTAAATGCCAAGATAGTAAAATCAAGCCTGGCACTCATTCATATAAAAAAATTGGAACAATTCAGTATTTTAAAATGTGTGTCAAAAGAAATGCGGCAGCAGGTATGTGGACAGGGCACCCTATAGAAGATCATCCAGCAAATATGGGATCATTACAGAAAAATCACTAATATAAATTCAATGCCTTGAATAACTCATTTAAAGTTCAAACTAAAATCCAGAGAGGGTTCACTGTCAAGGTTTTGATTATAGGGACTCAAGGCATCATGATTTAACAAAATGGCATAAGAGACATTTTTATACCCATTTAAAACTGACCGATTCAATGAACCATTGGTGATATAATCCAAGCAATGTTCCATTGTGGTATTATTTGATTAACCCTTGGGGTCAAAGTGTCTGACAATGAATTAATTTTGTATTAGAAAAATCTTTGCTTATTTCTAGATGCCACATGTTTGTGTTTTTTGTAATTACACTCCTGTGGTGCGGAATCTAACCATGGGTCAACTTGTTGTTTTTCTTGTGTGTTTTTTCACTTTCGCAGAAAGACTTAGACTCCGGGTTTGAAAAAATAAAATATTCAGCCTCAGTTGCTCAGTGGTAAAAAGAGGTGAATAATTAATAGCTTCTTCAGAAGTGTAGGTTTGGCAGACATCATTTTCAAGAAAATGTGGTTGTTGGTGCATGCGTTCAGGACAACTCTGACCTATGACTTTTATGCAATGTGTAGCCATGTTTTTATAGAGAATTTGTACACAAAAAGGATATTTGCAAGAAGAACTCAACAGATATCCAACACAGGGCTCCGCGGAGCACACTTTGAGAACCGCTGCCTTAGACAGATGACAAATGGAGTTCACCACCATCTGGACAGCCCCAGTGTCCTATGGGTTTTCTTGGCAAAATTGATTGCAAGGAAGTTTCCCATTGCCTCCCTTTAAGGTTGAAAGTGCCTTACTTTAAGATTCTCCAGCTGGAAGTTAAACTGGTTTCAAACAGCTGCAATGGTGCAATGTGGAAGACAATGAATGCGATTTCCTGCTTCTTGGCAGGGGGTTGGACTGGATGGCCCATGAGATCTCTTCCAACTCTACTATTCTATGATTCTGCAACACAGAAAGGAGATGAACAAGAAGTGACAGTGAATGAGGATGAAGTGCTGCACTGAGAAATTTATCACTATCTTAACCAACCATGACGTTAGAGATTCCTCTTCTTCAGAATAGGAAGGGGAGCAGGAAAGTGTTCATGAATCTGAGGGTGAGTTGGAATCTGAGGAGGAGATTTTGCAAGTACCCACATTTCAGGAGAGGTGAAAGGAAACAGAGCAGAGACACAGTTCACCTAGAATAGTTGCCAGAAATGCACCTGAGTAATTGGGAACTGTCCTAGCAGCTGTGAGGGGATTCAGGGCTATAAAGCAGAAGTAGATGCAGCCAGCACTTGCTGGTAACAAACTGACTCTTTGCTCCCCTTGTGCCTGCTTCAAGTCTGTATCTGGGAAACTGCTCCTAAGGATTTATTGCTGTTTCTTTGTCTGAAGTAAGACTGCTATTTGATTTGGGATTTTATCAGAGACTAAGAACTTTGCTTGCCCTAAGACTTCCTTGCTTCCTTTTGCATTATTCCATGGAGTGTCCTGTACTTAATGTTTTGCTGAAGTAAAGCAGTTTTCATTTACTTACCACAGTGTTTTAAGGCTGTTCTTGAAAGACAAAACAGGACACATGTGAACCATTTCAGATTTTGGATTATTTCGGATTTCAGATTTCTGGATGAGATGCTTAACAGAGGTTTCTTCAATATTTATTTATTTATTTATTTCCAATATTTCTACCCCGCCCGTCTCCCTGAGGGGACTCAGGGCGGCTTACACAACTAGTAGGATCACTACCAGTACATCATAAAACAATAAAATAAGAATAAAACAGTTAAAATAATTAAATAACATAGTAAAATACAATATATAAAAATTTAACACAATGCAACACCAAATATATATACCAATCATCCAATATGGTCGACTCTAGATATGTTGAACTTTGCATATTTTCAAAACAGCCATAAGGGACAACTAAAGAGTTGACCATCAGTAAACAAAGATTCACATGTTTGTGTCCTACTGAAATATAATGTCAAATAAACCAGTCATGTGTTTCTCTGTAAATTTAACACATTGTCCAACATATAAATTATATGAGTCCCACTTTGCTTGTCTTTAAAAAGGACCTCCATTCCAAACTATGGGATTATTTGGAATCTTACTCAGTTTATAGAAAAAGAAAAGCGTTTCAGAATTCAAATAGGGACATCCCTGATAGTAAGGAACATCTGGCAGCCCTAGTTGGATTACCTAAACCATTCTGACATCTAGCCCAACGTTAGTTTAAGTTACATATATTCATGTATGTATTTTTCTTTTAAATGTCAAAGCAGCTCTTTTATGATATTATCCCTTTTCTCTTATTTCTACTTTTCCTATTTTTAATGCTTGCAATCTGACATGGCTTCAGCCAGGAATGTGAAAAGTTCACTTGCCTCTTTCGTTAGGACTGACAGTTCTCCTGAAATGCTATTTTAAGTTTCTGCCTGTTCTTTCATTAAGTTTTAAAGACATTTTTTTAAAAAGAAAAGAAAAATGCTACATGCATTTGCTTTTCATTGTAAAATGGGAAATGGATCTGGAACAGCTTTTTGGAAAACATGGTCAATGTTTTGCCTGTGGTGCTGAAAAGAAGATAGCTTCGTATTATCATGGGAGGCTTTAATATCCTTTCAGTTTATTTCATAAAAGGTAGTGATGAGTGAAAATAAAATGTGGCTGAAATGAAACCTGAGTTCAACTTCAGTTATGTATCTCAAAAATACTTTCCTCCTTTTTTGGGTTTCTCCAGTTTGGTGAATATTGTTTCAAGAGCTTTGTTGTTGTGTGCCTTGAAGTTGTTTTCACCCAGTGGAGATCCTAAGGTGAAATTATCACTGGGTTTTCTAGACAAGATTTCTTCAGAGGAGGCTTTCCATTGCCCTCCTCTGAACCTAAAAAAGTTGGACTTGCCTAAGGGCATCTAAAAGGCTTCCATGGCTGAACTTTACCTGGCCTTCAAGAGTCCTATTCCAACACTCAGGGCGCACCTACACTGTAGAATTAGTGCAGTTTGATACCAGTTTACCTGTCATGTCACATTGCAGTGTGATCATAGGAGTTAATGGCAACTCACCTGGTATGGTAGGACCTCCATATTTGTGGGAGATACATTTCCAGACTTCTTGAGGAACATCAATCTGTGGATAACACAGCATCACCACCACCACCACCACAACAACAACAACAACTGACTCCTTTTATCTTTAGTGGTTGATGTTGTATCATTACCCATTTTTTCTGATTTTATGTGTTTTATTGTATTTAAAATGTTAAATTGTTTATTTTATTTGATTGATGTTATCAATGTTTTTGTTTTGATATTTGTTGTAATTGTTTTATTCTGCTTTTGTTTTGGGCATTGCCCCATGTTAGCCACCCCAAATCCCTTAGGGGAGATGGTGGCGGGATAGAAAAATAAAGTATTATTATTAACAACAACAACAACAACAACAAAATTGTTGGTGTCTTCGTTTTCAGGCCTCTTTCTGGGGTTATTTGGGCACTGATTCAGAAAACCGCACTGGATAGACTGCATCAGCTTTAGTTTTTTAGATATAGTTATCATGGGTGAGCAGATGTGGGCTAGAAGATGACCTATGTTCTGTATCTCAAATACCAGAGCTGATTGCGGAAAACTGGTGACATTTTTGGAATTAGTAGGTCAAACAGGGCTAACATTTGAGGCACCAAAATGTGTGTTGGCCAGTGACCAAACCCTATTATTCTCAATGAGATGCATGATGGAGGTATGGATATTCTGCTAAATAGCTCTCCCCGACCTCACTGGGGGCTTTTTGATGTGAGTAGAATTCTGGGAAATGTAGTTTAGGGCAGGGCCTTTTGAATTCTCTGCCACAGGGGGTCCTCGCCTTCCCAAACTACATTTCCCATAATTCTCAGTCTCCCTCCCAGTCTGCTTGCCCTCCCAATGGTGACAGGCAACCTTAATTTAAAGATGAATGCCCTCTTTGGCTTCACACCACTGGTACGGTGCCGAAAATGCTGACTTTAGGAGACTTACGAAATTTATCGATCTGTAACAAAAAGTCATAGGTGAGTGTTTTGATTCTCAAGTTTTGTGCATTTCATGGGCCAGGCTGTGACGCAGCTGGCTAGTAACCAGCTGCAATAAATCACTACTGACCGAGAGGTCATGAGTTCGAAGCCCGGGTCGGGTTAAGCCCCAGACCATTAAATAGCCTGGCTTGCTGTTGACCTATGCAGCCCCGAAAGACAGTTGTATCTGTCAAGTAGGGAAATTTAGGTACGCTTTATGCGGGAGGCTAATTTAACTAATTTACAACATCATAAAACTGCCAGCAAAACACGAGGAATGGAATGAGGAAGTACAGCCACTAGTGGACAGTGAAGCAACAGCTCCCCCTGTGGCCGGAATCGTGAAGCTGGAAAAAAATGTTAAATGCGTCTGTGTCTGTCTATATATGGTGTTTGTCTGTTAGCATTGAATGTTTGCCATATATGTGTTCATTGTAATCCTCCCTGAGTCCCCTGCGGGGTGAGAAGGGCGGAATATAAATACTGTAAATAAATAAAATAAATAAATAAATTTCTTAATATCACCCAGTATATACAAAGCTATGAATCTTATGAAATAATACAACATACGAGGTACAAATGACTTCTTTGCACAACCCTAATATATTTATAGGGGGCAGGGGTTCTATGACTATGGGGGACATATGGGAATCAATGATAGATAGATAGATATAGATAGATAGATAGATAGATAGATAGATAGATAGATAGATAGATAGATAGACAGATAGAATTTATATCCCACTTTTCTTCCAAAATGAGGTTCAAAAAGGTGTATAACATTAGCATTGGCCATTCTACAAATGCTATGGGCAGCTAAAAAGATAAATGAAAGAGGAATTCAAATCTGATATCTAATTCAAAGCCACGGCTTAATGTTATGAAACCATTGGAGGTGTCTTTTGGTGTGACACCAGAACTATTTGGCAGAGAAGGCTAAAGATCTTCCATAGCATTGAGCCATAGCATTTAAAGTAGTATCAACTAAAGTAGTAACATTAATTCTAGAGTATATGCACTGCTAGAAGTCTCTTTTTTAGTCTTTGTGAATAATAGACGTTCCTATGCTACGTTGAAGGATATTACATTGACATCCATCATCAGCTCTGTGGAAATTCTCCTTACAAACCTTCAAGAGGAACCCAACCATAGCTGCAGACAAACTTTGTGTAATCCAAAACCTTACATTAAGCAAATAGCAACAAACAAACCTTGGCTTCCTTCTGCTTGCAAGTATTTCACTCACTTTTTGCATGCATTTCTCCCCTTTTCTCATCCTCCTTCTGTGATCATTTTTAGACACATTTTCCCTCCAATTATTATAACAAAAACCACCTTTCAAGCTATTGAAAATGATGCTATTTTTTTTTTTGAGCTGGCAGCTGATACACACACACATATATACACCAAGTAGTAGTGCTGCTAAACATTGGCCATGATTGTTATGGAAATCCATTTCTCTGTATGCTGTTGTCATGGCAGCCGGAGATCAAGAAAACGCATGTCACATACAGTAATTTATCCTGATTTGAAAGAATGTTTGGGGGAAAATATTTAAATGCACTACCAATTTCATTCCGAAAGCCCGGCCTGATTTGACTTAATCTTGTTGTCATCGGGTATTTTTTGAATATAACTCCCTTTAAAGGAAGATCCACCGCCCGGCTTGATCGGGGTTTTATTCTATTATTTATGCTCACTGAGTTACTTTAATGGGCAATGTGCCGGCAATGTCATTATGCAGGCTTTTGGAATCTGCTTATTGGGAGAGATGCATTGTTTTCATTTGGTCTTTTAAATGCCGCCACTGGCTTTAGCTCTGGTTCTACCCACCTGAAAAGGCCTTTGCCCAGCCACGTGTTTTACCCCAACCTCACATTGAAGACATTATAAGATACTGAATTGCTCTTCTATTGAATATACCACAATTCATAAGAAAATAGGACAGAGTAGTTCAGTTTAGACCAGGGATCCCCAAACTAAGGCCCGGGGGCCAGATGCGGCCCATCAAATCCATTTTATCCGGCCCCCACGGCACAAGGGCAGAAGGGGATTGGGCTAAATGACCCAAGGGGTCTCTTCTTCGAACCCTTATTATTATTATTATTATTATTATTATTATTATTATTATTATTATTATTAACATTGAGGCTGGGTGGCCATCTGTCAGGGGTGCTTTGCTTGTGCTTTTGGTGAACAAAGGCAGAAGGGGATTGGACTCAATGGCCCAAGGGGTCTCTTCCAACCCTCATTATTATTATTATTATTATTATTATTATTAACATTGAGGCTGGGTGGCTATCTGTTAGGGGTGCTTTGCTTGTGCTTTTGGTGCACAAAGGCAGAAGAGGATTGGACTAAATGGCCCAAGGGGTCTCTTCCAACCCTCTTTATTATTATTATTATTATTATTATTATTATTATTATTATTATTAACATTGAGGCTGGGTGGCTATCTGTCAGGGGTGCTTTGCTTGTGCTTTTGGTGCACAAAGGCAGAAGGGGGTTGGACTCAATGGCCCAAGGGGTCTCTTCCAACCCTCTTTTATTATTATTATTATTATTATTATTATTATTATTATTATTATTATTAACATTGAGGCTGGGTGGCCATCTGTCAGGGGTGCTTTGTTTGTGCTTTTGGTGAACAAAGGCAGAAGGGAATGGACTAAATGGCCCAAGGGGTCTCTTCCAACCCTCTTTATTATTATTATTATTATTATTATTATTATTATTATTATTATTATTATTAACATTGAGGCTGGGTGGCCATCTGTCAGGGGTGCTTTGCTTGTGCTTTTGGTGCACAAAGGGAGAAGGGGATTGGACTCAATGGCCCAAGGGGTCTCTTCCAACCCTCTTTATTATTATTATTATTATTATTATTATTATTATTATTATTATTAATAACATTGAGGCTGGGTGGCCATCTGTCAGGGGTGCTTTGCTTCTGCTTTTGGTGCACAAAGGCGGAAGGGGGTTGGACTAAATGGCCCAAGGGGTCTCTTCCAACCCTCTTTATTATTATTATTATTATTATTATTATTATTATTATTATTATTATTATTAGTAACATTGAGGCTGGGTGGCTATCTGTCAGGGGTGCTTTGCTTGTGCTTTTGGTGAACAAAGGCAGAAGGGGATTGGACTAAATGGCCCAAAGGGTCTCTTCCAACCCTCTTTATTATTATTATTATTATTATTATTATTATTATTATTATTATTATTAACATTGAGGCTGGGTGGCCATCTGTCAGGGGTGCTTTGCTTGTGCTTTTGGTGAACAAAGGCAGAAGGGGGTTGGACTAAATGGCCCAAGGGGTCTCTTCCAACCCTCTTTATTATTATTAACATTATTATTATTATTAACATTGAGGCTGGGTGGCCATCTGTCAGGGGTGCTTTGCTTGTGCTTTCGGTGCACAAAGGCAGAAGGGGGTTGGACTCAATGGCCCAAGGGGTCTCTTCCAACCCTCTTTTATTATTATTATTATTATTATTATTATTATTATTATTATTATTATTATTATTAACATTGAGGCTGGGTGGCCATCTGTTAGGGGTGCTTTGCTTGTGCTTTCTGTGCACAAAGGCAGAAGGGGATTGGACTCAATGGCCCAAAGGGTCTCTTCCAACCCTCTTTTTTGTTGTTGTTGTTGTTGTTGTTATTGGTCGGTGGCCAACTATAGTCCGGCCCTCCAATGGTCCAAAGGATCATGAACTGGCCCCCTGTTTAAAAAGTTTGGGGACCCCTGGTTTAGACCATAATGTTGGTCTCCATCAAAATGGCATTCAGTCTTCCTCGCTCCTTAACAATTCCTCTCTGTGTAATTGCCACTGACAGCTGTATTTCAAAATATTTCCAAGCTAAACCATTTCTTGTTGATATTCTTGGAGTTATTTTTTCCTAGAGAGAAAGAAAAAACTCATTGTAACACTGGATACAACATGGATAGTATCCTCAGCATGCATCTGCATTGCAGAATTAATTCAGATAAGTAGAGTCTTGCTTATCCAACATTCGCTTATCCAATGTTCTGGATTATCCAACACAGTCTACCTTCCGCCCAGATCCACAACTGTTTCTCTAGGCAGCAAGGACTGAACTTTTTACGCATTTAATTTCCAACAATGTTGTTACTCTAAGTTCATTTTATTGAATTCTATCGTTATTTGTAGTCAATTTGTTAGTACAGTAGAGTCTCACTTATCCAACATGAACGGGCCGGCACAACCTTGGATAAGCGAAAATGTTGGATAATAAGGAGGGATTAAGGAAAACCTATTAAACATCAAATTACATTATGATTTTACAAATTAAGCACCAACATATCATGTTTTACAACACAAAAAGCTGTTCAATACATGATAACGTTATGTAATACAGTAGAGTCTCACTTATCCAACACTCGCTTATCCAACGTTCTGGATTATCCAACGCATTTTTGTACACAATGTTTTCAATACATTGTGATATTTTGGTGCTAAATTCGTAAATACAGTAATTACTACATAGCATTACTGCGTATTGAACTACTTTTTCTGTCAAGTTTGTTGTTTAACATGATGCTTTGGTGCTTAAGTTTTAAAATCATAACCTAATTTGATGTTTAATAGGCTTGTCCTTAATGCCTCCTTATTATCCAACATATTAGCTTATCCAACATTCTGCCGGCCCGTTTATGTTGGATAAGTGAGACTCTACGAATTTAGGACCAAAACTTCACAATGTATTGAAAATCTGACTATAAAAACATTGACTCCTAAATGGCAAACTGCGTTGGATAATACAGAACCTTGGGTAAGCGAAGATTGGATAAGCGAGACTATTGTAGTCAATGTTTTCAATACATTTCAATGTTTTGGTGCTAAATTCGTAAATTACTACATAACGTTAGCATGTATTGAACTACTTTTTCTGTCAATTTGTTGAAAAACAATATTTTGGTGCTTAATTTGTAAAATCCTAACGTAATTTGACATTTGATAGGCTTTTCCTTAATCCCTCCTTATTATCCAACATACTCGCTTATCCAACTTTCTGCCGGCCCGTTTATCTATATATATAAAATGATAAAGTTGTTTGCGCAGTGACTATAACAACAAAACGAAACATCCCAGAAATACGAAATTTGGCAACACAATGCAAAAGGCTTGCCTCCAGGTTACAACAACACAACCACACCACAAGACCACAATCCGGACCCACAAAACTCACAACAACGCATCATGCGATAACAACACAACTAAACGCCCCAGAAATACAAAACTTGGCAACACAATGCAAAAGCCTTGCCTCCCAGTTGTAACAACACAACCACACCACAAAACCACACAGGACCCACAAAACTCACAACAACGCATTGTGACTATAACAACACAACTAAACGCCCCAGAAATACGAAACTTGGCAGCACAACGCAAAAGCCTTCCCTCCAGGTTGTAACAACACAACCACACCACAAAACCACAATCCGGACCCATAAAACTCACAACAACGCATCATGACTATAACAACACAACTAAACGCCCCAGAAATACAAAACTTGGCACACAACTAAACGCCCCAGAAATATAAAACTTAATAACACAACGCAAAAGCCTTGCCTCCCAGTTGTAACAACACAGCCACACCACAAAACCACAATCTGGACCCACAAAACTCACAACAATGCATCGTGACTATAACAACACAACTAAACGCCCCAGAAATACGAAACTTGGCACACAACTAAACGCCCCAGAAATACAAAACTTGACAACACAACACAAAAGCCTTTTCTCCCAGTTGTAACAACACAACCACACCACAAAACCACAATCCGGACCCACAATACTTACAACAACGCATTGTGACTATAACAAATACAAAATTTGACAACACAAGTCATCCACCTCCCCAATCCCTACATTCACACTTGGCCTCCAAAAAAACAATTACAATAATAACAATGACAACAACAACAACAATAAGAAACCACACAATCACAGGCAAGAAACAGCCAGGCACTGAGGCTGAGAGGCCAGTCAGTGCTACACTGGGCCTCCAAAAAACAATACAGTAGCATCTAACTTATCCAACCTTCATGACCACAACAACAACAATAATAATAAACACCTACACAGGCAAAACAAAAAAAAAAGACTACTGTACCACAATAAAAATATAAACCGCACTCAGCAGAATCAGACATTACAACTAACAACAAACCAAAGACAACAGGGATCTCAAGCAATTATCAATCAACACAAAAATTGAAGAAGGTAACAGACTTCAAATACTACTACTAATGTGAGTATAAAGAAGGTGGAGGTCACAGCATCAATACAACCTAATGTAGACTGACCAACACCACCAGACTCAGACACAGCAACGCGTGGCTGGGCACAGCTAGTCTATATATATAAAAGGGTAATGGAATCACGGCACCAGACAAAACAACTAAACTAAACGCCCCACAACCTTGAAAATTGCCAGCACAACCTCTCATCCACGCCTCTATGTTCATACAACAAAAAGAAAAGAAAAATTAAGTCCTAGCCACAGCAACGCGTGGCCGGGCACAGCTAGTGTTGGATAAGCGAGACTCTAGAGTACCACCTTTTATGGCCAATGCTCAGTGCTATGAAATCATGAGAGTTGTAATTCACAAGGTCCCTTTTCCTTTATTTATTTGTTTCTTATACTGCCTTAGTCCCAGAGTGGGACCCAAGGCAACTCCGATGGGGACTCAATTAATAAATCATGGTATTTGTACTTTTACGATGTCTATTATTTTCTCTGTTTAAGAGGGCTGGTGCCTCGCCAAACTACAAATCCCCTAATTCCATAGCATTGCATGGCAATTCAAGTGGTGTTGAACTGCATTAGTTTGACACTGTAGATGCACGCTGAGTCAATAATTGTGAATGTTTGGGTCAACCAAAAGGTGCTACTAGCTAATCCATCATTTGTGTGTTTATTTAAAACATTCATAATAATAAGTGCTTAGCGCTTTAACACACTGCGCCACTGGGGGCTCTATTATTATTATTATTATTATTATTATTATTATTATTATTATTATTATTACAGTAGAGTCTCACTTATCCAAGCCTCGCTTATCCAAGTTTCTGGATTATCCAAGCCATTTTTGTAGTCAATGTTTTCAATATATTGTGATATTTTGGTGCTAAATTCGTAAATACAGTAATTACAACATAATACTACTGCGTATTGAACTACTTTTTCTGTCAAATTTGTTGTATAACATGATGTTTTGGTGCTTAATTTGTAAAATCATAACCTAATTTGATGTTTAATAGGTTTTTCCTTAATCCTTCTTTATTATCCAAGTTATTCGCTTATCCAAGGTTCTGCCAGCCCGTTTAGCTTGGATAAGTGAGACTCTACATTATTATTATTATTATTATTATTATTATTATTAAAAATATTTATATTCTGCCCTTCTCACCCTGAAGGAGATTCTAGGTGGAGCACAACATATATATGGCAAGCATTCCACGCTGGGATATAAAATAACAGCCTGTGGCGCAGGCTGTTGAGCAACCAGCTGCAGCCAGCTGCAATGAATCACTCTGACCAGGAGGTTATGAGTTCGAGGCCAGCTCAGAGTCCCGTGTTTGTCTTGTCTTTGTTCTATGTTAAGGCATTGAATGTTTGCCTTATATGTGTAATGTGATCCGCCTTGAGTCCCCGTCGGGGTGAGAAGGGCGCAATATAAATGCTGTAAATAAATAAATAAATAAATATACACAAACATTAAAATCAGTTATATCTACTTTAAAATCAGCTGTTTAAACTAATTCAAGACACTATGCTGGCTCTGGTCAGGGGAGTAGGTTTCCTATTATTGCCTCATTGCACTGCCCCAAAAGCTTGGTCCCACAGCCAGGTCTTTACTATATTTATTTATTTATTTATTTATTTTGCAGTATTTATATTCCACCCTTCTCACCCCGAAGGGGACTCAGGGTGGATCACAGTGTACACATACATGGAAAACATTCAATGCCATATGAACATAGAGACAGAGAGGAAATTTAACCTTCTCCAGCTTCCAGCTTCCTGAGGGTGTGCTCAATTCCGGCCACAGGGGGAGCAGCTGCTTCATCATCCACTGTGACTTTGAGTCCTTGGATACTTCCTCATTCCAAACGCTGCTGGATGATTTTTATGGGGTCATAAATTAGTTAAATTAGCCTCCCCACATAAGTGGTACCTAAATCTCCTACTTGATAAAGGTAAAGGTAAAGGTTTCCCCTGACATTAGGTCCAGTCATGTCTGACTCTGGGGGTTGGTGCTCATCTCCATTTCTAAGCTGAAGAGCCGGCGTTGTCCGTAGACACCTCCAAGGTCATGTGGCCGGCATGACTGCATGGAGCGCCGTTACCTTCCCGCCGGAGCGGTACCTATTGATCTACTCACATTGGTATGTTTTCGAACTGCTAGGTTGGCAGAAGCTGGAGCTAACTGCGGGCGCTCACTCCGCTCCCGGGTTTTGAACCTGGGACCTTTCGGTCTGCACGTTCAGCAGCTCAGTGCTTTAACACACTTTGCCACCGGGGCTCCTTTTCCTACTTGATAGATGCAACTCTCTTTTGGATTGCTTAGGTCAACAATGAGCAGGGCTATTTTTTATTTTAATAGTCAGGTGCTCACTCCGACACGGGCTGGCCTCAAACTCTTAGTCATAGTGATTCATTGCAGCTGGCTACTAACCAGCCAGCGCCACAGCCCGGCCCCTATCTTTCTGAAGAACAGAAGGGAGGGGGCTGATCTTATCTCACCAGGAAGGGAGTTCCATAGTTGAAGGCAATCCCTGAGAAGACCCTCTCACTCATCCCCGCCAAATGCGGAATATAATGTCTGTATGGAATGCCTTTTTTTACCTTCCTGACGAGGCATTACTTATTGATCTACTCTATTGCATGCTTTCAAACTACTAGGTTGACAGAAGCTAGAGCTGACAGCAGGTGCTCACCCCGACAGCAACATCCAGAGGGTTAGAAGCCATCATTTAAATTTAAATGCTTGAAAAAGCCAGGCTGTGTATTTACAATAAAGGCTTATACAATTCCATATATGAGGTCATGCTATGAACACATCTAGATTAGTCACCACTGACTTGTTAAAGTGTAACAAGCAACACACAAGGCTTGCTCCGAAGATGCTTTTCGAAGAGCCTCTCCCAAAGAGTGGAATTAAAATGGAGAGGTCACTGTAACCTCAAACAATAATGGTATGTTAATAGCATTCTAATGAGGAGATCATAAATGAACATTAAAATCATTTTGGCATTTGCTAATTTGGGCAGTAATGTCTTCCAAATGATAATTCAATGGATTCCGCGCTGCCCACCATGTCGCTGAAATTGTTTTGGCATTGTGATATTATACTCTAAATGCACAGTAATTGGAACTTATAAGATTCTCTATAATCCTGTGCTGAAATTCTTCAGCAATGAGAATTTCACACCGAAGAGACATCTCAGGGCTGTTTCCTTTCAAAGGGATGGCATGGATCCGAGAAGGTGGGAGGAAAACGTCCCTAGGAAAACAAAAGCACAAACCCATGAATTATAACACCAAAATATACCTGCAGCTTGCATTTTAATTTTAATATTGAGTGAAATATCTTGACACATTGAGATCTTGTCCAATTTTTTCATAGTTGACCCTCTAAGTCCTCATCTTGACTGAGCCAAGGCATGGACAATCGTGAACTATTTCAATGTCTTCTTCATCAATAACTACTTTAAAGTTAGGTGTATTATCTATATGGCACACTGGGTTAAACCCTTATGCTGGCAGGACTGATGACCTGAAGGTTGAAGGTTGGGTTGCTGACCTGAAGGTTGCCGGTTCGAATCCAAACTGGGAAGAGCACGGTTGAGCTCCCTCTGTCAGCTCCAGCTCCATGTGGGGACATGAGAGAAGCCTCCCACAAGGATGGTAAAAATATCAAAACATCCAGGCATCCCCTGGGCAATGTCATCACAGATGGCCAATTCTCTCACAACAGAAGCGACTTGCATTTTCTCAAGTCACTCCTGACACGAAAAAAGCTACATATCATAAATTGTGGATGCTCCTTCCTCCAATTTTCAGTCTCCTTTTTTCCAGTTCTATCCTGTTTTGCTATGTAACTAAGTTATGCAATATCAATCGTGATCTTTATTTGCTCAAAAACCCACAGGGTTTGATGATGTAAATGATGAGCAATCATTTACTAAAATGATTAAGGGTCTGGAGAACAAGCCCTATGAGGAGCGGCTTAAAGAGCTTGGCATGTTTAGCCTGCAGAAGAGAAGGCTGAGAGGAGACATGAGAGCCATGTACAAATACGTGAAGGGAAGTCATAGGGAGGAGGGAGCAAGCTTGTTTTCTGCTGCCCTGCAGACTAGGACACGGAACAATGGCTTCAAACTACAGGAAAGGAGATTCCACCTGAACATCAGGAAGAACTTCCTCACTGTGAGAGCTGTTCAGCAGTGGAACTCTCTGCCCCGGACTGTGGTGGAGGCTCCTTCCTTGGAGGCTTTTAAGCAGAGGCTAGATGGCCATCTGTCGGAGGTGCTTTGAATGCGATTTCCTGCTTCTTGGCAGGGGGTTGGACTGGATGGCCCATGAGGCCTCTTCCAACTCTACTATTCTATGATTCTATGATTCTATGATTCTATGATTATGTTGTTAATATATTTATTTATACCCCACTTTATCTCCCCAAAGGGGACTCAAAGCGGCTTGACATAAAAGCATTAGTATGCAATTTAATTAAAACACAACACATACAACACTAACAAATTCACAGTTAAAATCCATCAAAACATATTCAAATTTTAAAAACCACAACACCCCTAACTATATCTTAAACACCTTCATCTTTAAAAGCCTGCCTGAATAGGAAAGTTTTAGCCTGCCACTGGAAGGATAGCAGAGAGAGGACCATTCTGACTTCCCTGGGCAGGGAGTTCCAGAGTCGAGGGGCAGCCACCGAGAAGGCCTGGTATCTCGTTCCCATCAATTGAGCTTGAGATGGAGGTGAGACCAAGAGAAGGACCTCTCCTGGGTTCGGGTGGTTCATACAAGGGGATACAGTTGGTCAAATAGCCTGAACCAGAACAATTTGGTGCTTTAAAGATCATAATCAGCACTTTGAATTGTGTCTGGAAACAGACTGGCAGTGTTGTAGCCCAGTCGTCAGGATCAGGCCCTTCATAGGAGATGGAGGTTAACTCAGAGGCCGAATTGGATCCGAGCCCAGTGACCTTGCAGCTGCCTGTTGTTGAACCTTCAGAAAAACAGTTAATTGGGGAACATTCCGATGATCACCCAAGTTTGGATTCATCAGATGGAGAGGCGGCTGGGGAGGATACATTCTTTGACTGCAGACAATCTATCTCGCAAGAAAGGAGTGAAAGAGAATGTCTAAGGCGCAGCAGACGCTTAGCTCTCAAACGCTGTTGAGTCAACTTTCCCTTGTGAAACGGGAGATGCCTGGATTCTCAAGGCAGGAAGCCTTGAGAATCCCTTAAAGGGACTTCACTCCCGGATTTCCTTGCAGTGTCAACATTGCTTTCCTTGGGAGAAGCATCTCCATTCCAGTCCCTGTTTCTTGCCTTGTTTCCCGTGCTGCTTCTCAAGATACCTGGAGAGAGTTCGAGCCTGCTGACTCTCGAGTAGACCTTGTCTTGTTGTTCTAGTTTCTCGTTACTCCTGGTGGATATTTTCCATGTGGATTACAGTTGTTGAAATTGCTACATCTTGTTTGGATCTCTACAACCTCGGATTACTTGCTGCCTTTGATTCTTTGTGTGGAACTATCGAGTTCTGTCTGTGGATTATAACTTGCAAAGAATTCGTTGGACTATAATTGCACTGCCAAGTACCTTTCATTATAGACTATATACTTTAGCGACTTTTCAATATTTGCTTGCATATATTGAAGATTATATATATAATCTTCAATAAACTGCTTTGCTTTTGATACTGGCTCAAGTGTGGTTTTCAGAGTGCTCTCGTATCCCTAGGGTGCAACAGGCAGCCACTGAAGGCCAAGGAAGATACCTGGGCTTTCAGATTCAACACCGAGTCCAGGAGGACCCCCAAACAGCAGACCAGTATCTTCAGGGAGAGTGTGACCCATCCAGCACAGGCTGTCAAGGACAGAACGCCACAAGATCAAAGATAACAGAGTTTATTGGATTACAGAACTCAAAATGCCCGTAAAATACAAGGGCCAGGCAGTATTAGCCTTTAAAAGCAAAAAGGGGCAAGGAAAAACACTCAAAAGATAAACCGGATTAAACCGAAGTTTAATCCGGGTAAAAACAAACAGCTTGCTTCAGCCTGGAGATAAACAAAACAAAAGCCGGGGAACAAAGTGTTCAAAAGAATGCAGCTAATTGGCAGCAGATTCCTCTCTGCTGCCAGCACTGTGCTTTGAGTAACTTGAGTCACTCCTCCACACAGCAGGCAAGATTTCCAATACACACAGATCAGCCGAGGATTGAAGCAGTAGAGTAGACCCAGTTCCTTTCCATAGTTCAAGCCAGAAGCAGACGTTTGTAGATTCACCAAGTCCGAGTAGGGGGAAGTCAAGCCGTGGTCAGTTCAGTCCGAAATCCAAAGCAGGAGATGGCGTCCGTCAAGAAGACGACGGAAGGTCAAAGGTATCAGCACACGAAAACACACCAGTCTTCAGGAAAGCGTCCCACACAGATCCCAAGCGTTCGTCCAGATTACCTTGCCCAACGCAATTTGCAATTGCTCCCAAGCCTCATTTTATGCCAGTTACAAATCCTCATCACTATCAGCTGCCCTCCTTAACCCGGGCGTTTCCTCATCACTTTCCTCATCAGAGCTGGAACACCTCTGACTACGCCCCACAGCATCCCCAGCTGTGGATCCCGTCCCATCCCTCCAGCTTGTCCATGGGTCTAATCCTGAAGGTCCCCATTCATCTTCCATCCCATCATTGCCAGTGGCACCCAATTCCTCCCTCACCCGAGTCCAATCCATCTCATCCTCCTCCGAGCTAACCAGCCCCTCCTCCATTCTCTCCGTAAACCCCTCAAAAGACTCTTCGTCAGATGGTGCTGCAAAGATATCTCGCAGTCTCTTTCTTTCTCGCTCCTCGAGAGTATCTGACTCTCGAGGAGTCTTACGCCCACGTCTGCCAGTAACAGAGCCATGAGGCTCAATCATAACACTATCCCCTCTCACAAAGGCCTCCTCCCCCGAAGGCGGAGAGGTGGCAGTGATACCCTCCGCTATAGCACCACGACGACTGGAGGTATCTAATTTTAACAGTGAACGATGGAAAACTGGATGGACCTTTAAACTAGACGGTAAACGCAAACGAAACGCAACGGAAGAAATCTTTTTAACGATAGGAAAGGGACCCAAATACCGAGGCGCAAATTTTCCCCCAGCCTGTTTAATATGTTTGGAAGACAACCACACCAAATCCCCTTCTTCCAACTCCTCCCCTGCCTGCCTGCGGCGATCGGCCTGAGTCTTTTGCGTTGCCTTAGCTTCCAACAGTAAGCGACGGGCAACATCATGCAACGCAGCCATTTCCGAAGAGGGTCAGAAGAGACCACATTGGTCGACGGCGCCACACCTCCCCGTGGGTGAAAACCATACGTTAGTTCAAATGGCGTATGCTGACTAGACGTGTGCACCGCATTGTTGTAAGCGAACTCCGCCACCGGTAGCCACTTCACCCAAGCAGTGGGTTGATCTAAACAAAAACAACGTAAATATTGCTCTAAGAGCCCATTAACCCGTTCCGACTGACCATCCGTTTGCGGATGAAACGCAGAAGAAACGTTTAACTTAGTACCTAAGCACTCATGGAAGTGTTTCCAAAAGCGTGACACAAATTGCGGAGCCCTATCCGAAATAATCACCTCGGGAGCTCCGTGCAAACGATAGATGTGCTTAGTAAACAGTAAGGCCAACGTAGGGGCCGCCGGAATGGTTGAACAAGGAATAAAATGAGCCAGTTTGCTAAATAAATCCACCACCACCCAAATACAAGTATAACCCCCAGACTTAGGCAAATCCGAAATAAAATCCATGGAAATGATTTGCCATGGCCTCTCAGGAACAGGTAGAGACGACAACAAACCTCTAGGGCGCCCAACAGGTGTCTTACTCTGCTGGCAAACAGCGCAGCTGTCACAAAAGCGCAGAATGTCTTGCCGCATCTTTGGCCACCAGTAGCTCCTGGTGATAAGCTGCACGGTCTTGAACCTGCCAAAGTGCCCAGCCATGGGTTCGTCATGGTGGGCTCTAATCACCTCCAACCTGAGGGCCCCCACTGGTACATAGACCTGCCCCCTGCGTACCAATACTCCGTCTTGATCTTGTAGATGAGGCAGTATTGTACGGTTACCTGCTGATAGCAGCATCAGTTGCTCCTGAGTCCACACATCATCCCTCTGAGCCTCAAGGATCTGGTCATGTAACCTGAGCTCATTATCTACAACACATAGAGAGGCAGTAGGCAAGATGGTCTGACATACTACCTGCTCATTGGTCTTAAACTCCGGCTTGCGGGACAAGGCGTCGGCCCGCAAGTTTGCCTTCCCCTCCACGAACTGCACTTTGAAGTTAAACCTGGAGAAAAACAAAGCCCATCGGATTTGACGCTGGTTTAACTTTTTTGCTGTTTGCAAGTGCTCCAAATTCTTGTGATCAGACCTGACCACGATTTGGTGCCGCGCCCCTTCTAGCCAGTGCCGCCACACCTCAAACGCCACCTTAATCGCCAACAACTCCTTCTCCCATATGGTATAGTTCTGCTCGAATGGTGTTAGTTGCCGCGAGTAAAATCCACAGGGACGCAAGGTCCCTGAGGAATCTTTCTGAGACAATACAGCCCCCAACGCGTAGCTAGAAGCGTCCGCTTCTACCACGAACGGTTTGTCAACATCAGGATGTGTTAGTATGTTGTCTGATTGAAAGCTAGACTTTAGTTGTAAAAACGCGTCGTGAGCTTCCCGCCCCCACACAAATGGCTGTTTCTTACGCAGGAGCTGCGTCAAAGGCACCGTGAGCTTTGCAAAATTCGGAATAAACTCTCGGTAGTAATTAGCGAATCCTAAGAACCTTTGCACATCCTTCTTAGTCTTAAGCTCCTGCCATGAGTTGACGGCGTCAACCTTATGTGGGTCCATTTTAAGTTCCCTACCTGACACTACATGACCTAGGAACTCCACTTCAGGCACATGAAAGACGCACTTGGAAGCCTTGGCGAAGAGCCCATTAGCCCGCAGACGGTGCAGAACCTGCTTGACATGTTGACGATGTTCTTTCTCGTCCTTAGAAAAAATCAAGATATCATCCAAATAAATCACTAAAAATTGGTCAATTAGGTCCCTAAACACATCGTTCATGAACCTCTGGAAGACCGCAGGCGCATTGCAAAGTCCGAAAGGCATGACTCGGAACTCGTGGCATCCGAAGCACGTGTTAAATGCCGTCTTCCATTCATCACCTTCCCGTATTCGGATTAAGTTATACGCCCCCCGCAGGTCAAGCTTGGTAAAGACCTTAGCCCCTTGCACCCTTGATAACAGTTCCGAGATTAAAGGCAGCGGGTACCTATCCCGAATGGTGTATTTGTTTAGGATCCGATAATCGCAGACCAACCTAAGTTCCCCAGTCTTTTTGGCTACAAAGAATACCGGTGCCGCAGTTGGAGAGCTAGATGGGCGAATAAACCCCTTGGCTAAATTTTCATCTAGGAACTCTCGCAAAGCTTGCCTTTCCGGTACAGTCAAGGCATACAGCCTTCCTGCTGGCAATTTCGCACCTTCCGCTAGCTTAATGGCGCAATCATACGGCCTGTGCGGCGGTAACTTGTCCGCTTCTTTTTTACAAAATACATCAGAGAACTCCCCATACTCAGCAGGCACTCCCTCCATATCAGATTGAGAAACGTTCAGAGTGCAACAATCCTGCCTCTTTAAGGTCAACTTACGCGTCACCCAATCTACTTGTGGATTTACTACAGCTAGCCAATCCATCCCCAGGATCACATCGTATCTGGGCAAGCTTGTAATATCCCACACAAACGTTCCCGTTACTCCCTGCACCTCCCACATTACTGCTGAGGTCTCATGGTTAACCACCCCAGTCTCCAGCAGTCTCCCATCCGCTCCTTCCACCCACACGTCGCATGCCTTGCGCACTCTAGGAATGCCATGCTTCCTAGCAAACTCAATATCCACGTAAGAGACCGTAGCCCCTGAGTCCAGCAGTGCCAAAGTAGAAACAAGTTCCTTTCCCCCAACAGATAATGTAATGGGTACGAAAACATGCTTCCTCCCCTCAGTTAACTGCTTTAGTAGCCCTAATGCGTTGGACTCACGTCGCACTAGGGCTGGCCTTTTCCCGAAAGCTGGGAAGGTTTCACATTACAGTTTTTGGCAAAATGCCCAGCATTCCCACAGTACAAACACAACCCCAGCTGCCTCCTGCGGTTCTTTTCTTCTGTAGACAGCTTTTTAAAGACCCCAAGCTCCATAGGCTCTTCCCCCATCACCACAGGTGCCCTGGTTACATGCATAGGTGGCCCACACATTGCTTTCGAGTGTTTACGGGACTCGAACCTGGCGTCCAAACGCAGCACCTTAGCTACTAAGGCATCCCAATTCTCAGCCGGCTCCAAGCGTGCTAATTCATCCTGGAGATAATCACTTAACCCAGCAGTAAACAAAAGCATGAATGCATTTTCCCCCCAGTCCAGCTGGTGGCGATACAAATTAAACTTATTTAAGTAATCCAAAACAGTCCCCTTTCCCTGTTTCAACCGATACAGAGCCCACCCAGCATTCTCCGTGCGGAGAGGGTCCCCAAAAGTGTCAGTTAGTAACTTCTTGAAATTATTCAAATTGTCCTTGACTGGGTCATTTCCCAAAATTAAATTAGTGGCCCATTGTCCTGCGGGACCAGTCAACAAACTCAAAATAAATGCCACCTTGCTAGTGTCTGTAGGGTAAGCATGAGCACTGAGCTGGGAAAAATAAAGCTCAACTTGTGCCAAAAAAGTTGGCAACTTGCACCTGGTTCCGTCAAAGCGTTCAGGAGTCAAAACATGTCCTTTAACAGCATTAGCTGTTTGACTGACAGTAAAGGCCGTTTGTAATTGATCGAACTTAGCCCTTAACTCATCCATCGTCTTCCTGACGGGATTTATTACTGCAATAAACCTTTTTTATGGCGTTGGGCAATCTGTCAAGGACAGAACGCCACAAGATCAAAGATAACAGAGTTTATTGGATTACAGAACTCAAAATGCCCGTAAAATACAAGGGCCAGGCAGTATTAGCCTTTAAAAGCAAAAAGGGGCAAGGAAAAATGCTCAAAAGATAAACCGGATTAAACCGAAGTTTAATCCGGGTAAAAACAAACAGCTTGCTTCAGCCTGGAGATAAACAAAACAAAAGCCGGGGAACAAAGTGTTCAAAAGAATGCAGCTAATTGGCAGCAGATTCCTCTCTGCTGCCAGCACTGTGCTTTGAGTAACTTGAGTCACTCCTCCACACAGCAGGCAAGATTTCCAATACACACAGATCAGCCGAGGATTGAAGCAGTAGAGTAGACCCAGTTCCTTTCCATAGTTCAAGCCAGAAGCAGACGTTTGTAGATTCACCAAGTCCGAGTAGGGGGAAGTCAAGCCGTGGTCAGTTCAGTCCGAAATCCAAAGCAGGAGATGGCGTCCGTCAAGAAGACGACGGAAGGTCAAAGGTATCAGCACACGAAAACACACCAGTCTTCAGGAAAGCGTCCCACACAGATCCCAAGCGTTCGTCCAGATTACCTTGCCCAACGCAATTTGCAATTGCTCCCAAGCCTCATTTTATGCCAGTTACAAATCCTCATCACTATCAGCTGCCCTCCTTAACCCGGGCGTTTCCTCATCACTTTCCTCATCAGAGCTGGAACACCTCTGACTACGCCCCACAGCATCCCCAGCTGTGGATCCCGTCCCATCCCTCCAGCTTGTCAATGGGTCTAATCCTGAAGGTCCCCATTCATCTTCCATCCCATCATTGCCAGTGGCACCCAATTCCTCCCTCACCCGAGTCCAATCCATCTCATCCTCCTCCGAGCTAACCAGCCCCTCCTCCATTCTCTCCGTAAACCCCTCAAAAGACTCTTCGTCAGATGGTGCTGCAAAGATATCTCGCAGTCTCTTTCTTTCTCGCTCCTCGAGAGTATCTGACTCTCGAGGAGTCTTACGCCCACGTCTGCCAGTAACAGAGCCATGAGGCTCAATCATAACACAGGCTGAATTCCTATTCCCTAGTCTGCCTTCCAAATGACCAGGAGTAAGTAGTAAGTAAGTAAAACTTTATGTATATACCACTCTATCTCCCTGAAGGAACTCAGGGTGGTTTCCAAACATAATACAACAACATCCATTACACAAACAGCACAAAGACACATTATTTAAAAAAGATAAAAACCTATACAACTTATAGGACAGTAAAAACAATAAATAAGCAATCACAACATTAGAACGAAAGAATAGGAATCATTAACCAAGTTGGTGGACACAATCTGTTATTAGGGATTGGTGGGACCTATTAAGGATAGGAGTACCTCTGTTTTGTCTGGATTAAGTTTCTATTTGTTTGCCCTCATGCAGTCCATTACTGGTGACAGGCACTGGTTTAGGGTCAGGACAGCTTCCTTGGCTTTAGGTGGAAAGGAGTAGTAGAGCTGGGTGTCATCTGCATATAGGTGGCACTGTTCTCCAAAACTCTGGATGACCTCTCCCAGCAGTTTCATGAAGCTGTCACTTCTCCAAGGATCATGTCCACAGCTTAACAGAGCTCCCCAAGGTGATGAACCCTGTTCTCAAAGTAGCATCAGCACCTTGGACAGATCCATTCAGACTGAACAACCAAAACATGGAGCAGAGTCTTGGGAGCTACCAGCCATGACTGCATAAAGCTGATGTTGTACTCCAATTTCCAATATCTTGCAGTTCATCAACTTCTGAAGGGCTAAAGCCTTGGACTACTGATAGATGGAAGGATAGCTTGAAAAGGTCTCCATATGGGGAGGGATTCTGGGAGTTGTAGCCCAAGAAAAATAAAGTTTCCAAACTTTGGTAGGATACCATTTGGCTCTGGGTAGAGGAAAGGTTCTCAACCTTTGATGAGTAAGAATTCTTCAGATGTCTCGTTTTATATATGGTTTTCCAATCACATCTGAGAAGACACATCCAAGATCATCTCATGAAACTCGCATGTCCTGAAACATGTTTGCCCCATAAATACACAACATTTGTTGTCAAATTGCTAAAACAAGAATCATCACTCAGCTCAAGTAAACGTGGTCTTCACCTTGTGAAGATGGTGAAATTAATTTCCAAGGTGTCCAGGAGGAGGAAGAAGGGGAAAGCCATTCTCTAAGTCTTGATTAAATAAGTGTATTCATTTATTAAATTCTTTTAATGAGCTTCATTAAGACTTTCCTTCTGGTCGCGATGTGACTTTTTTCCTCCACCTCCCCTTTCTTTCTTGATTCATCCCAATTAACTCAAGCGTTAAGATTCATTTCACACGATTAGTCAAAGGGAAGATCAAAGGGAAGATTCACAGCACCTGCGTTTACACAAAACGAGACAGTTGTTGAAACGGATCCATTTAACAGCAGGGATACCTATTCACTTATGTCAATATTGTAACAGGGCTGGCCTGCGTGGTACGTTCAAGAGGATTGTTTTAAAAAATAAATTAGTTTTACGGAAAGCCTTGGACCGGCTCACTGTATGTTAACACTTTCTGCCTTTGCAGTATATGCCGCCGGAAAAGAAAACAAGAAACCATTCCACCGGTGTCAATCCCTGGGCCATTATTTACCAGAAAAGGGGGGAAAAATAGTACAGTGTTCCCTCACTTATCGCGGGGGTTAGGTTCTAGGACCACCCATAATAAGTGAAAATCCACGAAGTAGGGACACTATATTTATTTTAATATTTATACATTATTTTAGTAGTTATACACTATTTTAAGTCTTTATCAACCAATCATGTGTTGATAAATTGCCTCCTTCTCCTCCCGTTGCCACTTGGGCTCCTTTTCTCTGTAAATTGTAATTTTTTATGATTTATAATAGTCTTTTAGCGTTTATTGAAAAACCACGAATCCACGAAAAGTGAATTGCGAAGTAGTGAGGGAACACTGTAATTGTAGCTAATGGTCAAAAATATACTGTCATATTGAGAAAAGAATAAATGCCATCCAGTTATTCGAATGAATGCCATATCCATTATGACTCAACCAAAGGGTGCATTTATACCACTGGTTCCCAACCTTTGGGTCTCCAGGTGTTTTGGATTTCAGCTCTTTTTTCAGCCCTTTTTTTAAGACTGAAAAAGCCCCCCTCCGCTTATACTCGGGTGAGGGTCCTGGTTGGCTTATATTTGGGTCAGCTTATACTTGAGAATATATGGTACATTTATTATTTTTCTCTATTATTGTTGCTACTATTACATTTATTTTACTCTATTTTTATTATTATTAATAATACATTTATTATTTTACTCTGATCTTATTATTATTATTATATTTATTATTTTACTCTATTTATTACTACATGTATTATTTTCCATTATTATTATTATTATTATTATTATTATTATTATTATTATTATTACATGTATTATTTTACTCTATTATTATTAAAAGGATACATAAGCACATTTACATTGAAGAAGATGAAAATAATGATTTAATCAGAGTTGGACAATCTTATCTTAAATTAGAGCTTTATGTAAATATTCAAAAACATTTAACCTACTGATGGAGCCCCCAGATAGCGTAGTGGACTAAGTGACTTTAAGGTTGGGTTGCTGACCTGAAAGCTGCCAGGTTCGAATCCCACCTGGGGAGAGTGTGGATGAGCTCTCTCTATCAGCTCCAGCTCCATGCGGGGACATGAGAGAAGCCTTCCACAAGGATGGTAAAAACATCAAAACATCCAGGCGTCCCCTGGGCAACGTCCTTGCAGACGGCCAATTCTCTCACTCCAGAAGCAACTCCGGTTGCTCCTGACATGAAAAAAAAAAAAACCTTCTGATGCCTCAATTCATGTAATTTTATTGGTACAGTAGAGTCTCACTTTTCCAACACTCACTTATCCAACATTCTGGATTATCCAACGCATTTTTGTAGTTAATGTTTTCGAAACATCGTGATATTTTGGTGCTAAATTCGTAAGTACAGTAATTACTACATAGCATTACTGCGTATTGAACTACTTTTTCTGTCAAATTTGTTGTATAACATGATGTTTTGGTGCTTGATTTGTAAAATCATAAACTAATTTGATGTTTAATAGGCTTTTCCTTAATGCCTCCTTATTATCCAACATATTCGCTTATCCAACGTTCTGCCGGCCCGTTTATGTTGGATAAGTGAGACTCTACTGTATTTATTTTTATTTCTGAAATTTCCCACCCTCGGCTTATACTGGAGTCAATGTTTTCCCAGGATTTTTTTGTGGTAAAATTAGGTACCTTGGCTTATATTCAGGCTGGCTTATACTCGAGTATATACGGTACTAGGATTACATGTAACAGAGATGCATCCTCTCACAAACTTTAATAATTTATTTTTAAAAAATAGCTTGAGGTCCTTGAGACAGTGACAGAATTGTATTGTATTGAATTCCTCCACTTGCTATGACTTTCAAAAAATAAATCACGTCCACAGGTGTAATTTTTAATAATGCTTACATATGTCACTAACAGGATGCGGGCCAATATAGTGCTCAAAGCAACGATGTGACAAAGCAATAACCTTCCTTCATCTAGAACAGAGTCCAAGGTTGTCCAGAGGCATATGTCTGTGTTTGTATCTTCTGTCTCTTGGAGAGAGGAGAGAAATGATCATGTTTTGAAAGACAAAAGCAGCTTAATTTTTTTCAGTGCCTGCTTGAATTATTCTATTGACAACAGGTGGCTACCTATTTGAACACAAGAGTAATAATTCATTTCAGGAGATAAGGCATAAAAGGGCTGTGCAGCTTGGATATGTGTTTAATATGCTGCCCCTCGAGCCATAATAACATTTATCTCCAATATGCATATGGACAACGTCTGTCAGAGTTTGTCTTCTGCCAAAGAGGCTTATTTGATTTAAGGAACGTGCACAAAGATCAGATCTAATCGGACTTCGTTGCAACAGATTTCAGATGAGTATCTCTGTATGTGAAATATAGCTGACAAATGCAGTTAGCTATTAGCAGAAGGAGTGGAGCTAAGTTGTTATGAAGTGTATATTTTGCATGCAAAGAGACCCAGGTTGACACACTAGTATTTCAAGCTTGAATAAGGAAAGTCTTTATATAAAATCCTGCAGAACTTACCATATATACTCGAGTATAAACCGACCCGAATATAAGCCGAGGCACCTAATTTTACCACAAAAAACTGGGAAAACATTGACTCCAGTATAAGCCGAGGGTAGGAAATTTCAGAAATAAAAATAAACACCAATAAAATTACATGAATTGAGGCATCAGTAGGTTAAATATTTTTGAATATTTACGTAAAGCTCTAATTTAAGATAAGATTGTCCAACTCTGATTTAATCATTATTTTCATCTTCTTCAATGTAAATGTGCTTATGTATCCTTTTAATAATAATAGAGTAAAATAATACATGTGATAATAATAATAATAATAATAATAATAAAGGAAAATAATACATGTAGTAATAAATAGAGTAAAATAATAAATATAATAATAATAATAAGATCAGACTGAAATAATAAATGTACTATTAATAATAATAAAAATAAATAATGTAAAATAAATGTAATAGTAGCAACAATAATAGAGAAAAACAATAAATGTACCATATATTCTCGAGTATAAGCTGACCCAAATATAAGCCAACCAGGACCCTCACCCGAGTATAAGCCGAGGGGGGCTTTTTCAGTCTTAAAAAAAGGGCTGAAAACCAGCTGTTTGGAATTGTGGGAGCTGAAGTCCAAAACACCTGGAGACCCAAAGGTTGGGAACCAGTGGTATAAATGCACCCTTTGGTTGAGTCATAATGGATATGGCATTCATTCGAATAACTATGGGGTGGAGATAGCCTAAATGATAAGGGCCATCTGGCTAAGAAGACTGATTTGTGGCCTGCTCTGGTTTTCGAGCCTGGGAAAGGAATGTCGACAGATAGGTATGAATGTGGAAGGAGGGTCAGGGGGAAGTAGTAGTTTGATATGCTGGGGTCTGGGCAGGAATTGGTTAGTAGTAGCTTTGTGTTCATCTTGGCAAGAAGGATATCAATAAAGTGTTTCCACGGAATTACCTGTGTGAGCTTGCATTGTGTCTTATAACTTCCAAGGACTGACAGTATGCGAAGAGCTGAGATCAGCTCCCGTTTGCTTTCGTGTCAAGCTGATTTTTGTACCGGGAGGGGGCTTCCCGCTACGTGCTCCCGAAGGTAACAAAAGTAACAAAATAACAGATGTAACAAAGGAAAATGGGATCCGCCCATAACTCTACTTGATAAGGGATGCTCAACCTGTATTCTGTTCTGTGGAATGCTGATACTGGAGATTTATAGTGGATTATTTCTAATTCTCAGGCAGAGAACTCTATTGACTCCAGACTGCAAGTCCCAAGATCCCATATGATGCAACTATGGCAGTTAAAGAGTAATCATAGCACTATACTCTGTAGTACGAATGCGTCACTGGTAGAGCTTTGCACTCTCTCTACTAATGCGATGCAGGATCGTGTCCACTGTAAGTGCATCAGCACCTTGAAACTTCAATGTACAGTAGAGTCTCACTTATCCAACATAAACGGGCCGGCAGAACGTTGGATAAGCGAATATGTTGGATAATAAGGAGGGATTAAGGAAAAGCCTATCAAATGTCAAATTAGGTAATGATTTTACAAATTAAGCACCAAAACATCATGTTATACTACAAATTTGACAGAAAAAGTACTACAATACGCAGAAATGTTATGTAGTAATTACTGTATTTACGAATTTAGCACCAAAATATCATGATGTATTGAAAACATTGACTACAAAAATGTGTTGGATAATCCAGAACGTTGGATAAGTGAGACTCTACTGTAACTATTTTGGGGTTTAGTTTGAACTTTGAAGGACCTATCCAAGGCACCAAACCTATCTTAGGAATTAAAGTCTTGAGTTCAGACTAAACACCAGATCTGATCCATTGCACCACTAACATTAGAGTCACCAACTGAATGTTTACTATAGTTATATCGGACTTCCGGAGGAAATAAAGTTGATATATCCCTCAGTTAAACCACTTTTAAAACTCCTGACAACCATGATCTACTTATTTTTCCTCCTCACTACAATTGTCATGGAGTCTAATAAATCATTATGCAGATTGTTATACAACGAAGCTTGCTGATCTGAAGCGCTGCTAAATTAAGCATTCATCTCTGCTCTTTAGAGCACCAAATAAAGGGCATTCTCACAAGGGAGGGGCAAAGAGGGAAGAAATATGCAGATGATAAATTATTGTTGAAGAAAGCTGTCCCTTCTACCCTTTCCCCCCTTTAACAAGACCAGGTGTTGTTTCTGGTCACTAGCAGGCCCTTAGGATGATTTTGTGGCTTTAAATTAATGTGTCTATGGGTTACATTAATATACAAACTATTTTCAGTGTTGTTTAAGGAGGTATCTTATACCTCTTTACGCAATAGTAAATCTGGGGGTCGTTCTGCCTCACTTTCAACCCAAAGGGACACTGGTTGACCAGGATGATAGGCCAGGAAAGCTCTCACACCACCACTGCTCTCTTCTTTAACTTCCATGGCCTCTCCATTCCCATAAAAGCTTCTCCATCCCCTTATTTCATATGTTCATGGGTTTCCCATGCATGTTGCCACAGCACAACAACATAGCAATGTGTTGCCTACCAAAACTACCAGGTTCGGCCCATAACATCTGGAAGGACAGGGAAAGATTCCTCTTTATACAATATGAAGAGCCTGCAGCAATCCATCAACACTCTGCTGAACCATATGGGCCAATGATGTAGCAAAGTACAATGCAAGTAGGAAAGTGTTTTCCCAATGACTTGCTTATTGTGTTGCTTCACATCATGTTCTGAGTTTCGGCAACCCCAAGGTCATGGCATATATGAGGTTTCCTTGCAAAGATTTGTTCAGTTCATACCTTGCTATTGCTTTGGCCTTAGGCTGAAAATAATCTGATGTGTCTCCATGGCCGAGCGAGGATTCAGATTCTGGTCTCCTGTAGTCCTAGACCAGTGGTTCTCAACAGATGTTTTGGCCTTCAATACTAACAGCTGGTAAACTGGCTGGGATTTCTGGGAGTTGTAAGCCAAAATACCTGGGGATCCACAGGTTGAGAACCGCTATCCTAGACCATCATTCGCACCACTAGACCACACTGACTCACTATCATGCACTTATCCTCCATATATGTGGGTGCGTGTGTCATATTCATTGTGGTTAGAGGTGCAAGACCTTCACAAAAGTTGGAAATCTCAATTAAAAAACACTACATTTTTTCTATCTGAGCAAACACCTCTCTAGAAATCACAACCTCCGAGGATGCCTGCCATAGATGTGGGCAAAACGTCAAGAGAGAATACTTCTGGAACATGACCAGAAAGCCCGGGAAAAAAAAACAACTCTCTCGAAATCTCTAAGATGGTCCTCCAGTGCAACTCTTTACTATAGAATCATGCTGGACCTACAAATGCTTAGAAAAGTAAACCTTCTAGGTATCTCTAGGTCCGCCACTACAGCCCTATGGTGGAATTTGATCATAAAATCACAATGGAGGATCTAGATACTCCTAGAGAGAACATATTAATTAAAAATGTGAATAATCCAATCCACAAAAGTGAATCCCACAAATGTGTAGGTCTGAGGCTTCATGTTTACAGATGTTTACAGATTGATGGATAATATAATGTATACAGTGTTTCCTCACTACTTTGCGGTTCACTTTTCGCAGATTCGCTGTTTCACGGTTTTTCAATAAACTCTAAAAGACTATTATAAATCATAAAAATTAAAATTTACAGGCTAAGAAAGGGAGGAAGGAAAAGCCAAAGGGAGAGAAAAGGAGCCCAAGCGGCAACAGGAGGAGAAGAAGGTGATTTATCAACACACAATTGGTTGATAAAGACTTAAAGTAATATATAACTACTAAAATCTATATATATAAAATGGTAATGGAATCCCGGCACCGAGCAAATTAACAAAACTACACATCCCACAACCTCAAAATTTGCCAGCACTACCCCTCATCCATGCCTCTGGGTTCATACAACAAAAATAAACAACAGGAACCACCACGGGGCCTAAAAACAAAAACGCTCCATGTGCGCCTCCGCCAAAACGAACCCCAGGCACGGACAGAACAACCCCCACCCCTCCCCTCAACAGGCGCTCCTGCGCGCTCCCCTCTTCCTGTTCCGAGGCACCGCCGACCAAGAAAACCTCACCCAGCGGCCCTCAACATGGCGCCAGGGAGGAGGGACCAGCAAGGCCTACACAGAGCCCCCCACCGCCGCCCTCCAGCGAGGCCTGGCCGGTACTGGGGCCGGGGGACGCGGCCAGGAGAGCGCCGGGAGGCCAGGCCTCCTCCCCGGCCACCCTCCTCCGGGACGACCTCCTCCTCATGGTCATCAGGGAAAGAGAGCGAGGTGGGAGGGAGGGAGGGGCCTTGCCCACGTCGCCCCCTCAAACAGGCACACCGAGGCCACGGAGGGACGGGGGCCAGAAGGAGGAGGGGGGGGAAGCAGGAAGAGTTCTCCCTCAATTACTTTCAGTTTCTCCTCCTCTACACCTCAATTATAATACAGTAAAGTCTCACTTATCCAACATTCTGGATTATCCAACACATTTTGGTAGTCAAAGTTTTCAATATATCGTGATATTTTGGTACTACATTTGTAAATACAGTAATTACTACATAGCATTACTGCGTATTCAACTACTTTTTCTGTCAAATTTGTTGTATAACATGATGTTTCGGTACTTAATTTATAAAATCATAACCTAATTTGATGTTTAATAGGCTTTTCCTTAATCCCTCCTTATTATCCAACATATTCGCTTATCCAACATTCTGCAGGCCCGTTTATGTTGGATAAGTGGGACTCTACTGTAAAAACAATCACAACCACAACAATACTCATCAACAGCTTCACAGGCAAGAACCACCCAGGCACTGAAGCTGCAAGGCCATTCAGTGCTAATCAAGCTCGCCAATGGCAACATTCACACTTGGCCTCCAAACAGACAATACAGTAGAGTCTCACTTAGCCAAGCTTCACTTATCCAAGCCAGTCTGCCATTTAGTAGTCAATGTTTTCAAATTAAATGTTGCAATGTTTGCGTGCTACATTCATAAAAACAGTAATTAATACATAACATTACTTTATATCATATGTAATAATTACTATGGTCTAATAAGAAAACAGCACAATAGAATCTCTAAAATCAGGACACAAAATGCAAAACAACACTCAAAAGACAGGGACATTCCAAACACGGGAATTCCACACAGGAAACAATCAGGCCCAGCTAACACCTCCCAACAAAGGATTCCCTCAACCAGGAAACAGCCAGGCCTCGAACCTCCAAGGCCATTCAATACATTCAAAACGTAACTAATTGCAACATTCATACTTCCTGCACTCAGACTATTCATTGCTATTCGACCTGCCCAACCAACAATTCCACAAGGTAGAAAGCGGCCAGGCTTCAAAGCACCAACACTATTCACTCCTCTTCAACCTCTCAAACCAATATTTCCCCTACATAAAAAACCCTCACATTTGGAAGCCATCACACCACTCCGTCCCATTCAACCAGCCAAAGCAAGGAGGCCCATATATAGAAGGCTTGGAACCAGCGAGGCGATTCAGTGGAATTCCAAATGGCCACAGCAACGCGTGGCAGGGCACAGCTAGTAATGTATAAATATTAAAATAAATATAGTGTCCCTACTTCGCGGATTTTCACTTATTGCGGGTGGTCCTGGAACCTAACCCCCGCAATAAGTGAGGGAACACTGTATTGATTGTTGTGCAACCTATGGTGGCTCTATCCTGGAATTATCTTGGCCAGATTTGTTCAGAAGGAGTTTGGTTTTTCTTTTCTCTGGAGCTGATTTATACATATGTAAATCCCTGTGTATTAAGGCTGGGTATTCTGTCAATGTTCAAGGCATTTGTAGATCTCCGAAAACCAAAGCCAAGCAGGATTTTACACAGCTGTTTAAAACTGAGAGAGGTAAGGCACAGCCTCGTTGTCATAATAGGAAACAGCTTAAATAGTTGAGACTCGCTGTCACTGGAGGGGGGTCTCCAAGGAAGGCGGGTGAAACTAATGAGTTTAGAGCAAGTCGTACGGGGCAGAGGGAGATGTGCTAATGATAATGTGGCCTCTCTGCAACAGTTTAGCATCTTGAGCCTCACTAGATTAGATAAATGAGATCATTAGAGGTGGTGGGAAAATCTTACTAATGACTGAAGTAGAAGTTGGCTGAGCTTTTCATTCACTGCCTCAGCTTCAGACATGGCTGAGCATGCACCATTTCGAACAACACACCTAAAGTACTTGCGGACAACCTTCAGTCATTACACTGTCCAACAGCTGCCTCAAATGTTATGCCAGTTTCTGGGTATATTTGACCTGCAGATTCCAAAAATAGCTCTGGTTTGCTTCTATCTATTTTTTGAGATACAGAACACATTGTTATAGGGATGGAGGAGAGTAACGTAAAAGACACACAACATTTCTACAAGGTAGGCATGTGAATGAATCCTTTTTTCGATAGAGTTACGAGTTGGGTCGATACCGGGAATGCCGTGGATGTAGCGTACCTGGATTTCAGTAAGGCCTTCGACAAAGTCCCCCACGACCTTCTGGCAAACAAACTAGTAAAATGTGGGCTAGACAAAACTACGGTTAGGTGGATCTGTAATTGGCTAAGCGAACGAACCCAAAGGGTGCTCACCAATGCGTCGTCTTCATTTTGGAAAGAAGTGACAAGTGAAGTGCCGCAGGGCTCCGTCCTGGGCCCGGTTCTGTTCAACATCTTTATTAACGACTTAGACGAAGGGTTAGAAGGCACGATCATCAAGTTTGCAGACGACACCAAATTGGGAGGGATAGCTAACACTCCAGAAGACAGGAGCAGAATTCAAAACGATCTTGACAGACTAGAGAGATGGGCCAAAACTAACAAAATGAAGTTCAACAGGGACAAATGCAAGATACTTCACTTCGGCAGAAAAAAATGGAAATCAAAGATACAGAATGGGGGACGAGGCCTGGCTTGACAGCAGTGTGTGCAAAAAAGACCTTGGAGTCCTCGTGGACAACAAGTTAAACATGAGCCAACAATGTGATGCGGCAGCTAAAAAAGCCAACGGGATTCTGGCCTGCATCAATAGGGGAATAGCGTCTAGATCCAGGGAAGTCATGCTCCCCCTTATTCTATTCCGCCTTGGTCAGACCACACCTGGAATCACACTGTGTCCAATTTTGGGCACCGCAGATGAAGGGAGATGCTGACAAGCTGGAAAGCGTCCAGAGGAGGGAGACTAAAATGATTAAGGGTCTGGAGAACAAGCCCTATGAGGAGCGGCTTAAAGAACTGGGCATGTTTAGCCTGCAGAAGAGAAGGCTGAGAAGAGACATGATAGCCATGTACAAATACGTGAAGGGAAGTCATAGGGAGGAGGGAGCAAGCTTGTTTTCTGCTGCCCTGCAGACTAGGACACGGAACAATGGCTTCAAACTAAAGGAAAGGAGATTCCACCTGAACATCAGGAAGAACTTCCTCACAGTGAGGGCTGTTCGGCAGTGGAACTCTCTCCCCCGGGCCGTGGTGGAGGCTCCTTCTTTGGAGGCTTTTAAGCAAAGGCTGGATGGCCATCTGTCGGGGGTGCTTTGAATGCGATTTCCTGCTTCTTAGCAGGGGGTTGGACTGGATGGCCCACGAGGTCTCTTCCAACTCTACTATTCTATGATTCTATGATTCTATGAATCCTCTCATGGCTTCCTCCAGTTGTGCAGTGGGACAGACTGTCCCTCGGGCAAGTAGTTAGTCCCAATCTAAAACACTGCAGAGTCCTAATCACAGTTATTGGAGATTCATAGCCCAGTCTCTGACCTTGTATAGTAGCTCACCATTTTAATAAGCACACTTAAGCTCTGGCTTTCATCCAAACTCCTTTGCAAGTTTAGTCTTCAGTCGTTGCTGCATGCAACTATTTATAGGTCTCCTGTCAGTATACAGGGATACTCACAACCATAGTAAGTCACTCACACAACAAAGATAGTGATGGATTACAGATGCAGAGTGATCACGACAAAGAGGCAAAGATGGCTGAGAGCAAGCACATAGCAAAAAGGAAGTGCATATATCTGCCAACTCTCATTTCCACCAGAGATCACAAGAAATTACTCAGCTGCTCCTATTGGATAACATCTCCACTTTCTTAACCCTTTCAGTAGACTGTGCTGTGAACACATGTCCATTAGAATTGTATTTGTCCACACATTGGAGGTATAATGCATTCCTAGCTAATACCTCATTTTTTCCTTAACATACCTATCAACCCATAGAAACCCATTACAGTAGAGTCTCACTTATCCAAGCTAAACGGGCCAGCAGAACCCTGGATAAGTCCGGGCTGGGGCCGGGCTGTGGCGCAGCTGTTGAGCAGCTCTGACCATGAGGTCATGAGTTCGAGGCCAGCCTGTGGCGGGGTGAGCACCCGTCAATTAAAAATAAAAAATAGCCCCTGCTCGTTGCTGACCTAGCAACCCGAAAGATAGTTGCATCTATCAAGTAGGAGATAAGGTACCACTTGTAAAGTGGGGAGTCAAGATTAACTAATTTACGACCTGGAATGAGGAAGTGCCGTCAGTGTGGATGATGAAGCAGCTGCTCCCTCCTGTGGCCAGAATCGAACATCCCCTCAGAAGAAGGTTAACTTGCCTCTGCGTGTGTCTCTCAGTCTCTGTTTGATGTGTTTATGGGCATTGAATGTTTGCCCTATGTGTGATATAATGTGATCCGCCCTGAGTCCCCTTCGGGGTGAGAAGGGCGGAATATAAATACTGTAAATAAATAAATAAATAAATAAATAAATAAGTGAAAATCTTGGATAATAAGGAGGGATTAAGGAAAAGCCTATTAAACATCAAATTAGGTTATGATTTTACAAATTAAGCACCAAAACATCATGTTATACAACAAATTTGACAGAAAAAGTAGTTCAATACGCAGTAATGTTATGTTGTAATTACTGTATTTACAAATTTAGCACCAAAATATCACGATATATTGAAAACATTGACTACAAAATGCATTGGATAATCCAGAACCTTGTATTGTTGTAGATGAAGAGAGAGATAACGCAAGAGAGATCCTTCTGAGAGGCCCAAAAGTCCGGTTTATTATTTCAGCTGAGTCCCTGGAAGTGGAATCTCTTCCAACAAAGCTTTCCAGAGAGACGATCAAGGCGTGGACTTGCCTTATATACATTTTCAGATAAAGAACATGCTTTTACATACATCTCGTCATTAGTACGTCACTTCACATGCTTACATACATGGACATAAATATGCACAATCAGCATTTTCCTAAGTACTCTTAAAAGCCTGTAGCAAGTCAGACACCAAAAAGAGAGATCCATCAAGAGGCCACTCTTGTCCTATCAAAAGTCTGCTCTCCCTCTAAATGGAATGTATAGATAACTGGCCCCCCTTCTCCCAGCTTGTACATTTACACAGAGCCTTTGCACTTCCTATGCCTGGTACAGAGAGAGCATGACTTTTTCTACATTTCAGGGCTTCTAATGTGCATACAATATATGTCTAAAAATCTGTATTTTTCAGTTCTTCATCAGATAAGCAAGTCTTGGATAAGTGAGACTCTACTGTATATCCATATCTAAGAAACTAGAGCAGATGCAGTCTATCCAATACAATTTTTGGAGACCTAAAAAAAACCAAGCCACCAAGAAAACATTTATATTGGTTATCATTTTCTATGGGTAAGGAGATGGTGACTGGTAGATGGCATACCTTATGTATCCCAAAAACCAGAGCTGATGGGGGGAAACTGATGCCATTTTTGGAATCAGAAGATAAAATATACCCTGAAATAGGGTATTTGAGATTCCAAAATCTGTTTTGGCCAGTATATTTAATAGAACCCAATTATTGACACACCGTCATTCAGAAATCTCCGTGGTTTGGAATCTGGAGATCCCAAAGGTGTGTCTACACTGTAGAATGAATGCAGTGTGACACCACTTTAAACTGCCATGGGATTTGTCATCTGATGAGGTACCAGCACTTTTTGGCAGAGAAAACTAAAGATCTTATAGGGCTACAGCTCCCATGAGTCCATAGCATTGATCCAAGGCAATTAAAGTGATGTCAAACTGCATTCATTCAACCTCAAACCAAGCTGCCACTTGCAAACTTTACCACTTATTCTGTTTAATTTGCAACGAGCCAAAATGCTTCAAAATGCTTCAAAATTATTTCTTATATATCTCAGTGTCATGCAGCCAGATCCCAGGGCTGAATTTCCAAGCCCTGAATCTGACTTCATAACATAAACATGCGAGCACCTGGCGGGAGAAGATAAAATGAGCCTGGGAACTCAGGGGTGAAAGTATAAACAATTATAATTGCTGTAGTGTGGGGGGGATAGAAACCTTGGTGGAAATGTGATCCAGAAGGTGGGGTTTGATGATGATATTTGCGTGTGATATTACGTTGCATCAGAAGTGATAAAATTAGATGTATGTAAACATTAGGTCATTCTCGACTTTTCCAAAGTCGTGTATTCTTCAATAAAGATTGTGTTTGAGAGCAGCTGTCTTTGATCTGCGTTCAGACTGGTCCTTTGAAGTAAGCCTGACATTAAAGTCGAGAAACCCATTTCTCACCCTCCTGCGGAATTCGCAGTGAAGTGATAATGAGCGAGGAAGAAGATCAAAGCCCAAATGAGGCAGAGAGGCCTTTGCAAGGGGCCCGGCCGAAGAGAGAAGAGACGCTGCAAGCCATAGCTTCCTCTACGGGGTACCCCAAGCCGAACGGCGTGACCCAGAGAATTCCCAGGCTCGGAAGAGGCGTCTCTGCAGCTGCAGAAACCAGTTGGGGATCTGGAGGAAGTATGCCGGAGACCGTGGCCCTGCGGTTATCCATCCTGGAAACTAATTTATCCAGGCTGTCGGAAACCGTGGGGAGATTGGTGCCATTATTGGAAGAGAATCTCCAGAAGGAGGCCAGCCGATATGGCGCCGAGAGAGAACCAAGCAAAGAAGGAGATTGGAGCCAGAGGGGCCAGCGGGCGTCAACGCAGAGCCCCGTGGCGGCAAGGGACGAGGGAGATGAGGAATACTGGCAGGAGCTGCAGTTCCGGGACAGCATGGCGCGAGAAGTGGAGCGTCAGCGAGCCCTGGGGACCCTGAGGCCGCCGTCTCCAACAGAGCTCCCAACCCCCCGAATGGGCGTCGGGGTGGAAAGGCCACTGGGGCCAGGGATCGGGTCCAGTGGATTCGCAGACGAAGGCGGAGAGGAGCGGGGGGTCCAGGAAGAGGAGGAGGATGTGCCGTACGACGAGGAAAGGCGAGATGAGGGGGCTACAGCTAGGCCAGTATGCGGATGGGCGGAAGAGCCAACAGCGGCGGCAGACTTCCAGGAGCCGCGCAGAATGACCACCGGAGTGGGGCGCGGCGTGTTCCAAGGAGCCACCCGAGGAAACCTGATGCAACCCTTCCCCATGCCGCCCAGACAATATCAAAGGGCTGCAGAATGGATGCCTAGAAGGGAAGATCTCAAGCTGGAATACGGAGGGGAATCAGAGGAACTGAACTTTTTTCTAATTAGCATTAGAGGATACATGGAAGACAACGCACACACATTTCCCTCCGAAGCAAGCAGGGTTCGAGCCATCGGCAACACACTAAAGCGAGGAGCAGCCAGCTGGTATGTGCAATTGCATGCCAGACGCGACCCATGCCTGAGGTCAGTGCCCCGCTTCCTCGCCGCACTGGAGAACCGGTTCAGAGACCGGCTAGAGCAATTGAGGGCTCGAGACCAGCTGAAAGGAATAAAACAGAGGGACAAAACGGTGCCCGAGTACGCAGAGGAATTCCTCCACCTCGCGGAAAGGGTACCGGAGTGGTCTGAAGTAACCAAAGTGGAACTATTTAAAGAGGGACTACGCCCCGAGATTTTCAGCTGGGCAGCGCACAGAGACGACCCCGAGACGCTCCAGGGATGGATTCAACTAGCGGGGCGCGTCGAATCTACCCTGGCACAAGTAAAGCGCTTCAGGAGCAGCAGCGGCCAGCAAAGACCGGTGGCGAGAGGTCGAGGAGAAACGAGGAAGCAAGAAAGACCCGGAGGGAGGCCGGGGATTCCCTCCAGAGGAGACGACAACAAACCTAAACCGGGATGCTTTGTATGTGGGAAGACGGGCCACCGAGCAGCGGAATGCTGGGCCCGGAAGGGGGAGCCGCCAAAAGCCCCAAAGCCCAAGCCAGCAACCGGGAGGCGTGCGGAGGAGGAGGTGCAGGCCCCAGAATCTTCGGAAAGATTGGTGAGTCGGGACAAACGCATGATAGTAGTACCAATTTGCCTCTCGGGGCTAGAAAATCGGGCCACCTGCAAGGCGTTTGTAGACTGCGGGTGTTCTAGGAACATTATAACCCCAGAATTAGCAGGAGCGCTGAAATGCCAGCAGATGGCACTTGACTCCCCAATTGCATTTTCGCAGCTAGATGGATCAGTCGCTGCTGGGGAAGTATCTACAAAGGAATTACGGGGAGTTCCATGCAAAATAGGCAAATGGGGAGGAAGAATATCCTTTGTGATAGCCCCTATTGCCACATACCATGTAATATTGGGGATACCATGGCTCGAACAAGCAAATCCTGAAGTAGATTGGAGAGGAAAAAGCTTAGCATTTAAAGAACAGCAGATGCAATGGGAGATAAGCAAAATTGCAGAAGAGGAGGACGAGGAAGACGAAGCAGGGGAAATAGACCCACAGCTATTGCCACCTGAATACAGAGACTTTGCGGATGTTTTCAATCAGAAAGAGGCCAGTAAATTGCCTCCCAAAAGAAATATAGAAGTAGGGATTGAAATAACCCCAGGAGCAGACTTACCAAAACCAAAAGTGTATCCCATGTCTGTGCAAGAGAAGGAGGAATTGAGAAAATACATTGATAAAAACCTGGCTCGAGGCTTCATTAAGCCATCTAATTCTCCTCTCGGGGCTCCAGTGTTATTTAGGAGAAAGAAAGACAATTCCCTAAGATTGTGCATTGATTATCGAAATTTAAACGCAATTACCAAGGACAATAAATACCCTATGCCCTTAGTCAAGGATTTAATTACCGTATTGAAGAAAGGGAGCATATTTACTAAACTGGATTTAATTGAAGCGTATCATAAATTAAGGATCAAACCGGAGGATACTTGGAAAACCGCATTTTCCTGCGCATTCGGCCATTTTGAATACGAAATTTTGCCTTTCGGGTTAAAAAATGGAAGCGGCTGCTTTATGCAGCTTATAAATGAAATACTACACCCGTTATTGTACAGAGGGGTGTTCATATTCCTTGATGATATCTTGATCATTTCTGAAGATAAGGAAAAGCACGTAAAATTGGTCCGGGAAGTTTTGCAGAGACTAAGAGAAGCAAAGCTGTACGCAAAACTGTCCAAATGTGAATTTAATAAAACTCAAATTGACTTTCTGGGATATCGGATGTCTCCAGAAGGGTTAGCTATGGATCCAGCTAAAGTAGCAGATGTGAAAGAATGGGGAGTGCCTCAAACAAGGAGGCAATTACAATCATTTCTGGGGTTTGCAAATTTTTACAGACCCTTCATAAAAGGCTTTGCACAAATAACCGCACCCCTTACAGAACTTTTAAAAACAAAAGGGAAAGGGGAGACAGCAAAAGTGAAAGCTCCCGGCGCCAAACTGAGTTGGACGCCAGAATGCCAAAAGGCATTCGAGACCTTAAAAGAATGCTTCACTGAAGGACCCATCCTAAAACACCCTGATATCGGGAGCCCTTTCATAATCCATTGCGATGCCTCAGACTGTGCGTACGGGGCAGTGCTATTGCAAAAGGATCAAAATGGGAACTTAAAACCCTGTGGATATTTGTCACGGAAGTTCAGCGAAACTGAAAAAAGTTGGCCAATATGGGAAAAAGAGGCATTAGCCATATTAAAAGCCTTAGAATGCTGGCGACACTTCCTCGAAGGAAGCGGAATCCCGTTCGAAATTTGGTCTGACCATAAGAATCTCCAGTATTTAAAGTCTCCTAGAAAATTGTCCCCCAAACAAATCAGATGGGCGCAATACTTCAGCAGATTCGATTTCCAATTAAAGTTTTTTCAAGGGAAACAGAATGTCTTGGCAGATGCTCTTTCACGCATGCCTCAACACGAAGGCCTAACCACAGCAAAGGAGGGGACAATATTCTCTGACAAACAATGGGGCTTAGCTGTCAGGACAAGAGCACAAACCCAAAAGGAGGACACGGCTTTTGTCGAACTCGGCGGGGAAGATAACTGGGGAAATGAACTAAAACAGTCTTATAAAGGAGATCAATGGATCGCGTCCAACGCAGAAAAGGGGGACCAGAAGGGGGGATTTTGGTTTGTAAACAAGAAACTGTATATCCCAGCAATATTAAGGATTAAGATTCTGCATCGTTTTCACAACAACCAGAGCGCTGGTCATACAGGAATTACCAAAACAACAAAGGCAATAGCAAAACATTGTTGGTGGCCAGGAATGAGGAAGGACATAAAGAATCATGTTGTCCAATGTGATGATTGTGCCAGAAATAAATCGGGAGGAGGGAAGCCTATGGGATTGTTACAGACAGTAGCGGAACCTACCAGGCCTTGGGAATGTGTAGCTATGGACTTTGTGGGAGAACTGCCAGTCAGCAAAGGACATCGTTATATTTGGACAGTATTAGACCTGTTTTCTAAACAGGCCCACTTTATAGCACTGACGAAGCTACCATCGGCTGAGAAACTAGCTGAATTGTACATAAACCATATTTACAAATTACATGGATGTCCAAGTAGAGTAGTCAGTGACAGAGGAGTACAATTCACAGCAAAATTTTGGGAAAAATTCTTGGAAATGCTAGGAGCAGAAAGGAGTTTAAGTTCTGCTTTTCACCCCATGACAAACGGGGCGGTAGAACGTACTCAGCAAACGCTTGGGCAGTTCCTTCGAATGTACTCTAACATGAGACAAAATGACTGGTCTAGGTGGTTGGCGTTTGCGGAACTAGCCTTTAATTCAACTATACATTCAGCAACAAACAAAACCCCCTTTGAAGTAGTTTACGGGTATGAAATACAACCGTTACCCCAATTGCCGAGGTGGACAGAAAATGAAGGAACAGAGGCAGGGAAATGGAAAACGCAAATGATGGAATGTTGGAATCAAGTGACTGCTTCGTTAAAAGAAGCACACAAAAAGTATAAAACGTTCGCAGACAGAAAGAGGGTGGAAGGCGATAAATTAGATAAAGGAGATCTAGTGTGGTTAAGTACCCAAAACATCAAATTGGGGTTACCTTCAAGAAAACTGGGCCCCAAATATATTGGACCATTCAGAATACAGGGTGTTATCAATGAAGTGACTTTCCAATTGGCATTGCCAAAAAGTTTAGGGAAAATACACCCAGTCTTCCATCGCAGCTTGCTGAAAAAATATATGGGGACTTTAGACAAAATGGACCCATAGAGTTATTGTTTGATTTGTTTCAGGACTATGGTGAAAGAAGAACTGAAGAGGAGGACGAAGAGAACGGGGGCGCCATGTCATGCAGCCAGATCCCAGGGCTGAATTTCCAAGCCCTGAATCTGACTTCATAACATAAACATGCGAGCACCTGGCGGGAGAAGATAAAATGAGCCTGGGAACTCAGGGGTGAAAGTATAAACAATTATAATTGCTGTAGTGTGGGGGGGATAGAAACCTTGGTGGAAATGTGATCCAGAAGGTGGGGTTTGATGATGATATTTGCGTGTGATATTACGTTGCATCAGAAGTGATAAAATTAGATGTATGTAAACATTAGGTCATTCTCGACTTTTCCAAAGTCGTGTATTCTTCAATAAAGATTGTGTTTGAGAGCAGCTGTCTTTGATCTGCGTTCAGACTGGTCCTTTGAAGTAAGCCTGACATCTCAGCATGTGTGTTTTGAATTCTCCCCATAGTTACAGATTTACCTGTTATCTTCCCTCCGTTGACCTCATTTAGGAGGGTGGAAGTCAACTTTTCCTGGTCTATTAAGACTTCAATAAAACCATCCATTCATGGTTAACCAAAATTGTACTCCCACTTAGACCTGAATATTAATTGTCTGATAATGAGAAGATAAAGCTGCTTTTCTCCGCAGGTGCGTCAATCAATTTTAGTAAAAGTAGGGAACGTCGGGAGAAGGGAAAGGGAGTGATTTTTGCCTCTTATTGCATGTGAAATTAAAAAGTGATTTATATTTTCTAATACAGTGCTTTTCATTGATCCCTGTCTGAAAATGCATGGTTCCATTTGTGCCTCTTTAAGAGTGATTTTCCAGTACTTTTTTTTTGGCCTCCAGTTGATTATGAGCTTTGGAATAGTGGCTTTTTTTTTGTCAAGCCCATCAAAAAGTCTTTACATTTAATAAACTTTAAAAGACATGATCAGCAGATTGATTCAATGGATAAGTAATAAACTCAGACACTTTTTTGAAAGAATGTCTTTCGTGGTATAGAGTTCATCATCGGCAGAGGGATTCACTTTCTATTGATTTCTGACCATGACTAGGATAGGAATTCGGTGAACTTCCGGATTTTATTGGACTGTAGCTCCCATCAGCCCAACGGAAATTGGTTTTGGGGCATCCAGACTATCTGGAGCTATTTATTTATTTATTTGCAGTATTTATATTCCGCCCTTCTTATATTCCACAAATCACAATATACATATACATGGCAAACATTCAATGCCATACAACATACAGACAGAGACAGAGACGAAGACACAGAGGCAATTTAACATTTTCCAGCTTCTGGCTTCATGAAGGTATGCTCGATTCCAGCCACAGGGGGAGCTGCTGCTTCATCATCCACTGTGGCACCGAGTCCTTGATGGAGTACTTCCTCATTCCTTTCTGCACACTGCTTGATGATTTTTATGGTGTTGTAAATTAGCCTCCCCACATAAGTGGTACCTAAATTTCCTACTTGATCAATGCAACTGTCTTTCTGGTTGCTTAGGTCATCAATGAGCTGGATTATTTTAATGGCCAGGTGCTCAATCCGACCCAGGTTGGCTTCGAACTCATGACCTCTTGATCAGTAGTGATTTATTGCAGCTGGCTACTAACCAGCTGCACCATAGTCCACCCCCAGACAGGCTTCCAGAAAGGCCCTAAATCCCAGGATCTGATCCCAAATTTTCTGTTTATCCTTTCATATCTGTTCATATAATCCAGTCTGAAGAAGGAAATCTGGGATCAGATCCTGGGATATAGGGCCTGCCTGGAAGAGCCCTAAGGCTTGATCTACACTGCCATATAATCCAGATTATCAAAGCAGTTAATTCACATTGTCTGCTTTGAACTAGATTATATGAGTCTACATTGCCAGATAATCCAGTTCAAAGCAGATAGTCTGGATTTTATATGTCAGTTTAGATCCAGCCCAAGGCCCTATCAACATTGCCATATGCAGATTATCAAAAGCAGTTAATTCAGATTGTCTGTTTTGAACTGGATTTTATGAGTCCACATTGCAAGATAATCCAGTTCAAAGAAAATAATCTGGATTTTATATGGCAGTATAAATCCAGACCAAGGCCCCATCTACATTGTCATATAATCCAGTTTTTGAATCCAAATTATTTTCTTTGAACTGGATTATATGGCAGTGTAGACTCATAATCAGTTCAAAGCAGATAATGTGGATTATTTGCTTTGATAATCGGGATTATAGAGTGGTGTAGATCCAATCTGAGTTCCTTTGGAAGAAAATATCCTTTTTGGAGAACTGTCTCAATAAATTCAAAGCAGATAATTTGGATTCAGAAACTGGGTTATATGGCAGTGTAGATACAGCCTAAGGCCCCATCTACACTGCCATATAATGCAGTTTGAAACCACCACCAGCTGCTCTTTACTAAAAACAAGCATTCTTGTGTGTTTGGTTTTAGTAGAACCATATCTAATAAACGTGGATTGGTTCTTGAGTTTATTTGGTGACGGCTCATTTATTTGATAAGGACCCATCTAAACCGCATTACATTATATGGTTAGTCAGTGTAGAATCATATAATGAAATTTAAATGCAATGAACTGCACTTTATGAGTCTATACCGACCTTAAAATGCAGTTCAATGTTGCATTCTTTGACAGTGTAAACTGGATCTACACTAACATATAATCTAGTTTCTGAATTCAGATTATCTGCATTGAACTGGATCATGTGTGTCCACATTGCCATATAATCCAGTTCAGAGCAGATAATCTGGATTCAGAAACTGGATTGTATGGCAGTGTAGACAAGACCTCAGATGCAATTTTGGGTATGTTTTGTTCTGAAAGGTAAATGAGAAATGATGCCATTTTCGATGTGTTTTGTTTGGAAAGGTAAATGAGAAACGCTTTAATGAATAATAAAACCTGAAATGTCAAAAGAAAACAGGCTTTTGCCTATGGCCCTTTCTACACTGCCATATAAAATCCAGATTATTTACATTGATAATCTGCATTACATGGCAGTGTAGATTCATATAATCCAGTTAAAAGCAAATTATGTGGATTATCTGCTTGGATAATCTGGATTATGTGGCAGTGTAGAAGGGGCCTGAGTCTACTGGGAAATCAAGATTTGACTGCCTCTTCTTGCTTCTCCTGACTTGATTAAAAACAAGCTGCTTTTGCATTTTGAACCCAGTTTGCAACAATACAAGTAAACTGGGGACAAAGGAGGAGATCGAAACCGGGACATTTAAAGCCTGCTGAAAAACTGGGATGGCAAAGGATTAATCAGGACTGTTTTTGGAGGATATAACTTACTTACTTACTTACTTACTTACTTACTTACTTAGGTGATCCGTCATAGCCCGAGGATGATGGTTTATATTGTCTTCCATTTGAAGAGCTATCGGATCAAAGTCTCATTTGAAAACGCAGTATAAGAAACTTAGAACAGGAAAGGTATTTGGAGCTTTTTGCCTGAAAAGGTCACTCTCCACCCATTGAGTTTCAATCCCTTCCTCAACATTAGACTTCTTCCAACATCTTTCTACCTCAGTATTTTCTGCTTCCATTTATTAGGCGCAAAAAAAACTATGAAAGATTCCTCTCTTCTGCCCAAAAAAGCTACCACTTTGCCTTTGAAGGTTAGTGACTTTGAGAGAGATCTCTAACTGTGCTTTAAAAATACTTATGAATAAGTCATTGGCATATATATATATATATATATATTCATCCTCCGTGGCATAAATCTATTTCATAGGGGGAATTTTTAGCTGCTTAATGATATAGTCTAGCCATACCATATTATTGCACATTTAAAAATAATTAGTTTTCCAACTACAGGAGAAGAAAGTGATGCATTTAAATTAAAATTGATTCCCCTCCCCCTCCTCTTTTTAAAAGAACCTTACTCAGTCGATAATGGTGGAGAGGGAATAGAGCTTTCTTTTAAAAGATGAAAAAAAGTTATCTTTTCATTTAAAAATTGGGGAGAAACGGGTTCTTCATGCTGTGTTTTAATGCAAGTGAACGAAAAAACTAGTCATTTTTCCTTCCTGAAAATCAAGTGCGTGGAGATTCACAAACTGATTTGAATTTAATGACGTTGTTATCAATATCCCTTCATCTCTTATTTTAATGAAATACGTCTTTGAACCCCTATAAATATGGGAGGGGGTTACTGGGTTTCATGACTCAGGATGCATCTACACAGTAGAATGAATACAGTTTCACATCTCTTTCACTGCCTTGGCTCAATGCTATGCTGTCTTCTGAGCTGTAGTTTCAACAGGGATAAATGCAAGATACTTCACTTTGGTAGAAAAAATGGAATGCAAAGATACAGAATCGGGGACACCTGGATTAACAGCAATACATGTGAAAAAGATCTTGGAGTCCTCGTGGACAACAAGTTAAACATGAGCCAACAATGTGATGCGGCGGCGAAAAAAGCCAATAAGATTCTGGCCTGCATAAATAGGGGTATAGCATCTAGATCCATGGAAGTCATGCTCCCCTCTATTCTGCCTTGGTCAGACCACACCTGGAATACTGTGTCCAATTCTGGGCACCACAGTTGAAGGGAGATGTTGACAAGCTGGAAAGCGTCCAGAGGAGGGCAACTAAAATGATCAAGGGTCTGGAGAACAAGCCCTATGAGGAGCGGCTTAAAGAGCTGGGTATGTTTAGCCTGCAGAAGAGAAGGCTGAGAGAAGACATGATAGCCATGTACAAATATGTGAGGAGAAGTCATAGGGAGGAGGGAGGGAGCTTGTTTTCTGCTGCCCTGCAGACTAGGACACGGAACAATGGCTTCAAACTACAGGAAAGGAGATTCCACCTGAACATCAGGAAGAACTTCCTCACTGTGAGAGCTGTTCAGCAGTGGAACTCTCTGCCCCGGACTGTGGTGGAGGCTCCTTCTTTGCAGGCTTTTAAGCAGAGGCTGGATGGCCATCTGTCGGGGGTGCTTTGAATGAGATTTTCCTGCTTCTTGCAGGGGGTTGGACTGGATGGCCCGTGAGGTCTCTTCCAACTCTACGATTCTATGATTGTATGATTCTAGGTGCAGCCAGCTCTTGCTGGTAACAAACTGACTCTAATGCCTTTGCTCCCTGTGTGCCTGCTCCGAGTCTGCATCTAGATTTATTGATGTTTGTTTGTCTGAAGTAAGACTGCTATTTGATTTGGGACTGTATCAGAGACTAAGAACGGCATTTGCCCTAAGACTTCCTTGCTTTCTTTTGCAACTGAAGACCTGGTGGTGTCGGCAGGTTTTTGAGTAATTACATTGTACTATCTCCGATTTCTGAGCCTGAATATATTGCACAAGATTTCCCTAGCCTAAAATGATACATTTTAATATATTGGGTTTATGGTTCCTGTCCCCTTGATCTGGTCATGTAAGTGTGATTTATTGTTATAATTGTATTATTTCACTTTGTTTAATAATGTGTATTATGTTGTTATGTAATGTTTGTGTTGCTTTTATGACTGTAAACCGCCCTGAGTCCCATCCGGGAGATAGGGCGGTATATAAATAAAGTTTTATTATTATTTATTATTAGTATTATTCCACTGAGTGCGCTGTACTTTATGTTTTGCTGAAGTAAAGCCGTTTTCATGTGCTTACCAGAGTGTCTTAAGGCTGTTCTTGCAAGACAAAACAGGACACTGTGAGAGCTGTTCAGCAGTGGAACTCTCTGCTGCGGAGTGTGTTGGAAGCTCCTTCTTTGGAGGCTTTTAAACAGAGGCTGGATGGCCATCTGTCGGGGGTGCTTTGAATATGATTTTCCTGCTTCTTGCAGGCGGTTGGACTGGACGGCCCATGAGGTCTCTTCCAACTCTATGATTCTATGATTCTAAGCTCTTTAGCCTTCTCAACCAAACTACAAAGCCCACAATTCCATAGCATTTAGTCAGGGCAATGAAAGTAGCGTCAAACGGCATTCATTCTGCTGTGTAGTTGCACCTTTAGTTGGAACTAGAACTTAAATCTCTCAAGAACCAGGTCTGGATTGGAACATCTAGTTTCTTGAGCCACTTTTCCTATGTATATGGTTCTCAACCTATGGGTCCCCAGATGTTTTGGCCTTCAACTCCAAAAAATCCTAAAATCTGGTAAACTGTCTGGGATTTCTGGGAGTTGTAGACAAAAATACCTGGGGACACACAGGTTGAGAACTAATGGTTTAAACCATTGTCAACACCTCTTTGGCTGGATATATATTGCCATATTGTTGTGGTTAACTAGGACCACGGTTAAAGAGGATCCATGCCTGGCGAGCATATGCTAAACTGGATAGGCCAGAACAGAGAAACCAACTCGCCAAGCTGAAGCCAAGCCACAGAGGTTTTTTTAATGTGGCCAAAAGGGGTGCAATTACAGAAATTTGCTTCAAAGATACAAGAATAAACATACAGAGAAATACAAGACATGTTATACAGTTCTGACAACTATTTAAACTTCCCACCCCCTCCCCTGATTGGCCAGGAAAGAGGCTGGCTAGGAACTATTTATTTATTTATTTATTTACAGTATTTCTATTCTGCTTTTCTCACCCCAAAGGAGACTCAGGGCGGATCACAATGTACATATACATGGCAAACATTCAATGCCATTAGACATACGACACACACAGACAGAGAAACAGAGGCTATTAACATTTCCCAACTTCTGGCTTCATGAGGGTATGCTCGATTCCAGCCACAGGGTGAGCTGCTGCTTCATCATCCTCTGTGACGCCGAGTCCTTGATGGAGTACTTCCTCATCTTACGGCATTCACGCTGCTGGACATTTTTATGGGGATGTAAATTAGTTAAATTAGCCTCTCTACATAAATTTCCTCCTTGACAGATGCAACTTCCTTTTGGATTGCTTAGGTAAACAACGAGCTTAGGCTATTTTTAATGGCTATTTAATGGTTGGGCACTCAATCCGACCCGGGCTTCGAACTCATGACTTCTCAGTCAATAGTAATTTATTGCAGCTGGCTACTGACCAGCTGCTCCACAGCCTGGCCAATCCCAGTAGATCCCAGTAATAGATAGATATACATTATTAAAGGGTTATAGATTTTAGGGGTTTATAGCTGCTGCTGATTTGGTCTTGATGATTTGAACTTGCACAAGTCTGGAAAGGGTCTTTTAGAAAGGGAAAATCATGTATTTATTTCTGAGCCCTAACCTTTAGGGGCGGGGATTCAATAACAATATAATGCTTTTCAATGCAGTTCAGACTTCATATTTTGGATCTACAGTGATGATATAATGCAGTTTCAGACTACATTACACGACAATGTAGATCCAGCCTTTGATGTGCTATTGCATTAATAAGAAATTATCTGGGCTTAGCTACTGAAACTGTACCATTGTTAATGAAATTGGTTTTCCTTAATTTGAGCTCCTTTAATTCACTGCAGTTCCTCATTTCTGCCTGAAAAGGTGAAAAGAGGTGCGTGGGCCCAGAGCTGTGTTTTCGACAGCTTTCTTCAAAAATTAAAAGGCAAAATTGGATAGAATTGTGCCTTTCTTTCTTTTTTAATGGTGCACCATGAGGTTGTTCAATAGGAATCATAATTTAAAATATTGTCATGAACTGAAAAGTTGCATCCAATCAGACTGGAGTTTTGAGAGGTTTTCCATAGAGCTGTACGTGAATTTATATTATTGATATTTTCTTCCGAAGGAACTCAGGCTGGATCTACACCACTCTATAATCCAGATTATCAAAGCAGATAATCCACATTATCTGCTTTGAACCTGATTATATGAATCTACACTGTCATATAATCCAGTTCAAAGGAGATAATCTAGATTTTATTTGGCAATGTAAATATAACCTCAGGCCTATGACACTTACGCCCCTTTCACATAGCTGTATAAAATACACATTGAACTAGATTATATGGCAGTGTAGACTCAGATAATCTGGTTCAATGCAGATATTGTGGATTATCTGCCTTGATATTCTGAGTTATATGGCAGTGTGGAAGGGCCCTTTTTTGGGAAACGTGGAATACTCTTCCACTTGCTTCCATTAAGAATAGAAAATATGAACTATCTACACTGCAAAATGAACGTACAGTAGAGTCTCACTTATCCAATATAAACGGCCGGCAGAACATTGGATAAGCGAATATGTTGGATAACAAGGAGAGATTAAGGAGAAGCCTATTAAACATCAAATTAAGTTATGATTTTGCAAATTAAGCACCAAAACATCATGTTATACAACAAATTTGACAGAAAAAGTAGTTCAATACGCAGTAATGTTACGTAGTACTTACTGTATTTACGAATTTAGCACCAAAATATCACGATGTATTGAAAACATTTACTACAAAAATGTGTTGGATAATCCAGAATGTTGGATAAGTGAGTGTTGGATAAGTGAGACTCTACTGTAATTTGCAATACTCCACTGCATGACTTAATAATAATAATAATAATAATAATAATAATAATAATAATAATAAAACAACTTTATTTTTATACCCCGCCGCATCTCCCCGAAGGGACTCGGGGCGGCTTAATGGGGCCTTGCCCGATAAAACAAACAAATAACAGTAACAAAGCAATAAAACAATTATCCCAGTAAAAAACATCAACATCAATAAAAAGAATACTATGGGATCCTGGAAGTTATAGTTTCACATACTTCCCAAGAATCCCCAAATAACACCTCCAAGATAGGATTGAACTGTGGAGGATAAAACTGGTTTCAAACTGCATTCGTTCTACAGTGTAGATGCAACCACCCATTTGTGAAATATTAGGATGGCCCGAACTGAGACTTTGCCCTATGTGTACAGTAGAGTCTCACTTACCCAACACTCGCTTATCCAACATTCTGGATTATCCAACGCATTTTTGTAGTCAATGTTTTCAATATATTGTGATATTTTGGTGCTAAATTCATAAATACAGTAATTACTACATAGCATTACTGCGTATTGAACTACTTTTTCTGCCAAATCTGTTGTCTAACATGAAGTTTTGGCGCTTCATTTGTAAAATCATAACCTAATTTGATGTTTAATAGGCTTTTCCTTAATGCCTCCTTATTATCCAACATATTCACTTATCCAACATTCTGCCAGCCCGTTTATGTTGGATAAGTGAGACTCTACTGTATTGTGATATTTTGGTGCTAAATTCATAAATACAGTAATTACTACATAGCATTACTGCGTATTGAACTACTTTTTCTGCCAAATCTGTTGTCTAACATGAAGTTTTGGTGCTTCATTTGTAAAATCATAACCTAATTTGATGTTTAATAGGCTTTTCCTTAATGCCTCCTTATTATCCAAGATATTCGCTTATCCAACATTCTGCCGGCCCGTTTATGTTGGATAAGTGAGACTCTACTGTATCTTAAAGAGTTCATTTCAAGTGATGGACAAGATGCAAATCTGAGAAGAGCAGCAACCTTTCAAGGGGTGGAGAACTTCTGTTTTAGCAGAACATAACATAGAAATCTGGCTGGATTCCTTTTCCTTCGCTGCCATCTAGCGTCTCGCTTCCAAAAATGCGAGGAAGAGATTTCTAGAGCAGAAGGTGCATTGTTTTGCTTCAGCGAATTAGAACATTACCAGTGGAGTTGCACGTTTTCTAATAGGTTTGATGCCTTCAACAGATACATTCCACGGATGGAGGGGAAAAAACATGTTCAGATGGTTCGCCACATGCCCATGTCAACCTGTTTGACTTGGCAGGTTTGTTAATTATGTCTGAAAATGGAACACATTGTTGAGATCTGCCATACTGACGCTGTGACACCATCCATGCATTATTTGGCTGATTGATTTTTTTCACTCATCGCTTGCCTCCAGACACATTAAGTCAAACAGGGCATTCTTCTTTGGCCTTACATTCCTCCTACTCCTTTTCTGCATTGAGATTCCACCTCCATATTGGTGAGTTGAAAGATACATCTACACCAACCTTTATTTACCTGAGGGCCAAACAAACTTTAGTATAGGAATGTGATGGCCGGAGACATTCCAGAAAGAAAACGAATTACCGTATATACTCAAGTATAAGCCGACCCGAATATAAGCCGAGGCACCTAATTTTACCACAAAAAAATGGGAAAACATTGTCTCTGGTATAAGCCGAGGGTGGTAAATTCCAGAAATAAAAATAGATACCAATAAGAGGCATCAGTTGGTTAAATATTTTTGAATATTTACATAAAGCTCTAATTTAAGATAAGACTGTCCAACTCTGATCAAATCATTATTCTCATCTTCAATGTAAATGTGCTTATGTATCATTTTAATAATAATAGAGTAAAATAATACATCTAATAATAATAATAATAATAATAATAATAATAAATACAGGTTCAGGTCATCCATGTACATCAGATGCGAATTTTTGTGAGAATTCTTAGATGTTTGATAGCCGAGATTTGTTTTTTGTAAGATTGTTGACAGAGGGATCATGGCAATAATGAAAAGCAGAGGGGACAATGAGTCTCCCTGGAAAATTCCTCTCCTGATGTTGACAAGTCCATAGCTTTCATTTCCAACAAACAGTTCCGTTTTCCAGTGCTCCATCATGTTTTCAATGAAGGTGCCAACGTTTTTACTAATCCCGATGGCGTCCAGGCACTTGATGATCCAGCTGTGTGGGAGTGAGTCAAAGGCCTTTTTGTAGTCAATCCACGTCATGTGAAGATTAGCTTTTCGGCTTTTACAGTTCTCCAGAATCATTTTGTCAATCAATAACTGGTCTTTTGTGCCCCTGCTTTTCCGTTTGTTGCCTTTCTGTTCATCTGGCAACTGCAAAAGGCCACCCAGCTGGGATCTGCGCACATCATCCGAAAATACATCACACAATCCTAGACACTTGGGAAGTGTTTGACTTGTGATTTTGTGATATGAAATCCAGCATATCTATCTTGTTTGCTGTCATAATAAAATAAATACAGGAAAAATAATACATGTAATAATAGAGTAAAATAATAAATGTAATAACAATAATAAGATCAGAGTGAAATAATGAATGTATTATTAATAAAAATAAAAATAGAGTAAAATAAATGTAATAGTAGCAACAATAATAGAGAAAAATAATAAATGTAATAATACCAATAATAATAGAGAAAAATAATAAAAGTACCATATATTCTCGAGTATAAACTGACCCAAATATAAGCCAACCAGGACCCTCACCCGAGTATAAGCCGAGGGGGGCTTTTTCAGTCTTAAAAAAAGGGCTGAAAACTAGGCTTATACTCGAGTATATACAGTACATATCGTATTCAAAAACTTAAAGCAGTTAGAAGGGTAAATGATTTTTTTTCCAAATGTTAAATTAAAATATTCTTCCAGTAAGAAGGGTGAGGTCCAACAAAAATGAATTGATGGGACACATGCAGCCCATGGCCTGCGGGTTGGACCACACTGATCTACACTATCAGATTAATGCAGTTTGACACCACTTGAATCGCCACGGTTCAATGCTATGTAGTTTGACAAGGTCTTTAGCCTTCTTAGCCAAAGAGTTCTGATACGTCCAAAAATTCTCAGGATTCCAAAGAATTGGGCCCCAGCAGTTCAAAGTGGTGTCAAACTACATTCATTTGAAACTCATCATCATCATCATCATCATCATCATCATCATCATCATCATTCGAAAATACATCACACAGTCCTAAACACTTAGGAAGTGTTCGACTTGTGATTTTGTGGTACTAAATCCAGCATATAGATCTCATTTGCTGTGTCATATATCTTTGTGTCAATAATAATAATAATAATAATAATAATAACAACAACAACAACATAACTACTTAATTTTTGTATGCCGCCTCCATGCTGTTTTTATCTGGGCTTATCTTAGCCCCATGTAAGCCTCTCCGAGTCCCTTCGGGGAGATGGAGATGGGGTATAACAAAAAGTTGTTGTTGTTGTTGTTGTTATTATTATTATTATTATTTTATTATGACAAAGCAAACAAGATAGATATGCTGGATGATGATGATGATGATTATTATTATTATTATTATTATTAGAAACACAACAAGATGAGTCCACAGCAGACACTCTGCTGGCTGTTGTATTGGATCACACATTGGACACTTCCCAAGTGTCTAGGGCTGTGTGATGTATTGGCGAATAATGCGTGCAGATCCCAGTAAGGTGGCCTTCTGCAGCTGGCAGATGGTAATTTTGTCAGTGCCCATTGTGTTTTGTCAGAGCCCAGTGTGCCGATCACCACTGGGACCACCTTGACTGGCTTGTTCCAGAGCCTTTGTAATTCGATCTTTAAATCCTCATATTGTATCAGCTTTTCCAGTTGTTTCTCCTCAATCCTGCTGTCACCTGGGATTGCAACATCGACAATCCATATGTTGTTGCTGTTGTTGCTGTTGTTGGTAGAGAAGGCACAAGGCCTTTTAAACCTCCAATCCCCGCAATTCCATTGCATTGGGCCATGATAGTTAAAGGTGTCAATCTGTATTAATTCCACAGTGTAGATCAGTGATTTTCAACCTGTGGGTCTCTAGGTGTTTTGGCCTATAACTCCCAGAAATCCAAGCCAATTTACCAGCTGCTTTCTGGGAGTTGAAAGCCAAAACATCTGGGGACCCACAGGTTGAGAACCACTGGTGTAGATGGTCCCCTAGGATTGGTAGCGGGAGGGAAAACAATCATGTTGATTCTCAGTTTCAAACACTAATATCACGACTATACTATGAATCCAGCTCTTCCTCCATCCAGCCTAATGCTAAGATTCCCTCTTGCATGTGCTGCCATTCTAAGGGTTAATGCTTCCCCGTAGGCTCTGCATGAGTCACCGTTCACTGTTTTACTAAAAATACAGTGGGTGGATGCACAATAAAAGCTACAGTCACAAGCATGTTGAAGCATGCCCAGCTGGTGCAAGCAGGAGCCGGACAAAAAGGCCAAATTGAAAGCTCGGGAAGCCTCTTCAAATTCCCATGCATTTTAATTAACCGTATAGCCGATCCCCCCTGGGAGGCACATTGTTCGAAAGCGGAGCTGGTGTCGGGCAGAGGCTCAGGGCAGGGCTCCACGAGAGGAGCTCAGCCTTGTTTACTGCTCATGTACAAAGCAAGCCACTGGGAAGTGCTTCTATTGCTGCAAACCGAGCTGGAAGTGCGAAAGTTGTTTGCACTCAATTAACTCAGCAGCAAGGAGAGGAGAAGGCGTGTGTGTATGTGCCTCCTAGTTGCCTATCGACTTGTGGCAACCCCATAAAACTCTTGGGTTTTCTTAGGCAAGGAATACTCAGAGGTGGTTGTGCCGATCTCCTCTTCCATAATATATTCTAACAAGGCCTCATCTACACTACCATATAAAATCCAGATTATCTGCTTTGAACTAGATTATATGGCAGTATAGACTGATGGGAGGGAGATCCCGGTGGCGCAGTGTGTTAAAGCACTGAACTGCTGAACTTGCAGACCGAAAGGTTGCAGGTTCGAATCCGGGCAGTGGAGTGAGCACCCGCTGTTAGCTCCAGCTTCTGCCAACCTAGCAGTTCAAAAACATGCAAATGTGAGTAGATCAATAGGTACCGCTCCGGTGGGAAGGTAACGGCGCTCCATGCAGTCATGCCAGCCAGATGACCTTGGAAGTGTCTATGGACAACGCCGGCTCTTCACTTAGAAATGGAGATGAACACCAACCCCCTGAGTCGGACACAACTAGACTTAATGTCAGTTGAAAACCTGTACCTATAGACTGACGGAGCCCCCGATGGCACTCCATGCAGTCATGCCAGCCACATGACCTTGGAGGTGTCTGCGGTCAATGCCGGCTCTTCAGCTTAGAAATGGAGATCAACTCCAACCCCCAGTCAGGCACGACTGGACTTAATGCCAGGGGAAAACCTTTACCTAACCTTTACCTATAGACTGAAAGAGCCCCCGGTGGCACTCCATACAGTCATGCCGGCCACATGACCTAGGAGGTGTCTGCGGACAGCGCCGGCTCTTCGGCTTAGAAATGGAGATCAACACCAACCCCCAGATTTGGGCATGACTGGACTTAATGTCAGGGGAAAACCTTTATCTAGGGTTGTTGTATGTTTTCCGGGCTGTATGGCCATGTTCTAGAACCTTTACCTATAGACTGATAGAGCCCCCGGTGGCGCCTCATGGAGTCATGCCGGCCACGTGACCTAGGAGTGTCTGTGGTTAACACCAGCTCTTTGGCTTAGAAATGGAGGTGAGCACCAACCTCTATATTCAGAGACAACTAGACTTAATGTCAGGGGGAAATCTTTATCTTTACTATAAACTGATAATCCTGTTCAAAACAGATAACAGGATTATCTGCTTTGATAATCTGGCTTATATTGCAGTGTAGAAGGGGCCCAAGTCTAACCCTCCTTAGCTTCCAAGATCAGATAATATTGAAAATCCCAAGGAAAACCATAAATAAAATATCAAGACAGGAAAAAACCATAAACAGGGTTCTGTTATTTGTAAATAAGAGCTACAAAAGGGAAGATCTATCCTCACTTCTAGCAACTGGTGGTTCCCAACTCATTGGGGTGGTGAATCCACAGCTGTATAAAATCCACATTGAACTGGATTGTGTGACAGTGTGGACTCAGATAATCCAGTTCAAAGGAGACATAGAGGATTATCTGCCTTGATATTCTGGGTTATATGAGTAGATCAATAGGTACCGCTCCAGTGGGAAGGTAACAGCGCTCCATGTAGTCATGCCGGCCACATGACCTTGGAGGTGTCTATGGACAATGCCGGCTCTTCGGCTTAGAAATGGATATGAGCACCAACCCCCAGAGCTGGACACGACTGGACTTAACGTCAGGGGAAACCTTTACCTTTACTTTACCTATGGCTGCATGGAAGGGCCCTGGGTTTAAATCCAAGCTTTAAACTAATTCCTAAACAGATTCATTACTACGGATAGCTGCTTGAAAGCTAGCTCAAACCTGGAATGGATTAACTGCCCAACTGACATGGGAGCCACCAGCTCTACAAGGAGACCATTATATTCTCCAGACATGATGCTTGAAAGGTATTTCATAGAAAAGACCTTTTCATAGCCATAGAAAACCAAGCATATACCCAAACTTCTGTGGCTCCCATTCAGATGGATACCAATCATGGGAATATGGGCATCAAGGTATTTGAAGACAAACCTCATCCACTGTATCCCCGTCATGCAATTGATGTCCATGAAGTCATAAGAAAATGCATTTAAGTACCTGATATTGATGAAATTTTATTAGGGAGACAGAAAAAAAGAGAGAAAGAGTGATGAGGTTTCAACTCTTTGATCACATCTCGTTTTTTAAAAAGCCATTGAAACATTTACCATTTCGATCCTACGGAGCTGGGCAATAAAAATCCAGCCATAATTTGCACATCTGTCTATGATTCATGCCGTTCCTCAGAATATCGTGTCAGCATTTAACCCTCTGGATAACACGATGTTAAAGATTAGTAGAGTTTTCATTAACATTAACACTTCATTAACAACATAACCGAACCATGACATTAGACTGCCTTGGAAAAAAAGAAATTCAATCAGATTTTTCAAGACTTTCTTTAAACACATTAAACTGCAACTTAACCTTCGGCAGCCGAGTACAGCTAAACAGAATGGAGAATTGATATCAGAATATTGGCTGCCTTTGATCAAAGATAGTGGGAGATTCCATTTCTTCCAGTTGGAGTTATTTTGCTTCAGTCTTAGCCCCAAATGTCTGGAAAGATAACTTTTGGTGGTGAATAACATGTCCTCTACACTTCTGACGTGTTCACTGAGTGTATCAGTGTTTCTTTGGCTTCTCTTGAAGTTCCTTGGGTCTTTTGTTCAAGGATGAATCTTAATTTTAAATTTCATTTTAGATGATGCACTATGGCTCTTGAGAGATACACTGATATCATAGCTAGAGGGTTTTCTGAAAAGGTTTTTTTTTAAGTCCTCAAAATTTGATTCAAATTTAATTTCAGGAAGAATAAATGACCATTCAGATGGGTGAAACAACAAAATCAATCCATTTTTAGAGGTAGCAAAATGTCCTTTGGGCATTAGTAGATCCCCATCTCAACATAGGACAACCAAATGGAAGACAACACCAATATGGTCCTTGGTATCTGCTGGCCTTTGGTTCCAGGATCTCCTGTGGATACCGAAATCCATTGATGCTCCATTTCCATGATATTCAGTGGCTTCCCTTGAAGTTCCTTGGGTCTTTTTTTCAAGGATGAATCTTAATTTTAAATTTCATTTTAGATCATGCACTATGGCTCTTGAGAGATACACTGATATCATAGCTAGAGGGTTTTCTGAAAATGTTTTTTTGAAAGTCCTCAAAATTTGATTTGAATTTCATTTCAGGAAGAGTAGATGACCCTTCAGATTGGTGAAACAACAAAATCAATCCATTTGTAGTGGTAGAATAATGTCCTTTGGGCATTAGTAGATCCCCATCTCAGCATTTCACAACCAAATGGAAGACAACACCAATATGGTCCTTGGGTATGTGCTGGGCTTTGGTTCCAGGATCTCCTGTGGATACCGAAATCCATTGATGCTCTATTCCCATTATATTCAGTGGCTTCCCTTGAAGTTCCTTGGGTCTTTTGTTCAAGGATGAATCTTAATTTTAAATTAAATTTTTAGATCATGCACTATGGTTCTTGAGGGATACATTAATATCATAGCTAGAGGGTTTCCTGAAAAGGTTTTTTTTTTAAAGTCCTCAAAATTTGATTTGAATTACATTTCAGGAAGAGTAGATGACCATTCAGATGGGTGAAACAACAAAATCAATCCATTTGTAGAGGTAGAATAATGTCCTTTGGGCATTAGTAGATCCCCATCTCAACATAGAACAACCAAATGGAAGACAACACCGATATGGTCCTTGGGTATCTGCTGGGCTTTGGTTCCAGGACCTCCTGTGGATACTGAAATCCATTGATGCTCCATTTCCATGATATTCAGTGGCTTCCCTTGAAGTTCCTTGGGTCTTTTGTTCAAGGACGAATCTTAATTTTAAATTTAATTTTAGATCATGCACTATGGCTCTTGAGAGATACGCTGATTCTGAAAATGTTTTTTTGAAAGTTCTCAAAATTTGATTTGAATTTCATTTCAGGAAGAGTAGATGACCATTCAGATGGGTGAAACAACAAAACCAATCCATTTGTAGAGGTAGCAGAATCTCATCTGGACCTTAGCAGATCCTCATCTCGGCACAGGACAACCAAACGGAAGACCAAACCGATATGGTCCTTGGTATCTGCTGGGCTTTGGTTCCAGGACCTCCTGTGGATACCGAAATCCATTGATGCTCCATTCCCATTATATGCAATGGCGTAGTAAAAGGTTCTCCCTTATAGTCAAGAATCAGTGGATACAGAGAGTCCACTGTACTTCCGCAAAGATTTGTTGTGTGGCTCCTGAAGAAAGTGTCTGAAGATAGGATCCATTGGTCATCTCACAAAATAAAGAAGTTCATCTGTCCAGGTCTATCTTTGAATGGGGATTTCTCTCCCGTTTCAGCTTTCACTGGTGCCGTCTTTACAGGAAGCATTTTGGTTGCTGTCAGTCTTTGCCACCGAGTCTCTATCTTGGTTGTTTTCGTCTCCTTGGGGCTTGTCTCCAGGCTTTTCACTCACTTCTACAACGGTGGCACTCTTGCTGGTGGTGCAGCCCATCTTGGTCTTCCTTACGGCCAAAGTTTTGTCTTCTGCAGACTTGCGAGGAGCACCTGAGCTATTGTCCTTCCTGCTCAGAGCAAAATAGTCCTTCTAAATAAGAGCCACAAGAGCGGAAATATGTTTGGGTTTCTTTGACAACCAGTGATGGCTCCTGTCAGTCGAATCCTCCCTTCGAAAGGCAACCTTTCAATGCCTCTCCCACGAAGCAGAGTTGCAAGTTAAGAAAAAGAGCTGGGTTTTTTTCAATGGTACATATGTTCTGGCCCAGCGATTCTCAATGGCTGTGTCCAAAAGAATTCTGTTTAATTTTAACTTCTCAAAAAGCCCTGAAGCCTAGCTACTCCGACAAACACCACTGCTGGTGGTTACTGTTAAGGAACTCCGGTTGCCAAAGCAACACTTTTGTCCACTTTTGTCAATATTTGCTGCTGTTGCTTGCTGTTATCTTGATACAATCTGCTGCGTGGCACAAATATTTGTGGTGTGAAAGCACCAGTGTTGAGAGTCGCGTAGGATTAGTGCCCCGCGGGGGGTGAACAATATGCCACTGTTGCAGTTTGCACTTATGGATTATTACGTTTTTTATCCTGCCGTTTCCCTTAGAAAGTTTCACACGTCGCTCGCCGGCCCATTTGACCTTATAAAGAATGACAGAGGGTTACCTTTGGCTGAAGAAAAATGGGGGACTCTTCCCTCCAGGCTTGAATGTAAGGCTAACTTGAGAGTGTTTCACACTACACAATTATAGTACTTTGATTCCACATTAATTGCCATGCTGCCACCTATGGAATCCCAAGGTTTGTCATTTGGCGAGGAGGTTTGAGGTAAAGGTAAAGGTTTCCCCTGACCGACTCGGGGGGTTGGTGGACATCTCCATTTCTAGGCCGAAGAGCCGGCGTTGTCCATAGACACCTCCAAGGTCATGTGGCCAGCATGACTGCATGAAGCACCATTACCTTCCCGCCGGAGCGGTACCTATTGATCTATTCACATTTGCATGTTTTCGAACTGCTAGGTTGGCAGAAGCTGAAGCTAACAGTAGGCGCTCATTCCGCTCCCGGGATTTAAACCTGGGACCTTTCAGTCTGCAAGTTCAGCAGCTCAGCGCTTTAACACACTTCATCACCAGGGCTCCGGTGAGGAGGTTTAAATGTCCTAAATTCATGTCTTTAAGGAGAGGGCTGTTAAATTCTTTTAATAACATATATTAAAGATTAGTTTGGCTATATTGTTTTAACCTTTCAATGTGTAAGCTTTGGTTCCCACAAAGGAAAAAAAACCTGCGATATAAATTAAATTACGTGGCGCAGTGTGTTAAAGAGCTGAGCTGCTGAACTTGCAGACCGAAAGGTCGCAGATACGAATCCGGGGAGCAGAGTGAGCCCCCGCTGATAGCTCCAGCTTCTGCCAACCTAGCAGTTTGAAGACATGCAAAATGTGAGTAGATCAATAGGTACTGCTCCGGTGGGAAGGTAACAGGCTGTGCTGTGGTGCAGGCTGGTTATCAGCCAGCTGCAATAAATCACTCTGACCAAGAGGTCATGAGTTCAAGGCCAGTCCGTGTCGAGGTGAGCACCCGACAATTAAAATAAAATAAAATATATAACCCCTGCTCATTGTTGACCTAAGCAACCAAAAATATAGTTGCATCTATCAAGTAGGAAATTTAGGTACCACTTATATGTGGGGAGGCTAATTTACGACACCATAAAAATCACCTAGCCGCCGTTGGAATGAGGAAGTTGCTGTCGCAGTGGATTATGAAGCAGCTGCTCCCCCTGTGGCCGGAATCAGGCATACCCTCAGGAAGCTGGAAGCTGGAGAAGGTTTAAATTGCCTCTGCGTCTGTCTCTGTCTCTGTTCTATGTTATATAGCATTGAATGTTTGCCTTATATGTGTACAATGTGATCCGCCCTGAGTCCCCTTCGGGGTGAAAAGGGCGAAATATAAATACTGTAAATAAATAAATAAAAATAAATAACAGCGCTTCATGCAGTCATGCCAGCCACATGACCTTGGAGGTGTCTACGGACAACGCCTGCTCTTTGGCTTAGAAATGGAGATGAGCACCAACCCCCAGAGTCAGATACGACTGGACTTAACGTCAGGGGAAACCTTTACCTTTTTTTTTTTAACAAATAAATATTGTTTCTTTCTCTGGCTGAAAATGTCTCTCCCTGAACGGCAAATTCCAGGATTCCATAGCTCAGAATTGTAACAGTTAAGGTGGAATCATAGCAGTGTAACTAAATAGTGTGAAGGGGGCCTTAGTTTTGATAAGGAATCTAAGATCTTTCTTCTTTTTCTCCTTCTCCCTGTTTTCCCTGCAAATCTCACACATATCAATGGCAAAGTACCATATATACTCAAGTATAAGCTGACCCGAATATAAGCCGAGGCACCTAATTTTACCACAAAAAACTGGGAAAACATTGACTCCAGTATAAGCCAAGGGTGGTAAATTTCAGAAATAAAAATAGATACCAATAAAATTACATTAATTGAGGCATCAGTAGGTTAAATGATTTTGAATACTTAAGATAAGACTGTCCAACTCTGATTAAATCATTATTCTCATCTTCTTCAATGTAAATGTGCATATGTATCCTTTTAATAATAATAGAGTAAAATAATACATGTAGTAATAATAATAAATACAGGAAAATAATACATGTCATAATAAATAGGGTAAAATAATAAATGCAATAATAATAATAAGATCAGAGTGAAATAATAAATGTATTATTAATAATAATAAAAATAGAGTAAAATAAATGTAATAGTAGCAACAATAATAGAGAAACATAATAAATGTAATAATACCAATAATAATAGAGAAAAATAATAAATGTACCATATATTCTCGAGTATAAGCTGACCCAAATATAAGCCAAACCGGACCCTCACCCCGAGTATAAGCCGAGGAGGGCTTTTTCAGTCTTAAAAAAAGGGCTGAAAGACTAGGCTTATACTCGAGTATATACAGTACTTCACTGTCCTAAACAAAGCTTGGAAGGAACATTACATAATTTAAGATGAGTTTTCAAAGCAGAAAATCCACATTATGTGATCTGAACTGGATTATCTTAGTCTACACTGCCATATAATCCATTTCAAAGCAGATAATTTGCATTTTATATCGCTGTGTAGAAAGGGCCATAGTTCAGGCTTCCATTGCTGGGTTGACAGGCTGGAAGATCCAGTCCAGATTTCAATCTGAATATCAAAGGAGCTATCCAAGGTGCTGAACTTCAGCATTGATAATAGTGCCGCTTTAGAAGGGCTGTGTGTTTGGACTACAACTCTGGACTCTCCAAACACATGCAGTAAAGTTTGTCTTCTTTGTAAAACACACAACTGTTGCTTAGTTTGTGATACTTGCCCAATGCAAGAGAGAGGAGGAAGAGCGAATAAATGGCTGCAGGTCAGAGCAATGCAAGAAGAAAGTGACCACTTCTGATATCTACTGGAGGCAATTGTGTTTTTGATGTAAAATAACACAGTTGTTATGATTTTAGGGGCGACTTCCACACATTTGGGGCCTGGATGATATGGAAAGCTGGAGGAGTCAAAGGCCGCAAGAATGAGGGATATTTTGGAAGGATTACCAAAGTCTCCAAGACGCAAATAATTCTAATAATAAAGTGCCTGCGATGGCTTCGCACAGCCCACAGAGCTTTGATCAGGCATGTCATCTGATCTGTTTACAGCCTAAGTAGATGAATCATCCACGGCAAGCTAAACTCCGAGATTGGAATAAAGCCTTCAAATAGAAGGAGCTCGGTTAAAAGATTACTGACTCTCTAAAAGGGTGTATTTTAAAATACCGACTTTCTGAAATGGTGTATTTTAAACCCTAAAGACACCAGACTCATCTGATCTTGTTCGCTGTGGCTAGTACTTGGATGGTGGATCACCTACCAATATCAGATTATGTTGGCTATACAATAAGACCTCCATAAATGCAGAACCCATTTCCTTGGAAGAATAATAAGGATAAGGATAAAAAAATATTAACTACCCATCTCTCCTGATGACTTGAGGCACAGTATAAGGTAGACCTGGAATTTACTATGTCCTCCAGTGCTTCTATGAAATAAATACCATAGATTTGTATTGGAGAATCTATCCAGGAATATCCAGGTTTGCCAATGCAATTCTATTTATACGCTGGAAGTTACCACAGAGATACATGGGAGGACTTAGAAAATTTCTAGGTCTTTCAATACAACTGCAGTATACAGGGGCAGGATGTGAGATAATTTATTATTTATTATTTATTATTTACAGTATTTATATTCCATTTTTCTCACCCTGACTCAGGGCGGATTACATGCACATATATATGGCAAACATTCAATGCCATCAGACAAACAACATACAGTATAGACACACAGAGGGAATTTAACATTTCCAGCTTCATGAGGGTATGCTCAATTCCGGCCACAGGGAGAGCTGTTGCTTCACCGTCCACTAGTGACACCGAGTGCTGTACTTCCTCATTCCTTTCCCGTGCTGCTGGCAGTTTTATGGTGTTGTAAATTAGTTAAATTAGCCTCCTGCATAAAGCGTACCTAAATTTCCTAGTTGACAGATGCAATTGTCTTTCGGGCTGCTTAGGTAAACAGCAAGCTGGGCTCTTTAATGGTCGGGGGCTTAACCCGACCTGGGCTTCGAACTCATGACCTCTCGGTCAGTAGTGATTTATTGCAACTGGCTACTAACCAGCTATGCCACAGTGTCAAGACCCAGGCTGCAGAGCACCAATAACCATGCGCAGAGACCAGAATCTATCTAATATCTTTATTAAGAAAATATATAAAGTCAATAAAAATAAGTGTAAAATATAGTTCAGAAGTAGACCTTTCAGGAAAGGTCAGATATAGTCCAGGGAAACAATGTCCAATATGAGATATTAAAGTCCAAAGTTGTAATCCAATAACCGAAACACACACTTTGCCAAGCAAAGTGAGGGGAAATGACAAAGGTTCTTTAGTCCATGGAACTTGATGCAAGGCTGGAGAAATAACTAGATTCTTGGCAAACAAGGCTTGATTCAAGGTAACAAGAAGCGAGGAGCAAAAACAGGGTCCGTGGCGAAATCCGTGGCGAGGTCCGGGGAACAAGGCAGGGCTGGAACGAGAACGAGGTCCTGGAACTGGAGTAGCGTAGTCCACACACAATCTACTCCCGAAGCTGACGAATTGACTCCGCAAGGAATCCTTCGTGGCCAAACACCTATATAGGATCTTGTTTTCCCGCCAGGAACACTTTCTCTGGGGAACAAGAAACGAAACCTACTGTGTCCAGATGCATGACTCCTTAAAGTTTCCCAAGGGAAGCAGCCTTAATCAGCTAATTGTCTGGCAGCAATCCTGGCGCTCCTCCGAGTCCTCTCTTGAGCGCTTCTATCTTGATTATAATAAATCCGGCGAGAAAAAGGGGAAGATTTCTGCTCAAGGCTTGTTTGGCTGTCTCCTTGTGGGCAAACATCTTGCAGGTGCAAGGGCTCCAATTCTGGCAGAAACGGTGGGAAACCCAAGTTTTCCTCTTCATCTGCCACAATAGTACTAGGAACGGGACTACATGGTCCATGAGACATCACACACAGCCTGGTCCTCAAACAATTTAATTGTGTTTGATCCTATCCCTGGTTTCACGTATCCGAAGTCCAGCTGGGAATTATTATTATGCAATTTCCTGCTTCTTGGCAGGGGGTTGGACTGGATGGCCCATGAAGTCTCTTCCAACTCTATGATTCTATGATTCTATGACTCTATGATTGTTGTTGCTGTTGTTGTTGTTGTTGTTGTTGTTGTTGTTGTATTTATACCTCGCCTTATCTCCCCAAAGGGGACTAAAAGCAGCTTGACATAAAAGCATTAGTATACAATTTAAAATATATACTAAATATACAAACATTAAAGCAGAATTAAACACAAACAGCACTAAAAAATCACAGTTAAAATCCATTAAAACATATTGAAAGCTAAAAACCACAGCATCCCCTGACTAGATCTTAGACACCTTCATCTTTGAAAGCCTGCCTGAATAAAATGGTTTTAGCCTGCTGCCTGAAGGACAGCAGGGAGGGGGCCATTCTGACTTCACTGGACAGAGTCCAGAGTCAAGGGACAGCCACTGAGAAGGAAGGCCCGCTCTCTCGTTCCCATCAATTGAGCTTGAGATGATGTGGGACTGAGAGAAGGGCCTCTTTTGAAGATCTCAGGGCCCGGGCAGGTTCATACAAGGGGATGAGATCAACCAAATAGCCTGGACCTGAACAGTCTCATCGTCTCACTCGTTCAGTTGTTTTCGACTCTTCGTGACCGCATGGACAAGTCCACTCCAGAGCTCCCTGTTGGCCTTCACCGCCCCCAGTTCCTTCAAGGTCAAGCCAGTCACTTCAAGGATACCGTCCATCCATCTCGCCCTTGGTCAGCCTCTCTTCCTTTTTCCTTCCATTTTCCCCAGCATCGTGATCTTTTCCAAGCTTTCCTGTCTCCTCATGATGTGGCCAAAATACTTCAACTTTGCCTCTCATATCCTTCCCTCCAGTGAGCAGCCATTGGGCATTATTTCCTGGAGGATGGACTGGTTGGATCTTCTTGCGGTCCAAGGCACTCTCAGGATTTTCCTCCAGCACCAGAGTTCAAAAGCGTCTCTCTTCCTTCGCTCAGCCTTCCCTATGGTCCAGCTCTCGCATCCATAGGTTACTATGGGGAATACCATTGCTTTGACTATGTGGACCTTCGTGGCCAGTGTGATGCTCTTCACTATTTTGTCAAGGTTGGCCATTGCTCTCCTCCCAAGAAGGAAACGTCTTCTGATTTCCTGGCTGCAGTCAGCATCTGCAGTGATCTTCGCGCCTAGAAATACAAAGCCTGTCACTGCCTCCACGTTTTCTCCCTCTATTTGCCAGTTGTCAATAGGTGTAGTTTCCATGATCTTGGTTTTCTTGATGTTTAACTGCAACCCGGCTTTTGCACTTTCTTCTTTCACCTTGGTGATAAGGCTCCTCAGCTCCTCCTCACTTTCAGCCATCAGAGTGGTATCATCTGCATACCTAAGGTTATTAATGTTTCTTCCAGCAATTTTAATTCCGGCCTTGGATTCCTCAAGCCTCGCATGTTGCATGATATGTTCTGCGTACAAGTTGAATAGGGAGGGTGAAAGTATGCAGCCCTGATGTCCACACTCATTTCCCAATCTTGAACCAGTTCCGTGATCTGTTCTTACAGTGGCTACTTGGTCTTTATACAGATTTCTCAGGAGACAGACAAGGGGACTTGGTATCCCCATACCACCAAGAACATGCCATAGTTTATTATGATTCACACAGTCGAAGGCTTTAGAATAGTCAATAAAGCAGAAGTAGATGTTTTTCTGAAACTCCCTGGCTTCCTCCATTATCCAGCATCCGGATATTGGCAATTTGGTCTCTGGTTCCTCTGCCTTTTCTAAACCCAGCTTGGACATCTGGCAACTCTCGCTCCATGTATTCCTGGAGTCTGCCTTGCAGGATCTTGAGCATTACCTTACTGACATGGGAAATAAGTGCCACTGTACGGAAGTTTGAACAGTCGAAGGCTTTAAATGTCATAACCAGCATGTTGAATTGTGCCTGGAAACAGACTGTCAGCCAGTGGAGTTGCTGCAATATGGGGTTGTCCGTTCCCTTATTGTGGGTGGTCCTGGAACGTAAACCCCGCGATAAGTAAGGGAACACTGTATATGTTAAACAGCAACAAAATTGAAATGCGGAACAAAATGGAACCCTGATGGATACATCTTGCTGTATTTCTGAGAATGGAACTAGCAAAATCCCTTCTGAGTCTTCCTTGATTAAGAAAGCCCTATAAAATTAGTGGGGGTCACCATAAGCTGAAAGGTTACTTGAAGCACTGAAACACTCCACATATATTAAACAATAATTAAAATCTGAAATGCCAAATGTTTAAGGGTTAAACCAGGACAACCCGATGACATTCGGCTCCCCTTACCCATAGAGTCAGGCTTTCATTCCATTAATTCAGACCACGCTTGGAATACTGTGTCCAATTCTGGGCACTGCAATTGAAGGGAGATGTTGACAAGCTGGAAGGTGCCAGAGTAGGGCGACTAAAATGATCAAGGGTCTGGAGAACAAACCCTATGAGGAGCGGCTTAAAGAGCTGGACATGTTTATCCTGCGGAAGAGGAGGCTGAGAGGAGACATGATAGCCATGTATAAATACATGAGGGGAAGTCATAGGGAGGAGGGAGCAAGCTTGTTTTCTGCTGCCCTGCAGACTACGACACGGAACAATGGCTTCAAACTACAGGAAAGGAGATTCCATCTGAACATTAGGAAAAACTTCCTCACTGTGAGAGCTGTTCAGCAGTGGAACTCTCTGCCCCTGACTGTGGTGGAGGCTCCTTCTTTGGAGGCTTTTAAGCAGAGGCTGGATGGCCATCTGTCAGGGGTGTTTTGAATGCGATTTCCTGCTTCTTGGCAGAAGGTCTCTTCCAACTCTATTATATGATTATTTGGGGTGCAGCCTCTTGATCGTCTTCTGCCTGCTCCTCCACGCTTCGCACTTCTTTTGTTGTATATTATTTATGTTTACACCCAAGAAGCCGCCTTTTGTGTACCAATGTGTTGCAAACTCTTTACTTAGCAACAGCCGGCTCAAATTCGATCCAGCGGGAGAGAGAAAACACATTTCCATAGCAACACAACTCTTCCCCCCTCCTTCTTTCCATCCATCCTTCTTTTTTTCCCCCAGTTTTCAAAGGAGAGGTGCATAATCGCCTGCCCAATGAGGATGAATAGTGGTCAACTTTGGCAAGGAAGAAAGAAAAAAAGAGAAAAAGGGTGAATTGGAATACAGCTAATAAGACAAATGAACTCCTTGCGTCTTGGTGCTGGCTTTTCAAGATGATAAATCATGTCTATAATGTCTACAAACACCGTGTGTGTGCCTTTAAGTTGAAATGATATTGGGGAACTCCGGTAATAATCTCATAGGTTAGCACTGGAGAATTATTGATGTGTATTTATTTATTTATTGAACTATTTATACTGTGGGATTTGAGGATAGTCTACTGGTAAACCAAGAGGTCATTAGAAACACTCAGATTAATATACTAAATATCTTAAACAGGAGAGAAACATATTAAATGTGAAAACGGCTGAAAATGTTACAACCATTAAAACCATGCACATGGAAATTGAAAGTAAATTAAGCTCCAAATGGTTTAATAAGAAGTCACACTTCCAAAGAGAGAGTATTTTAGAGTCTAAAGCAGGGGTCCCCAAACTAAGGCCCGGGGGCCAGATGCGGCCCATCGAAGCTATTTATCCGGCCCCCATGGCACAAGGGCAGAAGGGGGTTGGGCTAAATGACCCAAGGGGTTTCTTCTTCTCTTACAACCCTTACTATTATTATTATTATTATTATTATTATTATTATTATTATTATTATTATTATTATTAAACAACATTGAGGCTGGGTGGCCATCTGTCAGGGATGCTTTGATTATGCTTTTGGTGCACAAAGGCAGAAGGAGTTGGATTAAATGGCCCAAGGGGTCTCTTCCAACCATCTTTATTATTATTATTATTATTATTATTATTATTATTATTATTATTATTAACATTGAGGCTGGGAGGCCATCTGTCAGGGGTGCTTTGCTTGTGCTTTCGGTGCACAAGGGCAGAAGGGGATTGGACTAAATGGCCCAAGGGGTCTCTTCCAACCCTCTTTATTATTATTATTATTATTATTATTATTATTATTATTATTATTATTAACATTGAGGTTGGGTGGCCATCTGTCAGGGGTGCTTTGCTTGTGCTTTTGGCGCACAAAGGCAGAAGGGGATTGGACTCAATGGCCCAAAGGGTCTCTTCCAACCCTCTTTATTATTGTTGTTGTTGTTGTTGTTGTTATTGTGTGTTGTTGTTTTTATTAATTATTATTGCTCGGTGGCCAACTATAGTCCGGCCCTCCAACGGTCTGAAGGATCGTGAACCGGCCTCCTGTTTAAAAAGTTTGGGGACCCCTGGTCTAAAGTATCCTTTCCTATGTTCATTCATACTACATGTTTATGTTTTATATTTTATACTGTATTTAATTGGTTGTAATATATTTTTATATGTTGTTGTTTTTAATGATGTATCAGCATCGAATTGTTGCCAATTGTACGCCGCCCTGAGTCCCTTCGGGTGAGAAGGGCGGGATAGAAATATTGGAAATTGCCCCACTGATGGGAGAAGAAGTTTTTCAATGGGGTCAGACATCTGCTGCTGTTGTTAACTACATTTATATTGACTCATGGCAATCCAATGAATGAGATATCTCCAAGTTACTTTATCTTGAACAGTCCTGCCCAGATCTTGCAAAGTCGGAACAAGCATGGCTTCCTTGGTCGAATCCATCCATCTTCAATGCAGTCTTCTTCTTTTCTTACTGCCTTTTACCCTTTCTAAGCATTGCATCGATCTGCTGATTCCAAAAATGGCACCAGTTTCCCCCTATCACCTCTAATTTTCGAGATACAAAACATATGGCATATACCAGTCGACATCTGCTCACCTATAGAATCATGGCAATGACTATATCTAAGAAACTAGAGTTGAGGTGGTCTACTCAATGCAATTTTCTGAATCAGCATCCTACATAACCCCAGGAAGAGGCCTATAAACCAAGACACTAAAAATAATAATACTGTGAATCATGTCTTCTCGTGATATGACCAAAGAATGATAATTTGAGTTTAGTCATCTTCAGTTCAGGCTTGATTTGCTTTAGGACCTATTTACTGGTCTTATTAGCAGCCTATGATACCCATAGAACCTATCTCCAGCATCACATCTCAAATGCATTGATTTTCTTTTTACCAGTTTTCTTCATTGTTCAGCTTTCACACCCATACAGAGAAATGGGAAATACAATGACATAGGGAATCCTAACTTTAGTGTTCCGAGAGATACTCTAGGATTTTGTCTAGTTCCTTCATGGTGGCCTTTCCAAGTCCTCGTCTTCTTCTGATTTCTTGACTGTAGTCTCCACTTAGTTTAATGAATGAACCTGTCTGTTCCTGGAAGGTGTAGGACACAAAGATAGGCTCACACAGCTGTTAGTTATGGAAACTTTATTGAATCCGCCTTGCCAAGATGACTGCAAAAGCTTCTGCTGCCCTTCTTCCGCTCTTCCCCTCAGTATATTGGGTTGTTGCCTCCCCCCTCCCTTCTTCTCCATCCACACCTCCCTTTCCTTTTGTCCTTTCCCACGTTTGAAGACCAGACCCTGTCATAAATCAGCCTTCCCCGCCAAATGGTCTTCTTCCTCTGTCTTCTTGTAGTCAGGTGCGAAAAGAACAGCTTTGAGGATGCTGTTCTTTCTTGCATCCTGACAGAACCAAGGACTGGGACATGTTGAAGTCTAAAATATCTGTAGAACACACCTCAGTTGATTTTCTTCTTTCCAGCTTTCTCCACCATCCAGCTTTCAGAATCATACAGAGACATGGAAAATATGATGGCTTGGACCATCCCAATGATACATCTCGAGATCTCATCTAGTTACTTCATAGCTGTCCTTCCAAATCCTAGTCTTCTTCTGATTCAAGACTGAGCCACATATGGAAAATCTTGAAGTCTATGGTCTATATAGAACTCTTCTCTAGCACTGAATCTCATAAAAGCAGATTTTCTTTCTATCTGTTCCCCACACAGGCTGGTTTTCACATACATATTGTGTTATAGGATTTCATGGCTGGAATCACTGAGTTGCTATGAGTTTTTCAGGCTGTATGGCCATGTTCCAGTTGCATTTTCTCCTGACGTTTTGACTGCAGGCATCCTTTGTTTGGGAGGTGGTAACTAGCACTTAGTTGTTTGCTGTCTGGAATACCATATACCGTATACCATGCAGCTGTGGTCAAGTCTACATAGGGACCACCAAACACAGCACCTGAACATGTATCAAAGAACATGAAAGGCACTGCAGACTAATTCAACCAGAGAAGTCAGCTATAGCAAAGTATTTGATGAACCAACATGGACACAGAATATTATTTGAGAACATAGAAATGCTGGACTACTCTGACAACCAACATGTCAGACTATACAGCGAAGCCATTGAAATCGACAAGCATGTGGACAATGTCAACAGAAAGGAGGAAGCCATGGAAATGAACAATATTAAAAAAAAAACACCAGAATCAAGACAGTAAATAAAGAACAACACTCAGAAACAGTGGAATTCCAGATAACAAACAACCAAGTGCCAGTTTACACCTTCCAAACAAAGGATGTCTCCTGGTGCAACAGCCAAGTTACTTCTATGCAAATACCCTCACTGATTGACTTTGCAGCTGAAAGGATATTTAGTGCTAATGAAGCTTACTAATTGCAACATTCACATTTTCTTCAAACAGACAAGGGTTCTTTCTCCCACCCTGGACATTTCACACACACACACACACATACATATATACACACACACTTCACTTGGCTTACCTCCAGAAGAACCTCTGAAGATGCCAGCCACAGATGCAGGTGAAACACCAGGAGAGAATGCTACTGGAACATGGCCATACAGCCTGAAAAACTGACAGAAACCCACATACATATTGTTTTAGAAATGGTACCAACTGCTCTAGAAAAGTTTGCCTATCCAAAAGTACTATTTATATATACTTGAGATAAATACATATTGTACTTATTATAACTAGTTATTACCCACCTTCTTTACTCTGTTGGATACATAGTTCCCATTGTATGCCATTTTACCCCTGTTGAGCCTTTTAATGGCAAAATATTACAATCTCCAGATAAATCTTTATATTTCCATGATCAAATCCAGTCTTTGAAAGGTCAATTTTTCTCATTTTAAGTAGTGTTAGTCATTCATAGTTTAATGCCATTTTCTTGTTGCATATTTTAGATTGCTTAATTATTTTTGACATTTTATGTTCCAAAACTTTTTATTCCTTACCCCCACACCCTCCCACAGCACTATTTTATGATTTTCCTCCCCATCTATATAAAATATATTTTCCTCTTTAAGGCTTCTGGCGTTTCTCCTTTCCTTTGGCACAATATGAATTTCACAGAATTGAAATTGTGAAGTACGACAGCATGATAGTGACCAATAGAAAGGAAGTAATGCAAGTGCTCTCTCTAGTGTTCAATAGTGACATAGCTCCTGTCTGACATGGAGACCAACAAATGCTTGCAATACATTCAAACACACAAATTTCATGTAGTGCAACAAATAATGCAATTTGATATTATTATTTGTTTGTGGTTATAAAAGAGAAGATTTCCCCTGTATTGACTGCATAGGAGTCATGACTACAAAACCCATCACAAACACATAACTCAAATGTAACACATTTTTAAAAAGTTCTGCTCCTCTTTTGAAAGTGTTATTTCCTGTTTAATTGTGTGGCACTTATTTTGAAAATAGTCGTTCTACACCGGAACCTTTGTTTTTGTGGCTGCCAAAAACTACATCGAATTGGATGAGATTCAATGAGATATTCTTGAAAAACTATAGCAAAACATATTGGAGGATTTCCTGCACAATTTTTTTGTTGCAGTTTAATAATTTTTTCCATGTTGTTGTGATAGAACCAATTAGGAAATAACATTTATGACCCAGGAACAAAAAACATGCTACATAGTGTTATTTTTAAGAAGAATAAATGTAATGATGTGTAGAAGCCACCTAAGATTGAGCAGCTATAGTACCACCCTGTCACTTTCAAGTTACGAATATCTTCACTATGAGCCATTAGATTTCATTCCACTTAAAATTAACTTTCCAAACTGTTGCCTTTTTTGCATATGAAAGAAAGGTTGCTGTTATGAGGGTTGAATGAAAAGTAATGCCTCCACCTTCGCAACAGATGGCAGTACTGGTCTGCGGCAGCTCCTGGCTTGTTCCATTTGACAGGAAGGTCTAGCATTGAACCATTGTGTTGTTAAAGTGCGAAGTATGGAACCCTGCACAGACGGTCAGTCAATGCGACTTAAGCAACATGCAGTCATTGAATTATTGACAGCAGAAGGTGTTACCCCAAAGGAGATTCATCAGAGAATGCAAGATGTTTATGGTGATTGTGCTTATGTGAAGACTGTGCGTCATTGGGCGAGTAAGTTTAAAGATATTGAGGTGGGAACATCTGACTTGCGTGACAAACAAAAAGTTGGACGTCCTGTGACAGCAACTGTCGAGTTTCAGAAGCAAAAAGTTGACAAAATGATTCAGGATGATCATCATATCACTCAGAGAGAAATTTCAAGCATAATCGGCATTTCACAAGAACGTGTGGGTCACATTATTGCTTTGCTTTGCTACCGGATGATCTGTGCACGATGGGTACCCAGGATGCTGATGCCTGAAATGAAAGCACACAGACTTGAAATTTGCCAGGAACACCTCTCACGTTATGAGTCTGAAGATGACACCTTTCTCCTTTGGGGTGACACCTTCTGTTATCAAGAATTAAATGACTGCACGTTGCTTATGTCACATTGACTGACTGTCTGTGCAGGGTTCCATACTTTGCACTTTAACAACACAACCGTTCAATGCTAAGGCTTCCTGCCAAATGGAACTGTAGAGGAGTGTCTACTGAACAAGCCAGTACCTACCGCAAACCATCTGTTGAGGAGTTACGAAGGTGGAGGCATTACTTTTCATTCAACCCTCGTATGTTCATGGCCTCAATCAGCACATGTCTTTGGCCAGAAAGCTGTCAAGACAGGTGGATCCACTCTGTATTTTATGCTCAATTTTTAGAGGCTTTTGAAGGTCCTGACATTTGTCTTTCCAAAATATTTTCAGCACCACGGATAGCTCCTTTAAATTTCAGATTAGAACCTCAAGCAGATTCAGAATCCCACAGTCTTTTGGCTGTCCCAAGGAAAACATAGCGGCAAATTGGTTTGGGTGGAGACAAATGAATGAACAGGCTGAAAGTGGACATCATAGCATTTTTAAATAGTTGAAAGGATGTCCCATAGAGGAGAGGGAAAGTTTGTTTTCTGCTACTCTGAGGTTAGGACACAATGAAGCAATGGATTCAAATTGCAACTGAAAAGATTCGACCAAAACTTTAGGAAGAACTTCCTGATGATTAGAGCTGTTCAGCCATGGAATATGCTGCCTTGGAGTGCAGTGCAGTCTCCTTCTCTGGAGGTTTTTAAGCAGAGCCTGGATGAATATCTCTTGAGGGTACTTAGATTGTGTTTTTCTGCGTGGTAGTGGGTTGGACTGAATGGTCCTGGAGGTCTCTTCCAACAATGATTCTATGAAACAATGATTTTATGAAACTTTCAATAGTTTTTGGATATAGTGTTTGGAAACCAAGGCTTCTGATTTGGTCAAACCACACCGCAAATACTTGTGTTTGGTTCTAGACACTGCATGTTGAGAAGCAAGAATTTGCTCCGTGCAAGGTGAACAAGATGGTTAATGTTCTGGAAACCAAGGAGCTGGGAAAGTTTAGCATGTAGAAGAGAAGCTGAAGAGGTGACACACAAGACACATCTAGATATCTGGAAAGATGTCTCCTACAAGATGGAATGAGCTTGTTTCTTCTACTCTGGAAACTACACAGTGAATTCATATTGCAAGAATAAAGAGTTCACCTCAACATACAGAATTTCCTATTTACTTTATCAACTATTTCATTGTCCCAGAGAGCGGTGAGTTCTCTTTCCTTGGACAGTATGGTTGGCTGTTTTTAAGGAGTATACGAGGGTTGAATGAAAAGTAATGCCTCCACCTTCGTAACTCCTCAACAGAAGGCAGTACTGGTCTGTGGCAGGTACTGGCTTGTTCTGTAGACTCTCCTCTGCAGTCGAGAAGCCTTAGCATTGAATGCTTGTGTTGTTAAAGTGTGAAGTATGGAAACCCTGTGCAGACGGTCAGTCAATGTGACTTAAGAAATGTACAGTCATTGAATTATTGACAGCAGAAGGTGTCACCCCAAAGGAGATTCATCAGAGAATGCAAGCTGTTTGTGGTGATTGTGTTGATGTGAGTCCTGTGCGTCGTTGGGCGAATACGTTTAAAGATGGGAATACGTTTAAAGATTGGGCAAATACGTTTAAAGGTGGGAACATCTGACTTGTGTGACAAACAAAGTGTTGGACGTCCTGTAACAGCAACTGTTGAGTTTCACAAGCAAAAAGTTGACAGAATGATTCAGGATGATTGTCATATCACTTAAGGGAGAAATTTCAAGCATAATTGGCATTTCACAAGAACGTGTGGGTCACATTATTGCTTTGCTTGGCTATCAGAAGATCTGTACACAATGGGTACCCAGGATGCTGATGCCTGAAATGAAAGCGCACAGACTTGAAATTTGCCAGGAACTCCTTTTGCATTATGAGAATGAAGGTGATGCCTTTCTCCTTTGGGGTGACACCTTCTGCTATCAAGAATTCAATGACTGCATGTTGCTTATGTCACATTGACCGACCGTCTGCGCAGGGTTCCATACTTTGCACTTTAACAACACAACCGTTCAATACTAAGGCTTCCTGCCAAATGGAACTGTAGAGGAGAGTCTACTGAACAAGCCAGTACCTGCCGCAGACCAGTACTGCCATTTGTTGAGGATTTACGTAGGTGGAGGCATTACTTTTGTCCATGGTAACAGTTGGATTACTACACAGCACACCAGTCCTTTCCAATTCTATGAAGATCTGCCTAAATAGGCACCAGATTCCATCTGATCTTGGAAGCTAAGCAGGGCCAGCCCTAATTAGTGCTTGATAGAATCACAGAGTTGGAAGAGACCACAAGGGCCATCCAGTCCAACCACCTGCCATGGAAATGGGAAACTACAAATTAATGCCAAGTGCTGTAGGCTATATTTCCTAGGAAAGAACTGGCAAAACCACCCTTGAATATTCCTTGCCTAAGAAAACCCTATGAAATTCAAGGAGTCACCAATCAACAGGTCACTAGGAAGCACACATGTGCTTCGTAACGAAACGTGTGATGCTTTAGGCATCAAAGCCCATCTGATCCTGGAAGCTAAGCAGTGTCAGTCTTGGGCTGTGGTACAGGCTGGTTAGCAGCCAGCTGCAATAAATCACTCTGACCAAGAGGTCATGAGTTTGAGGCCAGCCCGTGTCGGGGTGAGCACCTGACAATTAAAAATAAAATATAGCCCCTGCTCTTTGCTAAACTAAGCACCCCGAAAGATGGTTGCATCTATCAAGTAGGAAATTTAGGTACCACTTATGTGTGGGGAGGCTAATTTACGACACCATAAAAATCATCCAGCTGCAGTTGGAATGAGGAAGTGGCCGTCACAGTGGATGATGAAGCAGCTGCTCCCCCGTGGCCAGAATCAAGCATACCCTCAGGAAGCTGGAGAAAGTTTAAATTGCCTCTGTGTCTGTGTCTGTCTCTATTCTATGTTATATGGCATTGAATGTTTACCTTATATGTGTACAATGTGATCCGCCCAGAGTCCCCTTCGGGGTGAGAAGGGCAGAATATAAATACTGTAAATAAATAAATAAATAAATAAATAAATAGGAGACCACAAACAAATAGCAGGGGCTGTAAGCTATATTTCAGAGGAAAGACTTGGCAAAAAGGACCTCTGAGAATCCCTTGCTTAAGAAAAGCGCATGAACTTCACGGAGTTGCCATAATTCAACAGGAGACATGACGGCACATACATTCATATGATATTGAGGCGACATATTGTATGGCTGGAAGAGAGAATGATGGAAGCCAGGTTTATCGAATACATGCTTCATACCACATGAGGGCGTCCAGAACTCAGAGCTGGGAGATTTTGCAACAAACTGGCTTTGGTTTCCTTTAGGACATGCTGGCAGGATCACTGCAGTGAAAATGTGGAGCAGATCTGATCTGTGCTGCAGTCGCCACAGACCTTGTTGATGAAGGAAAGAGAGAAGCGTTCCATCTTGTTTGCTGGATTCAATAAATACAAAACAGGAGTGTGTTGGATTTAAGATGGCTTTGATGCAGGGGTGGTGGAACCTTTAGCACGCCTGATGTTTTGGACAACAGTTCCCACAATGCTTTAATTTTTTGCCATGTTAGTGGAGGCTTCTGGGAATTGAAGTTCAAACCATCTAGTGCATTGATGCCTTGAATTTGACATACAGTAGAGCAGGGGTCCCCAAACTAAGGCCCGGGGGCCGGATGCGGCCCTCTGAGGTCATTTACCTGGCCCCCGCCCTCAGTTTTATAGTATAATATATTGTATATCTATATATATAAAATGATAAAGTTGTTTGCGCAGTGACTATAACAACAAAACTAAACATCCCAGAAATACGAAATTTGGCAACACAATGCAAAAGGCTTGCCTCCAGGTTACAACAACACAACCACACCACAAAACCACAATCCAGACCCACAACACTCACAACAACGCATCATGCGATAACAACACAACTAAACGCCCCAGAAATACAAAACTTGGCAACACAATGCAAAAGCCTTGCCTCCCGGTTGTAACAACACAACCACACCACAAAACGACACAGGACCCACAAAACTCACAACAACGCATCGTGACTATAACAACACAACTAAATGTCCCAGAAATATGAAACTTGGCAACACAACGCAAAAGCCTTCCCTCCAGGTTGTAACAACACAACCACACCACAAAACCACAATCCGGACCCATAAAACTCACAACAACGCATCGTGACTATAACAACACAACTAAACGCCCCAGAAATACGAAACTTGGCACACAACTAAACGCCCCAGAAGTATAAAACTTAACAACACAACGCAAAAACCTTGCCTCCCGGTTGTAACAACACAACCACACCACAAAACTACAATCCGGACCCACAAAACTCACAACAATGCATCGTGACTATAACAACACAACTAAACGCCCCAGAAATACGAAACTTGGCACACAACTAAACGCCCCAGAAATATAAAACTTAACAACACAATGCAAAAGCCTTGCCTCCCGGTTGTAACAACACAACCACACCACAAAACCACAATCCGGACCCACAAAACTCACAACAATGCATCGTGACTATAACAACACAACTAAATGTCCCAGAAATACGAAACTTGGCACACAACTAAACGCCCCGGAAATATAAAACTTGACAACACAACGCAAAAACCTTGCCTCCCGGTTGTAACAACACAACCACATCACAAAACCACAATCAGGACCCACAAAACTCACAACAATGCATTGTGACTATAACAACACAACTAAATGTCCCAGAAATACGAAACTTGGCACACAACTAAACGCCCCGGAAATATAAAACTTGACAACACAACGCAAAAACCTTGCCTCCCGGTTGTAACAACACAACCACATCACAAAACCACAATCAGGACCCACAAAACTCACAACAATGCATTGTGACTATAACAACACAACTAAACGCCCCAGAAATACGAAACTTGGCACACAACTAAATGCCCCAGAAATACAAAACTTGACAACACAACACAAAAGCCTTTTCTCCCAGTTGTAACAACACAACTACACCACAAAACCACAATCCGGACCCACAAAACTCACAACAACGCATTGTGACTATAACACAACAAAACGCCCCAGAAATACAAAATTTGACAACACAACGCAAAAGCCTTGCCTCCCAATTGTAAGAACACAACCACAACACAAAACCACAATCCGGACCCACAAAACTCACAACAACCCATCATGACTATAAAAACACAACGAAACGCCCCAGAAATACAAAACTTGGCAAAACAATGCAAAAGCCTTGCCTCCCGGTTGTAACAACACAACCACACCACAAAACCACACCGGACCCACAAAACTCACAACAACGCATCATGACTATAACAACACAACTAAACGCCCCAGAAATACGAAACTTGGCAACACAACACAAAAGCATTCCCTCCCGATTGTAACAACACAACCACACCACAAAACCACAATCCGGACCCACAAAACTCACAACAATGCATCGTGACTATCACAACACAACTAAACGCCCTAGAAATACAAAACTTGGCACACAACTAAACGACCCAGAAATACAAAACTTCGCAACACAACACAAAAGCCGTGCCTCTCAGTTGTAACAACACAACCACACCACAAAACCACAATCCAGACCCACAAAACTCACAACAACGCATTGTGACTATAACAAATACAAAATTTGACAACACAACTCATCCACCTCCCCAATCCCTACATTCACCCTTGGCCTCCAAAAAAACAATTACAATAATAACAATGACAACAACAACAACAATAAGAATCAACACCAGCACAGGCAAGAAACAGCCAGGCACTGAGGCTGAGAGGCCAGTCAGTGCTAAATTGGGCCTCCAAAAAACAATACAGTAGCATCTAACTTATCCAACCTTCATAATCACTACAACAACAACAATAATAATAAACACCTACACAGGCAAAACAAAAAAAAAGACTATTGTACCACAATAAAAATATAAACCGCACTCAGCAGAATCAGACATTACAATTAACAACAAACCAAAGACAACAGGGATCTCAAGCAATTATCAATCAACACAAAAATTGAAGAAGGTAACAGACTTCAAATACTACTACTAATGTGAGTATAAAGAAGGTGGAGGTCACAGCATCAATACAACCTAATGTAGACTGACCAACACCACCAGACTCAGCCACAGCAACGCGTGGCCGGGCACAGCTAGTACAATATATTATATTATTAGCATAGCACAATATTAGCATTATATATTACTATATTGAACTATACCACTATACTGTAATACTATATGTAATAAATAACATATAATCAATATTATTATATGTTATTATTATTAGTATTATATTGTATAATATTATAACATTTTTATCAATATTATATGTATATACAATATATTATATTATTAAAACTGATATAAAAATATATTACAAAACTGAGGGCGGGGGCCAGGTAAATGACCTTGGAGGGCCGCATCCGGCCCCCGGGCCTTAGTTTGGGGACCCCTGATCCAGAGGCTTGGATAAGCGAGGCTTGGATTAGTGAGACTCTACTGTATTACTATGTCTTTGTGTCAATAATAATAATAATAATAATAATAATAATAATAATAATAAGTATTTATTTATTTATTACAACATTTATATCTCGCCCTTCTCACCCGACAGGGGACTCAGGGCGGCTAATAATAATAATAAGTCCCAGAAGCCCCTATTGCCGGCTTCTCCCATTGCAAGGAATATCTGGGATTGAAGGCACAAACAGCTGGAGGTTCCACAGATTGGACACTACTGGCCTTAGAAGTCTATGTTTCCCTTCCAAATTCAGAGGCAACGAAATCCGGCATCATCGCGCTGTAACTGTCCAATCTGGAGGTCTCAAGAATTCTAATATTTTAATATTTCAAACTCTTGATGGTCTGAGACCATAATAATATTCATTCATTCATTCCCGAGTGGGGCGAGTTCACGGAGACCCATTGGGAGGCCTCATGTAGGTCACACTCTCTCAGCCTCGGAAGAAGGACTTTTGCGACAAAGGTCGGCAAGAAGAAAGCCCGGGAGTGGGTCTTCCTTATCATCCCATAAGTGGAACGTGACATGAAGGTACAAACAACAACAACAACAACAACAACAACAACAACAAGGAGAGCCCGTGCCAGGCAAACAAGGGCCACCCGCGATGCTTCCCTCGCCCTCGTGGCGCAAAGCCAGCCTTTGGGAAATAAATCTGGGAAGAAGCCCAGGATGCTGCCCAGGGACCAACGTGCTGCCAGAAACGTAGGCACACAGCCAAAGCACTCCCAACAGATAGCCATCAACCCAGCTTCTGTTTTGAGATCTCTAGGGAAGAAGATAGACAGAGTCCCAGAGCTGGGAGGGACCCTTAAGACCATCCAGTCCACCCCCATCTGCCAGAAAGGAACGCACACAACCAAAGCTGTGCTATTGTTGGTTTGCTGTGAGTTTTCCAGGTGTCTGGCCATGTTCGAGAAGCATTCTCTCCTGAAGTTTCGCCCACATCTTTTGCAGGCGTTCTCAGAGGGTGTGGGGTCTGTTGGAAACGAGTCTAGTGGGGTTTAAATAGTTTATTTATTTGAATTAACTTGAAGGATTTCTTGGCTACTATACAAACAATTGAACGGATTGATGTGCTGTGGTTTTTAACTGTTTTGATGGATTTATCTGTGATTTTTAAAAAATGTGGCCCGTGTTTAATTCTATTTTAATGTTTGCATTTGTGTATATTTTTAAATGGTATATTAATGCTTTTATGTAAATACAGTAGAGTCTCATTTATCCAAGCTAAATGGGCTGGCAAAAGCTTGGATAAGCGAATATCCTGGATAATAAGGAGGGATTAAGGAAAAGCCTATTAAACATCAAATTAGGTTATGATTTTACAAATTAAGCACCAAAACATCATGTTATACAACAAATTTGACAGAAAAAGGAGTTTAATACGCAGTAATGCTATGTAGTAATTACTGTATTTACGAATTTAGCACCAAAATATCACAATATATTGAAAACATTGATTACAAAAATTCGTTGGATAATCCAGAACATCCAGATAAGCAAGACTTGGATAAGTGAGACTCTATTGTAGTTTATTTATTTGAATTAACTTGAAGGATTTCTTGGCTACTATACATTGTCAAACAATTGAACTGATTGATGTGCTGTGGTTTTTAACTGTTTTGATTGATTTATCTGTGCTTTTTTAAAATGTGGCCTGTATTTAATTCTATTTTAATGTTTGCATTTATGTATACAGTAGAGTCTCACTAATCCAAGCCTCGCTTATCCAACGTTCTGGATAATCCAAGCCATTTTTGTAGTCAATGTTTTCAATATATCGTGATATTTTGGTGCCAAATTTGTAAATACAGTAATTACAACATAACATTACTGCGTATTGAACTACTTTTTCTGTCAAATTTGTTGTATAACATGAAGTTTTGGTGCTTAATTTGTAATATCATAACCTAATTTGATGTTTAATAGGCTTTTCCTTAATCCCTCCTTGTTATCCAAGATATTCGCTTATCCAAGCTTCTGCCGGCCCGTTTAGCTTGGATAAGTGAGACTCTACTGTATTTTTAAATGGTATATTAATGCTTTTATGTAAATAATAATAATAATAATAATGTCCTCCCAGTCCCGATGGCCATCCAGCCTCTGTTTTGAGATCTCTAGAGAAGAAGAGACAGATGAGACAGATAGACTCCTACATTTGGAAGGGACTCTCAGAGGCCATCCAGTCCAACCCTCTTCTGCCAGGAAGGAGACACAACCAAAGCCTTCCCAGCAGATGGCCATCCAGCTTCTGTTTTAAGTTCTCTAGAGAAGATGAGAGATAGATAGATAGATAGATAGATAGATAGATAGATAGATAGATAGATAGATAGATAAGAGGTGAAACAGATCTGATAGATCAGTGCTTCTCAACCTGTGGGTCCCTAGTGTTTTGGCCTAAAACTCCCAAAAATCCCAGCCAGTTTACATAGTTTATTTGAATTAACTTGAAAGATTTCTTAATGGCTACTATATGCTAAGATATTGTTAAACCATTGGATTGATTGATGTGCTGTGGTTTTTAACTGTTTTGATTGATTTTAACTGTGAATTTTTTAAAAAGGGGCCTGTGTTTAATTCTATTTTAATGTTTGCATTTGTGTATATTTTAAATGGTATATTAATGCCTTTATGTAAATAATAATAATAATAATCATGCCCTCCCAACCCTAAAGGCCAGTCAGCCTCTGTTTTGAGATTTCTAGAGAAGAAGAGACAGATGACACAGATAGACTCCCAAAGTTGGAGGGAACCCTCAGAGACCATCTAGTCCAACCCTCTTTGACAGGAAGGAGACACAACCAAAGCCCTCCTGGCAGATGGCCATCCAGTTTCTGTTTTGAGATTTCTAGAGAAGATGAGAGATAGATAGATGAGAGATGAAAGAGATGGATGGATGGAGAGAATCCTAGAGTTGAAAGGGACCCTCAAAGGCCATCTAGTATATATATATAATATTGATAATAATATTATAATGTTATACAATATAACACTAATAATAATACCATATAATAATATTAATTATATATTCTATATTACATATAATATTACTAATAATATTACAGTATAGTGGTATAGTTCAATAAAGAAATATATAATGCTAATATTGTGCTATGCTAATAATATAATATATTGTATGTACATATAATTTGTAAGCCACTCTGAGTTCCCTTTGGAGTGAGAAGGGTGTGATACAAATGTAGTAAATAAATGCAGTAAATAAATAAATACATACATTTTAGACTTAGGCTCGCCCAAAGTCTGAAATGACTTGAAGGCACACAACAACAACAACAACAACAACAACAACAACAACAACAATTAACTTGACCATCTCATTGGCCAGAAGCAGGAGCACACTTCCCATTGAAATCCTGATAAATGTATGTTGGTTAAAATTATTTTTATTTTTAAATATTGTATTGTTCTTTCATTGTTGTTGTTTTTGCACTATAAATAAGACATGTGCAGTGTGCATCGGAATTTGTTTGTATTTTTTTTTCAAATGATAATCCGGCCCCTCAACAGTCTAAAGGATTGTGGACCGGCCCTCGGCTTAAAAAGTTTGAGGACCCCTGCAGTAGAGTCTCACTTATCCAACATAAATGGGCCGGCAGAACGTTGGATACGTGAATATGTTGGATAATAAGGAGGGATTAAGAAAAAGCCTATTAAACATCAAATTACATTATGATTTTACAAATTAAGCACCAAAACATCATGTTTTACAACAAATTTGACAGAAAAACCGGTTTAATATGCGGTAACGCTATATAATAATTACTGTATTTACGAATTTAGCACCAAAACATCACAATGCATTGAAAATATTGACTACAAAAACATTGATTACTAAAAGGCAGACTGCATTGGATAATCCAGAATGTTGGATAAGTGAATGTTGGATAAGTGAGACTCTACTATAGTTACGATTCAGATATCAGCCCAAACATCTAAAGGCACCAGATCTCATCTGATCTTGGAGACTAAGCAGGTTCAGCCCTGGTTAGTATTTGGATGGGAGGCGGCCACCAATGAAAACCAAGTGCTGTAGGCTCTATTTCAGAGGAAGGAACCGGCAAAACCGCCTCTCTGAAATTCATGGGGCTGCCCTATCATTCAGACAGGGTCAATATTCCATTGAGTGCCTCCCATCTGATATTGATTTCAACGGATGTACAGTAGAATCTCACTTATCCAACATTCACTTATCCAACGTTCTGGATTATCCAACACAGTTTGCCTCCCACCCCGATCCGCAGCCGTTTCTCTAGGCAGCAAGGATTGAACTTTTTATGAATTTAATTTCCGACAATTCACTTTATGCAATTCTATCTCTATTTGTAGTCAATTTGTTAGTAGCCGATATTTTTGTAGTCAATGTTTTCAACACATTGTGATGTTTTGGTGCTAAATTCATAAATATAGTAATTACAGTAGAGTCTCACTTATCCAGGCTAAACGGGCTGGCAGAAGCTTGGATAAGCGAATATCTTGGATAATAAGGAGGGATTAAGGAAAAGCCTATTAAACATCAAATTAGGTTATGATTTTACAAATTAAGCACCAAAACATCATGTTATACAAGAAATTTGACAAAAAAGTAGTTCAATACGCAGTAATGTTATGTTGTAATTACTGTATTTACAGATTTAGTACCAAAATATCATGATATACTGAAAACATTGATTACAAAAATGGCTTGGATAATCCAGAGGTTTGGATAAGCGAGGCTTGGATAAGTGAAACTCTACTGTACTACATAACATTTCCAAGTTTAGGACTGCTTTTTCTGTAGATTTGTTATAAAATAGGATGTTTTTGGTGCTTAATTTGTAAAATCATAACGTAATTTGACATTTAATAGGCTTTTCCTTAATCCCTCCTTATTATCCAACATTTTTGCTTATCCAACGTTCTGCCGGCCCATTTATGTTGGATAAATGAGACTCTACTGTACTTTAGTTGGGACTAAAATGAGCCAATAATATACAATTGCACATTCATCTGCGTTCAAAACTCTCAATCTGCATTAAGATGCCATTCCAGTGAGAGTGTCACATTCATTTCTCTTCCCAGGCCAGTCTTTCAACCTCACAAGAGATAACAGTTTTCCGTATGTTAATCAATCCTTTATTTCATTCTGGCAGCACCATTATGTGGAAATAAGATCTAATTAAGCTAATTGAGCTTCACACCCAAATAAATTAATGTAGGATTGGGAGGTGCCAGTGTTCGGTGCCAAGCTTGTTATGTATTTGCAACTCCATCATATGTGTGATTTTTTTTGAAAGCCCCATGAAATCCAATTGACCTTGCTTTCAAGTAAGCATGCAGAACGCAAAGTAAAATCACTCTTGTTAAATTAAGTGGGATTTATTACCTAGCATCCCACCATGGTGCTAACTTTGCTTTGTGGCAGAACTTTATGCTCCAATAGAGAAAATGTTTGGCTGAAGCTGATAATACCAAAGGCAAATCACATCTGAATGTCTTCTAGTTTGATTGTCCCGTGATCGGACAATCCAAAATATTCCAAGAAATAAGACCAGAAGATGAAACCTCCAAGTCAGAAAGCCTTCAGCCAGTTGGCGACAAATAGCAAAGGAAAAGTACAGATTGAGCGTTTCTTATCTGGAATTTCAAAATCCGAAGTTGTCCACATGGATGGGTGAGATACTGTTGCCTTTGCTTTCAATGTATTTGATGTACACAAACTTTGCTTCGTGCACCAAATTTTTACAAACATTGTATAGAACTACCTTCAAGTTATGTGCATAAGGTGTCTAGGAAACACCAATAATGTTCATGTTTAAATTATGTCCAATCCTCAAATTATAGAACATATTGTATTGACACAAATCTAATGAACACCTCAATTTTGGCTATGTGCTTTAGACTCAGGTAAATATGGTATATTCTATATCTTGGACTCGAGTCAATACGGTACGTTCTATATCATGGACTCGAATCAATACAATATGTTTTATATCTTGAACTCAAGTCAATACGGTACGTTCTATATTTTGGACTCAAGTCAATACAGACATTCTATATCTCTTGGACTCGAGTCAATACAGTCTGTTCTATATTTTGGATTCCAGTCAATACAGTCCATTCTATATTTTGGATTTGAGAATGGACTGTAGATATAGAACAGACTGTATTGACTTGAGTCCAAGATATAGAACATACATTAAGTCTGTTCTATATTTTGGACTCAAATCAATACAGTAGGTTCCATATTTTGCATTTTGCATTTGAGTCAATATAGTCCATTCTATATTTTGGGTTTGAGTCAATATGGTCCATTCTATCTTTTGGATTTGAGTCAATATGGTCTGTTCTATATTTTGGATTTGAGTCAATACGGTCCGTTCTATATTTTGGATTTGAGTTAATATGGTACGTTCTTTATTTTGGACTTGAGTCAATACGGTATGTTGTATATTTTGGACTCAAGTCAGTACGATATGTTCTATATCTTGGAATCGAGTAAATAATAGGTCATTCTATATTTTGGGCTTGAGTAAATAACGATAAATTCTATATGTTGGACTTGAGTCAATATGGCACGTTCTAGGTCTTGGACTCGAGCAAATAGGAAACGTTCTATATTTTAGACACAAGTCAATATGATGAATTCTATAGCTTGAACTCAAGTATTTTCTATATCTTGGACTCGAGTAAATATGGAATACATTCTATATCTGGAAGCTAGGTAAAGGTAAAGGTTTCCCCTGACGTTAAGTCCAGTCATGTCTGACTCTGGGGGTTGGTGCTCATCTCCATTTCTAAGCCGAAGAGCTGGCGTTGTCCGTAGACACCTCCAAGGTCATGTGGCTGGCACGACTGCATGGAGCGCCGTTACCTTCCGCCGGAGCGGTACCTATTGATCTACTCACATTGGCATGTTTTCGAACTGCTAGGTTGGCAGGAGCTGGAGCTAACAGCGGGTGCTCATTTCGCTCCCGGCATTTAAACCTGGGACCTTTCGGTCTGCAAGTTCAGCAGCTCAGCGCTTTAACGCACTTCACCACCGGGGCAAAGCTGGAGAAGGTTTCAATTGCCTCTATGTCTCTGTCTTTGTCTCTATGTTCATATGGCATTGAATGTTTGCCATGTATATGTACATTGTGATCTGCCCTGAGTCCCCTTTGGGGTGAGAAGAAGGGCGGAATATAAATACTGTAAATAAATAAAAAAATAAATCTTGGATTTGACTATATGGTATATGTTCGATATGTTGGAACCAAGTAAATACAGCACGCCCTATATCACTGCCACCTCGCAGTACATTTGACAAGAAATCCTTTTTATGTAAAGCATCTTATCTGTGTGTTTAATATGTGTTATGTCATAATGTGTTTGTTTTAGATTTAGTTTTGTTACATGTCACAGTTTAAGTGTTATCTATTATGAACATCTGCTTTTTGGTGTTTGTTTTATGTATTATTTTCCTTTTATTCATGAATAAATATATATATATTTTTAAAAAAAACCCAAAGCATCTTAGTAATGGCATATTTCTACTTTTTAAAAATCATTAATGAAGACGAGACTCGGGAGTTTTAGATAAGCATGCAAAGCGGCAACAAGAGCAATAGAATCAAAGAATGGTTTAGATTCTTTTAAAAAGAGAATTAATCCGCTTGACTGAATGCACAACCCATGTGTCGTGCACACTTCAGCATCAATGCCCCAAAGACAACTTGGAAAGTGATCTTTGGACTCGGCTGCTGCCCCGCTGCCACAGCTGGAAATCCATCCTTTGAGAGGGAAGAGCATCCATCATCACTAATAAGGCAGCAGGGACCGTGGTTGATGTCAGCGTGAGAGAAAGGAGGAATGCCGTTGTGTTTGTCAAGCAAGGGAGTAAAAGCCATTGCCGGCTGTTCTCTTTGGCCCTTTGCTTCTAGTGTCAGTGCCATATGGTCCTCTCTTTGGTCCCAACCACGGTTAGCTACACTGACAAATTACTGTATATACTCGAGTATAAGCCTAGTTTTTCGGCCCTTTTTTAAGACTGAAAAAGCCCCCCTCAGCTTATACTCGAGTGAGGGTCCTGGTTGGCTTATATTTGGGTCAGCTTATACTCGAGAATATATGGTACATTTATTATTATTCTCTATTATTATTGGTATTATTACATTTATTATTTTTCTCTATTATTGTTGCTACTATTACATTTATTTTACTCTATTTTATTATTATTATTAATACATTTATTATTTCACTCTGATCTTATTATTATTATTATTGCATTTATTATTTTACTCTATTTATTATTACATGTATTATTATACTCTATTATTATTATTATTATTATTACATGTATTATTTTTATCATTATTAAAAGGATACACAAGCACATTTACATTGAAGAAGATGAGAATAATGATTTGATCAGAGTTGGACAGTCTTATCTGTAATTAAAGTTTTATGTAAATATTTAAAAACATTTAACCTACCGAGGCCTCCATTAATGTAATTTTATTGGTATCTATTTTTATTTCTGAAAACTACCACCCTCAGCTTATACTGGAGTCAATGTTTTCCCAGTTTTTTTCTGGTAATATTAGGTGCCTCGGCTTATATTCGGGTCGGCTTATACTCGAGTATATACGGTAATTCAGTTTGTTCACACTTTAACTGCCCTGGCTGAATGCTATGAAATCCTGGGAGTTGTAGTTTTATAAAGCCTTTAGCCTTCTCTGCCGAAGAGTGTTGGTGCCTCACCAAACTACAATTCCTGTGATTTCAAAACATTGAGCCATGGCAGTTAAGAGAGCACTCTTAGTAATGTAACCCTGATCTATTTTTATTTCTTGTACTGTTTCAGAATGAAGGGAGAATGTGAGGCTGTATAAAGAGAGATGTGCTGATTGTGTGAAATGTCCTTTATCTGACTGTATGTTACTATTAACTGATTGATTTATAATTCCACTGTATGGTAGACATATGACACCAGATATGTAGTACAAGATAATAAAATGCAATGTATTAACTCTGAATAAAAGAACTGTACAAATCAGCACATACATGTTTGCTTTCTGCATAATACTAAGAAGATTATTTTATTATTTCTGCTCCATGTTAGCAGTACCCCAAGATATTGCACAATTGCACATTTGCACAATTATAATTTTAGCCCTCTCCTCAAGATCAAAGATTGAAGTGCCATTATGTCGTTCCCAGCCTCTGGCTATGTTTTTATTGTGTGATGATGTGTTTTAACAAATATGTATTAACTTGTTTGATTGTATTGTATTTTATATTGTTGTATTCTTGTATATTGCTGGGCTTAGTCCCCCTTGTGAGCCGTCCCAAGTCCCTTCAGGGAGATGGAGCAGGATATAAAAATAAAGTTGTTGTTGTTGTTATACGATCTGAAGAGAAACCAGGGCCGGCAGAATGTTGGATAAGCGAATATATTGGATAATAAGGAGGGATTAAGGAAAAACCTATTAAACATCAAATTAGGTTATGATTTTACAAACTAAGCACCAAAACATCATGTTAGACAACAAATTTGGCAGAAAAAGTAGTTCAATACGCAGTAATGCTATGTAGTAATTACTGTATTTACGAATTTAGCACCAAAATATCATGATTTATTGAAAACAACGACTATAAAAATGTGTTGGATAATCCAGAATGTTGGATAAGCGAGTGTTGGATAAGTGAGACTCTATTGTATCATATTTTGGTGCTAAATTCGTAAATACAGTAATTACAACATAACATTACTGTGTATTGAACTACTTTTTTGTCAAATTTCTTGTATAACATGATGTTTTGGTGCTTAATTTGTAAAATCATAACCTAATTTGATGTTTAATAGGCTTTTCCTTAATCCCTCCTTATTATCCAAGAAATTCGCTTATCCAAGGTTCTGCCGGCCCGTTTATGTTGAATAAGTGAAACATATATTAGTATTATTGCATTATGATGTTATTATTTCTATACATTATTATATTGTGTGTATATATATATATATATATATATATATATATAATGAGGTTTGGAAGACGTGTTGCCTCCAACTATATTTTCCATGCACTACTTCCTAAGCCTCTTTGCTCCCTTTTCCCACTTCCCCATCCTTGCCAGATGACGCGCCAAGCGGCTAGGCGCTCTCTCCAATCAGCGTTGGGGTCACAAATATGTAAATACAGCGCCACCCACATCCTCAACGAGGAACACACATAGAGGAAGGAGAAATAGATATAGCTATGTTTGTATCCCGTGGCCTGATTGGCTGCGGGGGCGGTGGTTGGTTGGGCGCGCGCGGGAGGGAGGAAGCGAGAGAGAAGGCGGACCGTCCTCCCGCTTCCCTCCTCCTTTTCTGCGCATGCGTAAAAGAGAGGGAGGGCGGGGCGGGACGCGAAGGGGAAGGCGGCCTCCTCCAATCAGGAGCGGAGGAGAAAAGGGAAGGCGCCTGAAGGGAGGGAAAGGGGGCGGGGACAAAGGGGCGGGGCTAAAGGGCGACTCACGCCGCGTCGCGCCCCGCCCCCTTTTCCTCCCTCAGCCGCCGCCGCGCCGCCTTTTCTCCCCTCAGGCCGGGGCCTCTTCTTCCTCCTCTGCTTCCTTTCCGGTAAGCCCCGCTTCCTGGAGGAAGAGGAAGCAGCACTCGCAGCCGGGTGGGCGGGGAAGCGGAGGAAATGGGCCTTTTGGGGGGGAGGTTGAGGAAAAAGTGAGGGGAGTGGCCGCCATGGCCTGCCCTCCCCGTGTCAGGCGCTTCTTTCCCTCAGGTGTCACTCGAGGAGACCCACGGGCCTGCCTCTCTCTCTCTCTCCTTCTGGAGCCTCACCAAAGGCGTGGGTCCCGGGGCCTCCCACTGTCACGCCTCCTCGCCCCACTTTCCCCCCCTCGACCTTCCCTGAAGGGATTTTGCAGGGCTTTCTGACCCCTCGTCGTTCCCTGAGAAGCCATTGCTGCCTTCCTCCCTTCCCCCCCCCCCCCCCCCCCCCCCCATGAGAAGGAAGGAAGGATGGAGAGATGGATGGATGGAGAGAAGGAAAGAAGGAAGGATTGAGTGAGGGAAGGATGAAGGGCTTGAAGGAAAGGAGGTAGGATGAAAGGAAGATGGAGGGAAGGGAAGAAGGAAGGATTGAGTGAGGGAAGGATGAAGGGCTTGAAGGAAAGGAGGTAGGATGAAAGGCAGATGGAGGGAAGGGAAGAAGGAAGGATTGAGTGAGGGAAGGATGAAGGGCTTGAAGGAAAGGAGGTAGGATGAAAGGAAGATGGAGGGAAGGGAAGAAGGAAGGATTGAGTGAGGGAAGGATGAAGGGGATTGAAGGAAAGGAGGAAGGATGGAGAAAAGGAAATAAGGAAGGATTGAATGAGGGAAGGATGGAGGAAAGGAGGAAGGGATTGAAGGAAAGGAGGGAGGATGAAAGGAAGATGGAGGGATGGAGGGAATGGTGGAAGGAAAGGAAGAAGGAGGAAGGAAATGAAGGATGAAAAGAAAGGAGGAGGGAAGGAAGGATGAAGGGATGGATGGAAGTAAAGAAGGAAAGGTGAAAGGAAGGATGGAGAGAAGTATGGAAGGAGGGAAGGATGGAGGAAAGGAAGGATGGAGGGAGGGCAGGAAAGAAGGATGGATGGATGGAAGGATGGAGGGAGAGAGGGAAGGAAGAATGGAGGGAAAGAAGGAAGGATGGAGGAAGGGATGGAAGGAAGAAAGGCCCTCTCTTCCTCCCTGTCACACCTTCTCTTCCTCCCTGTCACACCTTCTCTTCCTTCCTATCACACCTTCTCTTCCTTCCTGTCACACCTTCTCTTCCTCCCTGTCACACTTTCTCTTCCTCCCCGTCACACTTTCTCTTCCTCCCTGTCACACCTTCTCTTCCTCCCTGTCACACCTTCTCTTCCTCCCTGTCACACTTTCTCTTCCTCCCCGTCACACTTTCTCTTCCTCCCCGTCACACCTTCTCTTCCTCCCTGTCACACCTTCTCTTCCTCCTTGTCACACCTTCCCTTCCTCCCTGTCACACCTTTTCTTCTTTCCTGTCACACCTTTTCTTCTTTCCTGTCACACCTTCTCTTCCTCCCCGTCACACCTTCTCTTCCTCCCCGTCACACCTTCTCTTCCTCCCCGTCACACCTTCTCTTCCTCCCCGTCACACCTTCTCTTCCTTCCCGTCACACCTTCTCTTCCTCCCCGTCACACCTTCTCTTCCTCCCCGTCACACCTTCTCTTCCTCCCCGTCACACCTTCTCTTCCTCCCCGTCACACCTTCTCTTCCTCCCCGTCACACCTTCTCTTCCTCCCCGTCACACCTTCTCTTCCTCCCCGTCACACCTTCTCTTCCTCCCCGTCACACCTTCTCTTCCTCCCCGTCACACCTTCTCTTCCTCCCCGTCACACCTTCTCTTCCTCCCCGTCATACCTTCTCTTCCTCCCCGTCACACCTTCTCTTCCTCCCGTCACACCTTCTCTTCCTCCCCGTCACACCTTCTCTTCCTCCCCGTCACACCTTCTCTTCCTCCCGTCACACCTTCTCTTCCTCCCCGTCACACCTTCTCTTCCTCCCCATCACACCTTCTCTTCCTCCCCGTCACACCTTCTCTTCCTCCCTGTCACGCCTTCTTCCTCTGCTGGTCTCTCTCCATTTGCTTAAAGGCCATCTTATCTTTTTATTGTGGCTCTTCCTAAGTAATTTCTCTCTGGTCTTATCCACTTCCATTCTGCTGAAGGGATTTAAAGGATTTTTTTTACTCCTTGGTAGAGTTGGCTGATAATTGAGAAATGATTGCTGCCTCCCCTTTCAAGATTGCCCCCTCCCCTAAAACAGGAGCTGGCATTTTCTTTCCTAAATAGTGATGGCCATCTCCATCTCTCCTCCCCCAGTAGGCAGGGATTGCTGTCTGCTTCCTTCAGATCCTGACAAGAGGAATGAAAGAAGGTGTGCCTTTCCAGCTTTTTCCTGGTGCTGCCCCTCTCATGCTCTCTCTCTTGGCCTCTTGCCCCTTTCCTCTCCACCATTCCCAGTCTTTCCTGGCCTCACCCACTTCCATTTGCTCAAAGGGGTTGGAAAAGGGGGTATTCTTCTGTTCTTGCAGAGGGTGGGAAGAATAAATGAGAAGGGATTGGCATCTTCCCCAACCCATCACTAGTTTTTTTGGAGGGGAGGAGATGGCACTCATCCCTTCTCCCTCCAAAACCCCCAGTGATTGCCAATTCCTCCAAATAGTGATTGTTATCTCTCTCTCCATCCTCTCTCCATCCCCATCAAAAGCAGGGTTGTCTTCTGCTGTTTTCAGGTTCACAGGAGGGGAAGGATGAAGGAAGGAGTGCATTTTGAGGCCTTCTGGTGCTGTCCCTGTCACACCTTCTCCCTTCACTCCCCCTTTTTCCCTTCCCTCACTCTTTCACCTCTTTCAGTCTTTTCCCACTCCTCTCCTAGGTCCTCTCTATATTTGCATGAAGGGATTAAAATGATTTTGATCTCTTGTTACTGGCGATAGTGGGTCAATGATAAGTGATTGCTGTCTCCCTCTCCAGCAGTGATTGCCATCTGCCCTCCCCGCCGAAACATAACCCAAACCAGGGATTTCCCCACCCTCTATAAGGATTGCTATCTTCTTCCAAAAAAAACCAAGGCCTGCCTTCTGCTGGCTTCAGGGTCCGACTAGAGGAAGGAGGGAAGGTATGCATCTCGAGACTTTCTTCTCCTGGTGCTGTCCTTGTCATGCCATTCCTCTTCTCTTTCTTTTGGCTCTTTCTCCCTCCCTCCACGTCCCTGTCCTAAGCCCTCCCTGGTCTCGCCCACCTCCGTATGCCTGAAAGGGTTGTAAATGGGGCGTTTTCCTCCCTTGCTTCACATAGTGGGTAGGATAAATGAGAAGCGATTGCCATCTTCTTCCCCCCAGAAAAAAAATAATTGCCATCTGCTGCCTTCAGGTTCCCACGAGGGGAAAGAAGGAAGGTGTTCGGCTTTAGGCAGCCTCCTGTTGCTTCCCCGTCACACCTTTTCTCTTGGCTATCTTATTCTTTCCCCCATCTCAGCTGTTTCTCCCCCTCCCTGTTTTTCCATCCTTTAAAAAAGTTTTTTCCTGTTCTCACCCACCTCCATTTTTCTGAAAGTGTTTAAAAATGGACCCTCCCCCTTGCTGCAGGTTGTGGGAAGACAAAATCAGAAGGATTTGCTATTTCCCTCCGCTCTGTTTCTTTCAGGTTCGCATCAGGGGAAGGAAGGAATGTGTCTAGCTTCATTCTTGGCTGTCTTCTTTCTCTGACTCCCAACATCTCTTTCTCCCACTCACTCTTTTTTAGTTCTTTCCCCCTCCTCAGCTCATCCTCGCTTCATTCTTTTCCTACTTCTGTCCTAAGTAATCTCAGGCTTCACCCTATTTGCCTGACTGAAATAAAACTGTGGGTTTTCCCCCTTGCTGTAGGTGGTGGGCAAGAGAAATGAGAAGTTATTGCCACCCCCCCCCCCAAATGATTGCCATACGTCCCCACAGCAGACCTCCCCACACACCGTCTATTCTCTTTTAAGATATCTGTTCCAAATGTGAATCATAAGAGGAAGGTTATTAATTTAGGGGATTATATCCCACTCAGAGTGGCTTACAAATTATTAATTTGACAGTTCTTACAATCTTACAATCAGGCTTACAATCTAAATAAGACACAACATGCAAGAAAAAAGGAAATGGCTTTTAATAAACTAAATTTGCTATTCCTCGTCCCCATATCTCCATTATTCTTGTGTCTCATGCTATCCTGCAGGCCCCTATGAAATATCCTATAAAGCGAGGTGTGATGTAGGTGGATGTCCAATATGCTTCACTTAAGGTTATGAGATAAAGTGTTTTCTTCCTCCAGTGCTAGGGAATTAAATGGCTTTCTGGAACCTCCTGGTTCAGAGGCAGTATGCCACCAAATGCTTGTTGTTTCAGGGGAGGAGCTTTATAATGGGGATTCCTGATGCCTCTCACCGGCCACGATGAAGCCCAGGATGATGATCTAGTGGAATCTCTGATCTGATCCTGAAGCAAGATGTGTTGCATTTTTAGTGATGGTTGATATATTGGGCTGCTAGCTGTAATTAACTGGCAAACATTGTGCTAAGGTAGACCCTCCCTCTCTTGGGATTGTGAAAGTTGCATATGCATTATACACACTCACACATTTCTGATAATCAGCAAATTAGCAGTTCCTTCTCCCATCATAATTATATCTCATCCAGTAGAGTAGAAATCTTTCTCAAAAGTCCATGACAGAGGCTGCTGTATGGCCTGCAATTCCAACTACTCATAACTATGGGGAGAATGAAATGTTAAGGGAAATGCTATGTTAAGGCATATTGTTTTCCTCATGCTCAAGTACACTGCCACTAAACAATCAAATGAATTGATCCCAGCATTACTCCTGCACTTATCTGTTTGTCTCATTGCCTACCCAGATCTGTGAAATTATGGATACTGAATAGATGAACCTGTGAAGTTACTTTTTGCTTAGTCTTGGAGCACTTTGCTGCCACGACCACCTTTCCTTATCACCACTGTATGACTTGAAAGAAAGGGCAGGGATCTGAATATAGGGCTTTTAGTTTTCCAAGCTCTGTTGGGAACAGTGTGTGGGTGAGGGCTTCTGGGCATGAGTAGCATGCCACACTATATCCTGCAGCCAGGGTTTAGCCTTTATGAAGGAAGAGCAAAGTTGGATGAAAGAAATGCAACTAATGTTCAGCTCTCAGTCATTCACACAGAGGTCCGTTTTGACCAAGAAGGGATCGCTACCTCATGTGTCTCTTTTCTGAGTGTGTACAGCTTCACCTGATATTGCCAAGTCAAGAGGGGAAGAGAAAAAGTGCAGTTGTATACCCAATTCTGTAGTCTTTTTTTAGTAAAATGCAACAGAGAAAAAATAGCAGCGGAAGGATGCATGTCTCACCTAACATTAAGTCAAGGGTCCTAGTGTACTTGCCTACAATAATGCAATAGAATAGCCAGACTACGGAAATCAGTTGAGAAGAGGGGAAAAGCACCACAGACTGGCTTACTGGAAAGTTAGGATAAATTGAAAGTTAGGATAAATTCAAGTTGCTGTCAAGTGAGCAGAGGCAAATAAGACTCATCCTCACTCCTGGTGTTTAGGAGATTAAAACAGAATCATCTTTAATCAGGCTCTGAAGATATTGGTGCCAACTTCTCTTCAGAAATTATGGTAACAGGTGCGTGGGATCAACAGCTCAATCAGACTTGAAAAATTGTGGTGTAGGAATTGATTCAGCACATTACATGGCAAAAGATAAAGCCTGAGTTTGAATTACTATATATTTCTGCCCTACCGTCCTTTGAGCCCGCCTCCCCCCCCCCATTGGAATAATCATTAATTGTACAGGGGTGTGTGTACAAGCCTTCAAATAGTTTGTTATGGCAGTCCCACAAATTCCCTAGGGTTTTCCTATGTGAAAAGTATAGAAACTATAATTTTTAGCATGTTACAGATTAAGCATCTCATATGCAGAATGACAGAGTATTCTATTCTCAAACATATTTAATCTTGAATATTTTTTGCTTTAATATATATTTTGGAACTATAACCAAGCAATTTCTCATAAAATGCCCATTTCATAAGCTCAATTGGCAGCAGAGGTCTGCCTGGCAAGTCTTTATAATGTTATTTAGAATCCTTTAACATCTCCCCTTGTTCTAGAAATTAACACTGACATTTTAGACGACGTTTTAAACCTGAAAAATCTAGATTAAAGGCTACCAATGCCTTAGAAAGATCTCTAGATAGTTCTACTTTTGCTTTCACACTCAGTTATTCACAAAGTTCTGAGGTATTTACAGAAGGGTGAGCTGCAATGATAACTGATAGTAGTATGCATCAAACAGGTAAATGGCTCAGATAGTACTGGTTTCTCTGTTCCATACATAAAACTATAGGTCTTACACATATTTGATATAATAAAGCTGTATAGCTTCCCGGCACTAGAAATAGCGCATACAACAAATAAACAAAATGCTGTCATAACCTTTACTATTTAATTGTCACAGAGTCTGTAGCCGTTATAGAATGCGACTCAATATACATTTGATCTGTGAGTAACATTCAATAAGAGGTTATGTGTAGAAATGGAATTTTTAAAGAAGCTCTTTAAGTGTTACAGCATATACTATGCATACAAAAGTACCAAACTCTTTTCTTGACATCTCCAGCTAAAGGGTTTGCTGACAGGATTGGAAAATGACTCTGTCTGAAGTTTTGGAGATATGCTGGCAGTCCCAAGAATATGTTATGTAGAGTAACTGTACAAAAATATAGGTCACCTTTGGACATAACTTCATTACTGTACTAATATTTTTGTCGAAACTGTCTTAAAACAGTTTTTGAATATTTAACTTGAAGTTCTTCTGTGTAGGTTGCTCCTTTGTAAGTGAGCATATTTCTGACAATACTAACATTCATATGAAGTCTCGAGTTACACATTTATTTATTTATTTCCCTCATTTCTATCCCGAAGGGACTCAGAAAAGAAGGGGAGAAATCTGGCCTGTCATATTCTTGAACACTATGTTTCAGTAATGTTACTGACATTTCCAGCTCAGGTCTAGTAATTTTAGGATCAGTAGTCTGTGGAGCAGCAAATAATGCAACCACATATTTTTCCTAATAACCCTGAAGACTACGAAACTCATGTTACCGTAGTTTCTCGAGGGCTAGTTTGTGTCTTCAAAAGAAATCCCTTACTGGATCCAGTCATTGATTGGATACCGGTTTCTACATTTAAAATTTTCAGGTTAGGTTTTCAGCAGTTATAGGAATGATATTTAATTATCATTATTATTTTCACTTGGTAATGTTATCCTCCATAAACTAAGATAATCTCCTTAAAGTTCTACAAGTTGATGGTGATGACTATATTTTGCAGTATCAGGTTTGATATCTAAATTATGTGTTTTATAAAGAAGCACCCTATTTTATCTGTCTTGAATTGTCTGACAGTTAGCTTATATATATTGGGTGTAATGAAGGTATACATGTGGAAGTGTATAGGCTTAAATCCATGTGCTCATTGAATTGACGGAATTGACAGACTCATTGCATTGATGGAATTTTCATATCTGTTAACAAACCATTCAGCAAGTGATTTATTAAATCTAGTCTAGTTAGAACTAACAAATGGATTTAGGCCAGAGAGATAAATAACAAGTGTGAAGTGAGTACTTTTATACATTATTATTATTATTATTATTATTATTATTATTATTATTATTATTATTATGCCTTCTATGCATACATAGAAAATTATCTGGCTAACATTTTGTGTGTTTTGCATGTGTTGTACTCTGATAGATGTTAATTAAAAATAATCTACAAAGTTGTTAGCACTCCTTAGCTCTTTTTGTGTTAAAGGCTGTTCATGTGATAGCTCTGTCTTAGCTTTAATAATGTTTACCTCCTTTTCTTTCCCAGTTTTTCTACTATACTGACAATATTGCTGCAAGGAAGTATTTTTGATTGATAGCTATGTGACAGAGTACAACCCACATAAGGGAACCATTTTTTGCACCAAATGGTAAGGTTTTTTTTTGTTAGATAATTATTTTGAAAATAGAATGTTTTTTTTTCTTGGGCATCAGATCAGATTTATGTGGTCCTAGAGAAATTGAACAGCAGTGTTGTAATTACTGAAGGGACTTACGACACTGCAAATAATGTATACTGTATCTTTGATAACACCAATAGTATACGCTCTACCTAGATTTTCTTTATTGCAGAATGACATTTGGTTGATTTTAAATTGCTTGCTTTCAGTTTGAATGTTACTTTTCTCTAAGCAGGTTTTTTGTTGTTGTTTATTCGTTCAGTCGCTTCCGCATAGTATTTTATAAAAACACACACAAGCTACTATGAAGATAGGCTGAAATCCTTCATATAATGTTTAACTTTACAAGGACATAATCCTACTAGTGAATTGCAATAATGTTCATCGGGGCACTTTTCACAGTCTCTCTTGTATAGTGAAGGCTCTCATTGCCCATGAGGGCACAATTTATTATTGTTTGCTCCATGAGCCCTTATTTCACAATGGAAAATGATGCACATCCATTCTGTTGCTCAAGAGCTGCTCCACTGACTCTGCTTCCACAGTGGTCCTCATGGTGTAGCCACATCTCCCCTGTCCTCTCTAGAATACAAAAGCTGTGCAAAAGCACAGTTCAATGTGTTGTCGAAGGCTTTCATGACCGGGATCACAGGGATGTATGTTTCCCGGGCTGTATGGCCATGTTCCATATCAGTATATCAAGGCTTATGCATGTGTTTTGTGTGTGTGGGAATGTTATATCTAAAAATAGCAGCAGGTCTTACCTCATGACAAAATGGAGCTTGGGGTACACTATGAAGTTCTGCCTATATTCTTAGCGAAACAGCAAGTCTGAGGGCATATTTCTATTTTATAACACTGATACACAATGTTAAGTTTGTCTTTTAAGTGTATTTATTCTATTCAATGTCACCAAATCAATGGGCCCTGGAAAGTAAAAGGAAGTTGCATTCTGATCTCATAATAGATTTTTCAGAATTTTCCTTCATTAAACAAGCTACCCTGTTTCCCCTAAAATAAGACATCCCCAGAAAATAAGACCTAGAAGAGGTTTTGCTGAATTGCTACATATAAGGCCTCACCCAAAAGTAAGACCTAGCAAAGTTTTTGTTTCGAACAGAACGAAACGAACAGAACACCAGAGCATGCAGGATTGGTAAATGTACCTACCATAGAGTATTGTACATGGAAATAATGGTAGTAACAAGAAATTCTTGATAGGATTCACAGTTTGTCTGGCTATGCTGGTTTGTGATGACAACTACTGTACAGTATATAATAAATGTTCATTTTTTGTTTAACAATAAATGTGAATTCCTCTTCATGGAAAAATAAGACATCCCCTGAAAATAAGACCTAGAGCATCTTTGGGAGCAAAAATTAATATAAGACACTGTCTTATTTTCGGGGAAACACGGTGCTACCTGCAACCCTGAGAACTTAATTGTACCTGAAGATTTGAGAAACCCTTCAAAACATTACAGGAGAGAGTGGATAGTGGAATCTGCAGCCTGGAGTCATATCAGCATCAAACTTCATGTGTTCAGAATGAAAAGCTATGCTGCAAAAGAAAGCTTTGAGAAAGATATGTGAAGATAAAGTCTTCTCATTCAGGCACCTTAATGAGCTTGTAGGCTTCTTTTCCATCATTTTCTTCTTTCTTAGATTGTCATTCCCTCATCCCCTTTTTGCATTCACTGTGTTATAGTAATATATTTGTTCTGTGTTTAATCGTACTCTTACAGTTAACCAGTATATACCAACCAACTCAGATCCTAGTTGTAAAGCTTTTGTATGAAGAAGCCCCAAGAGATTTCCAATTTCTCTTGCTTTGCTTGGTTTAAAATTAAAATCATGGCTAAATCAGCACCACGCTGTGGTATTTCTATATAGATTTTGTAGGAGGCAACATTTTCTTTCTTTAATTGACATTTACAATAGTATTAGGGGTTATTTAAGATCTGTGGTGATATCACACATGCTTTGAATGAGACTGAAGTATAACTGTTCCCTCCGTGCCCCATGATAAAACATAATGATATGCTGGTACAAATATTTTGTATCAAAATGTCAGTTCACTGTCAGTTACTTTCAGAAACATGCAGTGTCTGGTTTAGGCATCCAAGTTTTGTACATCTAGATTGTGACATGTTTCATATAGCATTCCTGAGTTAATTTAATAGTACTTGTCAAGCAACTGAAGTTAAATTTGCACAGTAAGCAACTATTTTGAGAATTTCTGGTTGTCTCTAATATTGTGATTTGTTTTTCAGATCTCTAATGCTAATGAGCTATCTATCATGGACCAACTATTTCTAAGGATTATGTAAAATGCTTGCAGCTGAAAATGTGCTATTTATTAATGGGTAAGCATACCTTTATTTTGCCTGTTAATCAGATGAAGTATAATACAATTCTACTGTTTCCAAACACTAAGTATTGTATACAACTGAAATTTAATTTTAGTGGAACTACCATGTAACTTTATCACTAAACCTTTATGGAGTTTTTCTGCAGGTGATTAACTTAGCAACATAAGCTTCCTTGGAAACTAGGTAATCTGCATTCTTGACCCCGGAAACTCCTTCAGTGAAGTGGACCAATAGTCAATTCTCAGTTTGAACCTTTCAAATGCAATACAGTTTAGGTCATTGGGGAATACATTGCTGAACTTTTATTTTGAATCCTTTGCAGGGAGAGTTACAGAGGTGATCTGAAATAGCTTTAAATTAGTACTTCTATCTGACTTTGTAGTGAATTTAAGTTTCAAGCATTTGTGAAAGAATTAACATCAATTCAGAACAACCCCATATCAATGAGAGATGCGTTTTAAGATCCCATTATAACTGAAACTACAGATAATCGTAAACCTTATATTTTGAGTTTGACTTTGGAAGCATACCATAGAATTGTGCTGGAGGAATGAGAGAGGTCCACAAACACTTCCAGAACAGATTTTTTTTTTGGAGCAAGGATAAGTGAAACATAGATATTGAGACCACAGATAAAGGGGATGTACTCTATAGATAAATATAACTTCCCCAAGCAAAAAGTGTCAGGATGTGAGTGCTTTAGTGGGAAGGAATGACCCCTGGGCTCCAGTAAGCCTTCAAAAATATCACCAATTCGAGTTTCAGATGAGGTATATCATTTATTTCCATAAAACTTTAATTTCACTTAAATTCATTCCGTTTTCTGAATATGCTTTACATTTGAAATCCCAAGAAAGAGTATAACATGTATTTTTACAGGGAAAAACGTTAAACAACACAAAGTTCTGGAATAGGTTATTCAAATAAATGACATTGATATTTCTTCCAGTAAATTGGATTTTGTGGATTAGTTTGTTGAGCATGATTTATATTTTGAATGGAGTTTTTAGTCTGGGTCTGGTTCCTTGTGGCAGAGCTATTTTTCAGAAACCTTGTTTCATTCTTCAAACTTTGTTGCTGTGTTGAGCAGCAATGGTTCTTCTGTTGACTTTTGGCCTACAGCTTCCTTCAGATTTAGCCAATGTGTCAAATGATAATGGACTGTGGGAATCGTTCAAAATCATCCAGAGGTCCATATTTATCTACTCTGCTTTTTAGGGGGGAAAACATATGAAAGTATACTGCAGATATGTATTATTGTAAGAAAGCTTAACCAGTTTGTATGTTGGACTAGCTCTTTGGAAGACAGGGTTTGAATCCCTGCTCATCCATAAAAACCTACTTCGTGATCTTGAGCAAATCACACTATCACAACATTAGAGGAAAACAGTAGCAAATGTCATCTCAACAAATCAGTGTGATGAGTTCTGAATTCCTCCCCAAGACACTGTGACTGAAAACATAAAAGCAAAACATTGGTTTAAAAAAACCCTTGCTATCAAGTTGGAACATCAAATTAACTGTACTACATCTCTCTTCTATACCATTTCCTTGCATGAAGTGGTTCAGAGGTAATCTGTCACTTTTGAGTTGGTACTTGCTGCTCTTGAGGTCTCTCTGAATTTCCTATGAAGCTTTAAGAGAATCTATATTTCTTCCAGAGGGGTCTGGAAGATCTTGGTTTTAAGCAAATCCACACATCTCCCCTCCCCAAACACTTGTCCATTCTTGGTTTAAACAAACCATGGAATTTCTCTGTGGTCAATATATTGTTATCTGGCAACAGGAAATTTGCTTCCAATGTTCATTTCCAAGAAACCAGAAAAGCCCAGTTTCTTTGGAATATTTGGGGGAAAGGAATCTGTCCACTTTGCAGTATGACAGAAAAACTACTAGTTGTGTCATTTTTGAGCATCTAGTAGTCAACTTAGATTGCACTATTCAGCATGATCTTTGGTCCTTAAAACCAAGACTAGCCTTTGGGACAATGAGCATATTTAAATGTGTTGGTTTGTTGTTGTTTTTTTAAAAAAAAATTAATATGTTGTTTGTTGTGCAGAACTTCAGGGGCCCTTTCAGGTTGAAAGTTGTTAAACAAAAAAAACAAAACAATTTAATTTGTTCTTCTTGTGTATAAGAAGGCTCAAGTTGTATGTGCTACAAGCTGCTTATTATTTAAAAAAAACATGATTCCCACAAATCCCTAGCTTATTTTGTTGTGGAAATAGATCCATTGAACAAAGTCTACTAATTTATGTGAAATAATAAACCAGGGCTAAACAGAAAAGCAGAGTTATAAATATAACACAGTTGGTTATTAATTTTCTCTAATATACAGACTATGAATACTAATAAAATTTCAATTGCAGGTAGAAACATTAATTTCAATTCATTATCTTCATGTGATGAAGAAGCACTGTGCTGTCAACCTGCTGACAGTTTGTTCTTCTAAACAATTATGGAGACTTATCTTCAAATGCACAATTTTACTTAGTGTAGGATCTCTTAGAGATCTCTAAATTTTACAACTTCTTCTTTAAGCAGATATAGATTGTATAATGTACACGGCAGGCAGAAAACACAACTTGAAATCATGGATTGTTTTCCTTTATAATAAAAGGGTACACACACACATATAAACAGATCCATGTACATTGTTGTAGGTGTTAGAATGCATGCTTACCCAGGAAATAGGTCAGTTAGCAAGTTGAAATAATCTTGTTTTATGTCAGAGGTAGATAAAAAATCTTCCAGACACGGTCAAATTGTAACTCCTACCAGTCCAAACCATTATAGCCAATGACGGAAGCTGGTGTGTAACAATATCTATAGGGCCATATGATTCCAACCCTTGATTTTTACTGTTCTATTTTGAAGAACTCTTCTGTTTTTTACTGTCACATGGTGGCTGACCAAATTGGGTTATGGGTGGTGACATAATTATAAACAAGTTCCATACATTCTTATTGTAAAGTATCTGCTTAATTGCTTTTTTCCCCTTCTTGCCTAGGCTATTTTAAATACTTCAAGACATTATATGCTCAAAAGTGCTAATGGATGTCATCATGGCTTAGTTAAGTGTTTGATCACTGCAAATGATCTGTTGCTGTATGCTGGCAAGAGGCAACTGGTAGTGTCAAAATTGTGCAAATATATCAAGATGACAGATCCTATGATGGACTTTTTTGATGATGCCAACCTTTTTAGCGATACCCTAGAAGGTTTGTCAGAGGATGCCTTTGTACAGACTGGACCTGTTTCACTCGTTGACGAATTGAACCTGGGTGCGGAGTTCGAGCCTTTACACATTGACTCATTAAACCATGTTCAGGAAACACAAACGCAGCAAAAGATGAATGAATTTGAACAACTAAATCAATATGATTCTCTGAAACTACAAGTGAATCAGTCTTTCAGCAGCCCAACTGAAAATGTTCTGTCGCCTCATTCTGAGTTTAATTGTTCACCCATTCATTCCCAAACCCAAACCAATGGACTGTTTCCTGATGTGGCAGATGGAAGCCCAATGTGGGGGCACCAGACTTCTAGCAACACTTCTAATCAGAATGGGTCTCCTTTTCATCAAGGACATTCACAGTCTATGCAGCAAAACAAAAGCTTTGTAGCACATCACGATTTTGCCTTATACCAGGCCAGCGAACAGCACCATCCGTGTGCCTCGTTGCAGTCACAGCAGAACCGAAATGGCATTAGTACAGGAGATGGCACTCGGAATCAACCAGAAAATTTCATGGAAATGAATGCATCTGTTCCACATAGAACCAGTGTCCCCCATCCACCTCAAGCTGCCAGACTGTCAAACTCCCAACAGTCTATCTCTGTTCAGCCATTTTCTCAGACTGTGAATGACTCACCCCACTTCTGTGGGAATCAAGAAGGAAACTTCGATGGACACTCTCCAACCATAACACCATGCTCTGTTGTCAATACACAGTTTTCTGCTCCTTTTTCCTACTCTGGTAACCACATATCTCCTACCAGTCTTCTGCAGTCTTCTACAGCTCTTTCTGCTGGTCAGCAAACACATCCTCTCACTGATTTTTCTGAGAATGATACCTTTGCACATCAAAGACGAACCAAGCAACGGAATACAGAGAGCATGCTTAATTCAACTGCATCATTGAATTCAAATAATTACCAAGTCTTGCAATCCGCACATTCTCAGGGCAACTTCAGTAGTTCAAAACTATCTGTTGCGAACATTAATTTTCCTCCCCCTTCTGGCTCTGGTTCTCAGCTGAGTCATTTCAGTGATCCTATAGAAAGCAATGGCTTTTCATCAATAGATGAGAACTTGCTTCAACAAGTTGAGTCTCAAGCTGAATCATTTACAGAACTAGATCCAGAAGCTCTCCTTCAGGAAGATCTTCTTCCACAATTTGATGAATCTACATTTGTTCAGGACAACTCCAGTAATGAGAGAGAACATCCTCTGGAACATCGTGTTGTCCCAAACACAGCACAACCCTCTCACTTTGCACGGAGTCAGTCCCAAAACTGCAGCCAGCCCTGGTGTCCTCCCAGTTCTAATCAGCGTCTTCAAGAGCGAAAGCGTGCAAATGCGCAAGGCCAGGTAAGTAATGCTTTTGGGGCAGGATTTTGCGATACTGTGATCACTTAATTATTTAGTTTGGTGTTGGTCAAAAGTAATTAGTGGCTCAGTTACCACATTGGGGCAAAACCATCTTCCCTCAGTGGGGAGCCTCCTCTCCTCAACTGGAATTGCGGGAAGGTGATGTCAAAGCGTGATTCTTAAAAAAGGTACTGAGGAATTTTGGTAACTTTGTTGTAATGTCTATATGATAACATTATAAACTATGGATTGGAATACTGGCCATAATCCAGCCATGATGCTAGCGAAGCATACATTTCTACCAGGATACTAAATTAGGCTCCTATCCTCTCTGTCTGCACAACATTGTTTGCTGTATTCCCATTGGAAGGTGATGGCTTCTTTTCCTCAGCTGCCCAGAACCAGTGCTTAGATGTATTTTCCTATCCCCTTCCTCACTAATTGAGTCTTCCAACACTAACAAGTTATGTTGTGCCAGGAAATGAGAATTTATATAAAGAGTTAGTGGATACTTTCTGCTCACAGTGTTCATCGAAGTTGCTGTAGATAAGGGCTCTGTCAGTGTATGTCACTAGTAGGATCCTAATGACTAAAGAGCATCATACATCCTCAGTATCTTTTGTTTATTTTATTGAGAGCATTTATATACCACTCTTCAGCCAAAAAAACAAACCAACAAAAAACAGAGTGGCTTACTTTGTTCCATTCTATACAGCATTCTGACACATTTTGCAAATATTGATGATACATTGTCACTTTGATCTGGATTGTCTTGGCAGACTGCTGTCTGTATTTGTGCTTTCAATTCTGCCAACTGTTGAGCTTTGTGGTGTGAACTGGAAGAAAACAAACAAACATAAAATCGAGACTTCCGTGCTGCTTGATTCAGGTTTTTTCCCTGTCTCATGAAAAGATCTCCAGTTTCACTAGTTTGTGGATGTGTTATCATGAAGGTCCTTATTGTATGTATGTGTATTTATTTAAATATGTGTATATGTGTCTTTAATAAGCTGAATTACTTTATATACTCATGTACAAGTCTAGAAGTTTTACTCAGAAATGGACTTCTCCATGAGTTAATGGAAGTACCATTAACTTAAAAAAAAAAAAGAACCAGCCCCTTGAAGAGTAGTAAAAGGCAAGTGCTTAATCTGTTCATGGAAAACTTAAAAGAAGCACCAAATCTTTTATTACTACTACTGTACTTTTTAATGCTTAGACAGGAAAATGGTGCTCAGGAATAGCTGGCCCCTTGCTTGAGATGGCAGTGGCACTTTCCCCTTTCCACAGAATGACTCTCGCCATGGGTAACATCAAAATATGTAATTTTAGCCCCCATACCAGCCCTCAACTTTTACATGAGCTCAAAGTATACACAAGTATATACAGTAGTTCAGCTACATAAAACAAAACAACCAAGGTTCGTAAATGTTGATGAATATTTAGTTATTGTAGCATTTTTTGTAACTGTAATGAAAAGCTAACATTTATTTTGAAAACACTTTTTTAGTTGCAATGTGATTTGCTTCAGTAACTTTTTGAAATCAATTGTCAATAATGATTGCAATTTGCACATGAACTTTCTAAGAGAGGATTTATGCTGCGGTGATCAGAATATAGCTGTTTTTTTCCTTTTATTATGATGTGTGTGTTTGTGAAATCTTGGAGGCATGATCCTAGGAAGATATTTATCATATCTTAGAAGACAGGTTAGATGCTAAGCAGTACTTCCAATTGCTTGACAGGAAGTTACTGTATTGTATTTAAACTTGGCAGGGGGGTTCTTGTTAGCTTGAATTGCAAAATATTTAAGTACTTAAAATGGCTGTGTTTAAATATCAAAAAATGCCCTGATAATCATCTTGATGCCAAATTACTAGATGATTTATGATTTGAAAGTTCCGTGCTATAGGTAGCAAGGAAATAATTTGAAACATCTTAAGTCACATATAAACATAAATTTCCAATATCAACCATCCAAGTTTTCTGTTTAAACCTATGTTTAAAAGTTTTTAGTATCCGAACTACTTAATCATAATTAATATTTTAATTATGTGCTTGCCCAAATTATCTTTTAAATGCTTGCCTGTTTGCAGGACTTATCTGGGGAAAAGCAAAGTTCTCAAAGTGATTTACAGTAAGGATTACAACAGTTAAAGGCAACCATAAATTTAGTGTTGCATAAAAACAGCAAAAGAGTCTAAAATAATACATAGACAGACTCAAGAGTAGCACAAGATTTTCATAAATATTAAAACTCCAGAAAAGTTTGAAAAATCTAGATGTTTCTGAAGCAAATGACATTGTAAGGATTTTAACTGGTGTTGAAAGGATTACAAAGTGAGAGCTATGTTTTTCTTTTTTGGGAATGAATCCCATAATCTGGATGCTTAAACCGAGAATTTCCCTTCTTTCTGACAGCCACCATTATAAAGTACAGAATACAACCTATCAGTTGATGGGGGCTGTGATGATTCATAGATGTATGTTACAATTTGAAACTACTAACATTATTTTCAAAGTTACAGAAGCACAGGTGCAAGTTTCAAAAAAGCCTTCATTTTTTTTGTAAACTGCCCCTAAAATACCAGCAATATTTTTGCATTAACATGACGGTGGAAGAAAAGGGGATAGCATTTGCTAAACATGTAAGAAAGCAATACCATTCAGTTTGCCCACTATTATATTATTCAAAGTAATAAAATAATTCCATAGCCCTATATAATAACAATATATTATAATAATTAAAAATATTAAATATTATTATTTATTACTGTCTTATGTTGTCATCTGTGCAAACCAAATCCTGCATTCCTATTAATGTGCCAGATTTAAAAGTAAGTAAATGCCAATTCACCTGGTAATGTTGACCAAACTTTTCTGGTGTATGGGCCATGAGTATCTTACAAAGCAATATGATCTTGCAAATCAGCCATCATTGTATTGCTAGAGTGTTGATCTGCATGGTTTATTCACATAATGCTTCTAAAATCCCAAGAAAGTCCCCAGAGGTGGATTGTTGTCTGTCTTGTCAGTTCTTTGTTAGCGAAAAGCTTCTGTGTCCTGGATTTCCACAGAATGGCAGCTACCAATGAAATATGATCCTAGCTGTTGCTTGGTGTACTGTATGTACTGCAGAGTCTGCCTAGCGCTTTGCCAGGAAACTAAATAACAGAAAGCAGAGTTGTTAACAGTAGCTTTTGCGCTATTGGCTTTCTGTGTGCTTATTTCAACCAAAAGATAAACAGGAAGTGGATTCCAGGAAGCAGTGGGTGAAGGGAGATAATGTGGAATTCATGGGTCATTACAGTATATAAGGAGTGTATGGTGGAAACACAGATAGATTAAATAGAACTGAAGTGTTGGTTGCTAAATAACTAGAAAGGTACGTTTGACAGAGTTTACAACCGAGCTGTGAATTCAGTTGAAGGAGTTATATTTGAAACTTGACACACTGTGACTTATGATAAAAGTAAGTCTTCCGCTCCAGTGCGCCCCCAACCTCTTCAATGTGGACACAGTGAGAAGACAGAGAGTTTTCACTTCTGTTTTTCCTGATAACTATTTTGCATTGCCTTTAAAAGGCAAACTTTGGTCATTTTAAAACCATGATTTGGTGAAATACTGAATTTTCTAAAGTTGTAGTTTAATGTTAGCTTAACAAACTATTCATTTGTCAGGTCCAGGTGAAATGACAAGCTGTGTTTTTAGTGAAGGAGGAAAGGAGGAGGAGAATGTGAATTGGATATTCAATATGGCCCATAGCCATAACAGTAAAACATAGTTTATTGTAAGTTTAAACCATGATTTATTGTGACTTCTAAGGTAACTGTCAGTTATCATAACAAACTAACACTAGGTCTTGATTGCTTAGCATCAAGCTGATATTTTGAGTTTCCATTTTCTGAGTGTCATTTATGGCCCCTTAAGTCGGTTAGCAGAAATGAACTGTAACTTCAGTAATTCCATTATTAGATAAACAGTTTGAGCAAATTTCTCAATTGTTTTGGCAACAGTTCATTCATCTCTCTTGGATCTCTTTTTGATCTTCTAATCTTTGTAGCACAAATAGGGCTGCAGCTCATTGTCCAGTGTTCTTCATGTACCGCCTTCAAGATTTTATATGTAATTTAAGTGATTTTGCTATTGGAAAATATTGTCAAGGTGATTTTTGGTGTGAAATATGACAGAGTTTTTTTCTCTGTATGACTAGAGATACCAGGCAATTAGGAAATCATCTTAATATTGTGAGCAAGAATATGGTTATTCTAGCATTATTCTGAAATCATTTTGGTGGCCTTTGTTTTGCATTGTTGGAGACTTTCCTGTTTACTTCAGTATTCCAGTGATATTCTGTATGTTTAATCCATGTTTTTGGAGCGCTGTCTCCAATGATTAAAAAACAAAACAAAAAAATGAGGAAATACTTATCTTGAGCTCTATGTGGATAATAAAGCACTATATGGTTTTAGAATGAAACAATATGTTCATCTCTTCTTTGTATCACTGTTCAATGACATATTAGAATACAGAATACAATTCAGTATTTAGTAAAATATTTCTGCAGAATTATTTGGAAACAGTAGAATTCAGTAGATTGGCATATGCTGATAGTACAGTGTTCCTTCATTACTTTGCGGTTCACTTTTCGCAGATTCGCTGTTTTGCGGTTTTTCAATAAACTCTAAAAGACTATTTTAAATCATAAAAAATTACAGTTTACAGCCTAAGGAAGGGAGGAAGGAGAAGCCAAAGGGAGAGAAAAGGAGCCCAAGCGGCAATGGGAGGAGAAGGAGGTGATTTATCAACACACGATTGGTTGATAAAGACTTAAAATAGTGTATAACTACTAAAACAATGTATAAATATTAAAATAAATATAGTGTCCAGACTTCACGAATTTTCACTTATTGCAGGTGGTCCTGGAACCTAACCCCAGCGATAAGTGAGGGAACACTGTATTACTAATAGACTACCAACTACTTAATGGGTATTTTTGCACATCCATTTTAAGCACAGTGATTTAATAATTATGAGAGTACACTGAGTAATTCTTGCAACTATTTAGTAAAGTTATTTTTGAGTTATTTTTCTTTATTACGTGAAAGTAGGTACAGAATAAGATTGACTATCACATAAGAGGGAAAAAGTTAAACAATGTTTAAGATGAGCAGTTGCTGGAGATACAAATTAGAATTATTAATAATGAGCTAAGTGGATAAAACAGAAAAAATCAATTGAGTCTGTTTATTTAATTAAAAGAACACACTCTGCTTGAAATGAGGATGTATTCCAACAATTAACAATGGAAATAGAAATATTGCACTGAAAAATGGTAGAGCTACACAATTAACCTTCAAGCAGTTTATAATCCAAAAAGCTTATTAAAATACATATAAAAGTTGTATATTGCATGACAACTGTAAATTACAGACACAGCACATTACAAACAATAGATCTTGTTTCTTAATTTAGATGCGAAATGGTAACAGAAGAATGTGCAGCCTGAGAAACTACTGCCTAATCCAATTGTTTTACCCACATGATTTTCTGTATCAAGAGCTGTTGAATACTATGGGACAAAATTTGGCAAAGTGAAGGGCCCAAGGCTGTTTTTATAAGTCCTGGGCTCTTCTGACCCCACTAAGAAAACAATTGAGACCAAAAAGTGTTTTTTCCTGTTCCTTAAAGACTCCAGGAACAGTTGTTTTGCATGGAGGCAAATCAGAGTGTGCTCCCAAACAAGCAAATAAAACAAAATGAAACACTAAAGAAGGCTTTCTTAATTTTTTAAGTCCTGAAGGTTAAAAAGAGTACCATAGACCTTACAAAGTTGCCCTTTCCTAGAAGGCTTCTAGTCCAGAAGAATTTTCAGAGAGCAGTTGATCTCCAAATAAGAATCACCCTCTGCCCCATGACTGCAATGGAATCTATTTTGAAGAAGTTGCATCTGCTAAAAATGCCCAAGGCTGCATTGCATCTCTTTTTCATTGGAGGTGGAAACCAGCCAGCCTTACAGCAAAGAAGGGTTATGGTGAGGGGGCTTAGTGGTCAGGGAATCACTGCAGAAGATGAATGCCTTAATATCTAAAATTATTTACTCTTAAATAAACATGATATCATTATACACATAAATATGCAAACAAGGTGTGTTCAGTATTAATAGCATCGGGTCTAAATCCCATGGCTCGTTGCAGGTAAGATAGACCCATTTAATGAGTTGCTAAATGGAAAGTAAGCCCTTCTGATTTGCAGGCAACTATCAGTGACTTCAAATGCTCATGGATTGCCACATCCTATGTTTAAAATGGCAGTGACATTGATGTGGATTGCTGTCATGAGGGCTAGTTTAGGGCATATGGCTCACTGTTTGCCAATTTTGCCATGCATTTGATAGAATAGTGAAAAGTGAGAGAAGGTGTTCTTCTTGGTAAAGAGTTGAGTAGAACCCAGTCTGCCTGCCTGGACACTTAATTTCTCTGAAATAACAGTAAAAAAAAACAGTGGGTGTTTTAGATTAAAATGTATTAGCTAGAACAGGGGTCCCCAAACTTTTTAAGCCGAGGGCCGGTCCACAATCCTTCAGACTGTTGAGGGGCCGGATTATCATTTGAAAAAAAAAATACAAACAAATTCCTATGCACACTGCACATGTCTTATTTGTAGTGCAAAAACAACAACAATGAAAGAACAATACAATATTTAACTATAAAAACAATTTTAACCAACATACATTTATCAGGATTTCAAAGGGAATTGTGGTCCTGCTTCTGGCCAATGAGATAGTCAAGTTAATTAGGATTGTTGTTGTTGTTGTTGTTGTTGTGTGCCTTCAAGTCATTTCAGACTTTGGCCGAGCCTAAGTCTAAAATGTATTTATTTATTATTTATTTACTGCATTTATTTACTACATTTGTATCACACCCTTCTCACCCCTAAGGGTGAGAAGTGGTTTACAAATTATATGTACATACAATATATTATATTATTAGCATAGCACAATATTAGCATTATATATTACTATATTGAACTATACCACTATACTGTAATATTATTAGTAATATTATATGTAATATAGAATATATAATTAAAATTATTATATGGTATCATTATTAGTGTTATATTGTATTACATTATAATGTTATTATCAATATTATATGTATATACAATATATTATATTATAAAACTGAGGGCAGGGGCCAGGTAAATGACCTCAGAGGGCCGCATCCGGCCCCCGGGCCTTAGTTTGGGGACCCCTGAGCTAGAAGAAGAAGAAACCCAGGCCCACACAGATCTCGTCTGGCTATTGACCTGGAAACAAGGTGTTCTTAGGTGTTTGGTTCCTGAGTAAAGATTTACTCATCCATTTACTAATGGAATAATTTTATGGAACACACTGCTTTAGTGTTATGATATAATCTTTCAGAATGACCTCCGATTTGTCATGTATTTCCCACACACAATTAACACTCCACCTCCTATCACCTTATCTCCTATTTCAATTGAAAACCTGGATGTTTGGGCTGGCCTTTGGAGAGACAGCTATTGGATGACCAGCCTCATTATAATTCTATTCTGAATGTTATTAGGTTCCTTTCATCGGGGTATTTTAATCTAATGATTTTATCTTATATTGCTGCTATAGTCCCCCCCCCCCCCCACCTTTGAAGTTGACTGAATTGCATTGGTGGTTGTATAAACCTTTGTTTTAACTTCTGTTTTATCATCTTCTTGTGTTTTAAACTGTGTATATTGTTAATATATTTGCGCTGTTACTTTTGTAACATTGTGAGCTGCCCCGAGTCCCCACGGGGAGATGGTGGCGGGGTATAAATAAAGTTTTATTATTATTATTATTTCCTGGAAAATGAAGAAGACATCCCTACTCTAACATGGGGACAAGACACATGGTGCTGCTGCATTTAAACCCAGGATTGACCTCCCTTATTCCAGGCTCTCAACAGAGTGGGTTATTCAATTTGGAAAAGAATTAGATGCCTAGGTTTGTAGACTTACCTATCTGGTTTTCCACCAAATGTCCACCAATTCTGGCTGGCACTGGTAACCATTCATTTGCTACAAGCCTGCAATGCAGTCCAATCTTATCAATGAACAATGAATGAACAATGTACAGTAGAGTCTCACTTATCCAACATTCTGAATTATCCAACACTTTTTTGTAGTCAATGTTTTCAATACATCATGATATTTTGGTGCTAAATTCATAAATACAGTAATTACTACATAACATTACTGTGTATTGAACTACTTTTTCTGTCAAATTTGTTGTATAACGTGATGTTTTGGTGCTTAATTTGTAAAATCCTAACCTAATTTGATGTTTAATAGGCTTTTCCTTAATCCCTCCTTATTATCCAGCATATTCGCTTATCCAACATTCTGCCGGCCGTTTATGTTGGATAAGTGAGACTCTACTGTATAAATAACTTGGGCTTTATGTAGCTTGCTAGACACACTAAATCAGTGGTTCTCAGCCTGTGGGTCCCCAAGTGTTTTGGTCTACAACTCCCAGAAATCCCAGCCAGTTTACCAGCTGTTAGGATTTCTGGGAGTTGAAAGCCAAAATATCTGAGGACCCACAGGTCGAGAACCACTGCACTAAAATGTGTTTTGAATCTCTTTTAAGAGAAGAACAGTGGGATATCAGCAACTTTGAAGTTGTGATTAGTTTTGAGAGTTCTGGCTGAATCTTCCCCCTTTTATAATAATTTAAATTAACCTTTTATTACATTATTGTAGCAGTTACATTTTCTGGGGCAAATAGTCTGGATTTTTGGTGAAGAAGAAATTGTGTAGGATTGGATATGATGAACACTTGTTCAAAAAATAATTGGTGCAAAATAGTTTCTGATTGTAGCACTGTAGTTCTGCCCAAAATACCAGTTCTATTCACTTTCAGAAACATAAGGCTATATTTTGTGAACACAAATATCTAAGCATGAAATCTTTGTACAGTCTTTTATCTTTTTGGCTTAGAGAGACTCCTATTTTGTGCATCAGAGTAGTAATACGGAGATGTACTTCAATGGAGATTTATTGAACTTGAGCATTGAGCTATAGGAGTTGGAAGGGCAAGAGTTAAATCCTATACCACATATAGGGGAGAACAGTCCATTGAGGGTTAAATTGCAGAGTCTAATGGAATAATAACTGGTAGCACCATCTGCTGGCCTACTTCCGCAGAAGGAGTCAGTATTTTTAACGACATCTCTAATATTCATGCTGATGCATTTTGATGCTTTGTGCATTCATTTCTTTCTGTGTTTCGTTGGAATCTGGCTATCTGCTTTCGGCCGTGGTTGAAATTTCACCGTTCTGTGGAGGTTGACATTTTCCTTTTTTGGCTGGGCAGTAGATAAACAGAAGGCTCATGCTTGTCAAGGAAGGAATATGTTAGTAAATCACAATGTGTATTTGTGGAAGGCTGTGCCGATCTCCTCCGCTTTGGGCTTGCTAAACAGGCCATTTAGCAATCTTCTTTCAAAGGTTGTCTCTTGAGCTCTACTACCTCGGGTGCTGGAAAAAAATCAGAGGGCGAGCCTTTGTCTGATGCCAAAAATGTCTTCAGTGAAGAGGCCAAGAGGAAGGGTAAGTGAAAGCTTGAATGAGTAGGAGGAGGAGGGGTTCTTTGGGCTAAAAGGCTAATGGGATTGAATAACCTTCCTTATTACTGGCTGCTGCTACGGGAGTCGTGCTGTATCGCCATCTTGAGCTTGTTGCTGTTTTCTCGAGTCTTGGCGATTTGTTGTAGCCCGCAGGCCTTGAGGTGGCATTTTCCTTTGCTATCGACAGCACTGCTTTCTTCTCAGTGCTGCAGTGTTGCTGTTAAGCTTTGATGAGGCACAGATAGGAAAATGTACCTAGTGAAGCGAACTGGATTTGGCCTGAAAATGTGCTTGGAAATCCTTGGCTTTTCCCCATGCCGTAGTCAGAGGCACATTTATGGGTGAGAACATTACAGAATTATTATCTGTTCCCCCTTCCCCTCCCCATTTTCTTTTTCTGGTCTGTTTGGATAGGAAATTCTTTCCATTCCTTACATTGTGTTTTCTTTAAACTGCCTTCCATGAGATCTCAGAGGGACTGCTGTAATTGCTTATGTTAGAATCAGGAATTTCAGTCTGCGTTTACAAATAACAACCAAACAAAGGAGCTGTTTAACTGTTTCCTGCAATTGGTTGTAGATGAAATTTTGAACAGAAGAAATGTTTGGTAACGAACAGAGATTAGTTTAGCACAGGAGGCTTTGTTTTCCTCTGAAAGGCAATTCTACTTAAATGTCTGGCGTCGGACATTAAAACAATGATTTATGTGCAGATTATGTTATGACGTAAACTTTGATGTTATGTAAGTTGGTATAATTTGCTGTTGCTACACCAGCACATGAGAACTGTACCTTTGATTTTCAAGACTGATAAATGAGTTTAAATTTATGTCTTTTCAGTGTGCGTAGAACTGGTTGGGTTTTCCCTTGATACTTTAAAAAATACATATGGTTCATAACATTGTATTACATTTGAAATTCTAGAGAATGGGATCATGAGACTAACCTTAGGAATATTTATAATTTTTTTGTATAAACAAACTGATAAAGGATGAGTGGGCCTGTGATTATAACATTGTTTACAACAAGAGCAAAATAGAACAGAAACTACAAGGATGAATAAGGGAAAAAAGTAAAATGGAGATTGTGGATAAATGTTTTTGCACCAGCAATTGTATTGTGAGCCACCCACATCAGTACTTGAAGCCTGGAAACTGGACCCTATTAATTCAATGGGCGGTGTGTATCCACCCTTTCCTTTATATGAGGCATTAAACATTCAAATTATGAACATCTTACGGCAGAGAACCTTTACAATAAACATTTTAGAATTTACTGCAGTGTTATGATTAAATTACACCTTTTTTCTTCCACTACTTTATGATTACAAAAGGGCAGCTACAGCCTCTATTATTAATACTAGAAAAGGTAAATCGGATTTAAAGAAAAACCCATTTAGATGACGCTTTTCCCTTTCTATTTTTTCATTATGCAAGTAAAGACTTAGCTTTAGATGAAGTGACTTTGGTTATGTAAAGGCTATTGTTATAGCTATCCTCCATTTTCTTAAATATTAGCTGTTAAGTAAACTTTGAAGTACTGTTTTCTGCAATAATATGGTGTTCCCCACTATTTTTATTCCCTTATGTATACATTTCTGATTGCATGTCAATGTTTTATTTCACCGCCTTTGTATATATGCATTTAATGTTTCTCTGTGTGACTGAGGAGTTCTGCTGTCCAAATCTGTCAATTAGAGTAGGTCATGATAGGATAGGAATGCCTTTCTTCATTGGAGCTGTGATAGGAGGCAATGTCTGTCTTGGGAACTCCAGTATAGCAATAGGAAGTTGTGTGGATGTAGTTTTGTTTTGATTGGTGCCTTCACTAGCACTCAAGGAGAAGGACTTCAAGCAGGCTTGGATCCCTTTCCCTTTCATGTTTCTACAAGACCTTAAGTTTATCCCTCCCTGTATCAGTCTGAAGCTGGAATAAATACTATTCTTCTTATTACAACAAATGGGAAGGAAATTAAAAGGGAGGGCTGGAAAAGAAATATGGAAAGATACCCACCCCACTTATCTGATACAAATGTGCAGAGTTGTGGAAATGGCAGACTATTCACCCCTCTTCTGTTCTTGCTAACTGCAATGTGAAACATATAGAGTGAAAGCTCCATTGAACACAGTTGGATGATATCTGACTGACTATGCATAGGATTGTGCTGCATGGGTGAAGTCATATTCATACATATCTAAGATTAACTACCAGTGACTACATTGGGACTTAGGGCTTGGTATAACCTGTATAGATATACACCGTAAATCTTCAGTCTGAAGCCGTGTTCTTATCTGAGACAAATAATCTGTTTCCTTTTAGCCTCCTTCCACCAAGAAGACAGATGGTTCTGGGACATATACTAAGTTACAGAATACCCAGGTGAAATCCATGTCTGAGAAGAAACAGAAGAAAAAAGCGGAATCTGAGAGTAAGCAGGAGAAAGCAAACCGCATCATATCTGAAGCAATAGCAAAAGCAAAAGAAAGAGGGGAGAGGAACATCCCGCGAGTAATGAGTCCAGAAAACTTCCCAAGTGTATCAGCAGAAGGGAGAGAAGAAAAAAAGGGCAGGAAAGGAAAATCCAAACCGAAAGACAAAGAAAGCAAAAAGCCCAAAACTAGCTCATCTTCCAAAACTAAAGAGCGAGGAAAAATTGGGTAAGTAATCTAAAATGGTATTTCAAGGTGGTTCAACACTCTAATCCAAGCATCCTCAAATTGCAGCTCTTGAGCTGTTTGGGCCTCCAACTCGCAGAAGCCCCAGCCAGCTTGTTAAATAGTCAGGATTTCTGGGAGTTGGCAGCCCAAACAGCTCAAGGGCCACAGTTTGAAGATGGCTGCTCTAATCCTAAGCATTGATTTCAGTGTGACATCCACCCAAGATAATATGCATAAGATTCCAGTTCAGAATCCAAAAATTTCAGACAAATTACCATCATAGTGCTGATATCACTAAAATAACAGGACCATTGTTTTTGAAATTTGAATAGTACTCAAGTTGTCAACATTAATAAAGATAATATAATTATCTTCATTCCTAAATATACAATGCATGCATAAAACAAAATCCCAGACATATATTTTTCAGTCCAAAGCTTTTTTGAAAAAAGGTTGGCATCCTTATTCTTTACAGCTTTCTGCAGCTTCTAAATAATAATATTTGGCATTAAAACTTCGTTTGCATTGTATTTGATAAAAGTCTTTTTGTAAGACTGCATATGTATGTCTCATTTCAAAACTGGAGTGTTTTTAAAGACTTCGAATATTTCTCCTGCTCTTCCAGTACCTTTTAGAAGCTATGGAAAATTGCAAAGCAGAATAGTATTTCTGATATATAAGTCTTCCTTTTTCACCAGACTTGATGCATACTTCTAGGATTGTAGCCAAAATGGAGCCAGTGAGAAACCAGAGAGCATGTTTGTGGGAATCCTGAAGTTTTCAAAAGTATTTTTAAGAAAAGAAAAGAGAACACCCAAGAAGACATCCCCCTGCTTCCTCAAACCCAGTGAGGCCTGAGCATGTTCAGTTGCTAGGAATTCTATGGGAGATTTGAATAAACAAAGAAATGAGCTGTAAATGTAATAATCTGTATTCAGGGATCCCCTGAGGCTTGATGTTTATTTCAAGGCTTCCTTCAGGGCAAAAATATTGAAAGAAGCTGTTCTAGACCATCTAGACGTATTCCAGATACATATTGTCTTTTGAGACTGATTTTGCATTCTGTTGTATGTAAAGATTATCCTTTATCTTGAGCCGCCTTAAGTCCCCCCGGGGAGAAAGGCGGGGTAATAATGATGTAAATAAATAAATAAATATCTGAAATGCTTGGGACCAGCTTTGGAAAAAAAAGGTATTTTGGAATACCTGTATTTTCATGTACATACATAGTGAGGTAGCTTGGAGGCGGTACTTCATTCTTTTTTCATAATTTTGTACACAAAACAAAATTTGTGTACTGAAGCAAAAGTATCACTTTCTCAACCATACATTTGGACAAATTTTAGATTTTGGAATATTTTGGATTTTGGAATTCCAATTAAGGGATTCTCCATCTATATAAAGTTGGTTAGTTTATTTTTATTTTTTATTTTTAATGGCATTTTGGATAGTGTCTACTCTTGGAGTGACTGCTGGTGCAAAGCCTTTTAAGAGTGAAATTGGGAGCTTTTGACATCTCTGTAGAACTTCTTAGCAATACTTTAGAGTTTTGTTCCATTATTATTATTGTTCAAAATGGGAACAAGTAACTGTCTATATCCAAATTAGGTTTTGAACCCAAAAGTAGCTTAAACATAGGTAGAGTGAGGTGAAAATAAAAGAAGGGAGTGTAGTCTTAGTCTACCAAAGCTTATGCTACCAACTTTGTTCTCTCAGTTATCCTCTGAGTTGCTATAATATCCCTTTGTATACACCTGAAAACCAATACTGTAATATAGCCCAATGTTATCCTCATTACTGGCTTACCTAAGACAACATAGGGAATCTATTTTATAAGGGAGATTTTTAGCAACTGCACTTTGATGTCTTACAATGCACACCTAGACTTTTAGCATGAACCTTTTCATCAGCACCAGAAAAAAAAATCTTTACTGAGTTGTGGCTCAAGTAAACTAAATGAGCAAAGAAATGGGGACATAAATGGGTTTGTCATATGCAACATACTGTGCTTGCTTGTGCTTTTAAGTTACCACATACACAAGGGTTGCCTGTGTGAGGCATTCATGGCTTTGGACTATATGACCTTCAGGTGCATTTCAGAATTATGAGTCATACAGTTGGCAAGATGAATCATGTGCATTATGGAGGCTTGCCAGAATGGTCCGGCTGCAGCAGCTGTAGTTTGATGAGTAAGGGGCAATTTTCTCTCTTCTTTCATTCTTTCATTCTTTGTCAAAGAAAAGAAGGTATAGAAGATCTAGGGATATCAGTTACTCATAGGGTATTTTGAGATGAGTGTCAGAGTGCTCACTGAAGCATTTTAATTTATCATTGTGTGGGTTCCCTTCTGCATTTGTATTACGTGCATATTATGGAATCAATGTTGTGTATGTGTGCTTGATGGATAGGCCTTTTGACGTGTGTGTGAATAGTTTTGAGAATTGATATCTACAAGCATTTCTTTGGTTAGATTTCAATGGATCCGTCATTGATATACTACATTAGTCTGTTGCATTTGATGGCATAACAGGGAAGTACAGGTTGCGCATCCCATATTTGGAATTCTAAAATCCGAAATACTTCAAATAGTCCACATAGGTGGCTGACATGATGAAGTCTTTGCTTGTCTGATGGTTCAGTATACACAAACATTGTTTCGTGCACAAAATTGTTTAAAAAATTTTTGGAAAAATAATCTTCAGACTAAACGTGCATAAGGTGTCTGTGAAGCACAAATGAATGTTGTGTTTAGACTCGAGTCCCATCTCATAAGATAACTAATTATTCATATGCAAATATTCCAAAATCGGGGGGGGGGGGGGAATCAAAAACATTTCTTCCCTCTATCAGATAAAGAATGCTCAAACATGCAGGATTTTCCACTAGGTTTCTCCATCACTGTATTATGTACAAACTAGCTGTTGTGTGTTTGAAGTAGGCCATCATTCATTTGGTTGACTTGCTGCTTCTGGTATCTAAGCTTCAACGGCTACAAAATCACCTTAATTTTGCTAATATCAAGGGGAAGCCTTGATTTTACAGGAATAAGTTGATAGCGTTAAGAAACAATTTTCTTCAAGGCTTTCATGATGGTGCTCATCAGGGATCTAATTAGATTTCCTGCTGGTTTTGCCCAGAGGTGACAACTGTGTGCTATGCCATGGGTTTCATTGACTAATAATATATAGAACAAATCTTTTACTATAGTCAGCCCTAAGGTTCACTTCTAACAAAGGCTAGGCTTTTGAGACTATTGTGCTGAATTTCCTGGCTTGTCATTTATTTTTTTTAAAGATGATTTGACATTCAAAAATGATGATTCTTTATTACAGCCACCCACATATGACACGGTTTAATATAGAGATGTAATAGAAAGCAACATTTCAGTGGTGTTGCTCTGGTGATGCAAACAAGAGAAGGGAGCCATCACATTGAACGGGCTCCCACCTTATTGGCATTTTTATATCTATTAAAAATGAAACTTGTCTAATCAAGCATTTGCACACCTTAATACTCAGTTTAGTAAGATTCTTTGTCATGGTGTTGATTAGTATATTTGCATTTTAATTGTAATGAAATTATGTTTAATTGTAATTAATTCTGTGTACCATCATGAAATTTGTGAGTGAAGGACAGAATATAAGTTTTCAAGGCATCCTGAACCTTTAAATAAATTATTTCTAGTAAGGATAGGGTACTTGTATATATTTCTGCATAGGCTGAAAGATTTTTTTGACAATTAATTGACCCAAAACCCTACCTATCACAGTTAGGAAGTTCTTAATGTTCAGATGGAATCTCCTCTCCTGTCATTTGAACTCATTGCTCCATTGAGTCCTAGTCTCCAAGACAGTAGAAAACAAGCCTGCTCCTTCTTTGTGGCATCCTTTCAAATATTTAAACATGGCGAACATGTCTTATCCTTCTCATCCGCTCCTCATAGGAATTCATGGTCTCCAGACCTTTGATAATTTAAATTGCCCTCCTTTGGATCGCTTCCGTCTTAGAGTTAATATCTCTTTTAAATTGTGGTGCCCAGAACTGGACATAGTATTCCAGATGAGATGTAACCAAAGCAGAATAGAGAGACACCATAACTTCCCTTGGTCTAGACACTATTATCCTTTTGATGCAGCCCCAAATCCCATTGACTATTTTAGCTGCTGAATCACATTATTAGCTCATGTTCAACTTGTTGTCTACTAAGATTTATACATGAGTCAGTGCTGGAACAGGGACCTAGGGTGAAGGTGATAACATGAGAGGGAGAAAAAGGAATCTTCCTTTCCATTCTTCCTCACCCTTCCCACCACCCCCCCACCACCACCACCACCCCCCCACACCCCGTCTGAGTGGTGTTCAGTAGCAGTCTAAAGGATGCAGTATGTTCAACATTTGGAACATTTGAGGTGGTGGCCATTTTTATTGAGAGGCTTATTGCATAAGTGTCTCTGCAGAGAGACTGTGTTGGCCATTCTTAATAGAGGCTTAATTTAAAAACCTGTTTGCGTGTCATAGAATAGGATTGAAAACTTGTTCAGTTGTGCAGGCCATGTTCAAAATCATACATGGTTTTATCTCTTGGTGTTCTAATGGGTCCCAAATCTTCAAGAGCAAAACCATATTTTAGTTGAGAATATCCTAAAAGGGCGGAGAAGGAGAAAATACTTTTGAAGATCTACCCTACTATTATTTGTTAAGTGCAGCCTCTGTCCCAAAATGTTGACAATTGGTTTGGAAGATATTTGTCCTTTCTGTAAAAACCATTTGAATGAAATATCCAAAGATGGTTACTAAAGGTGCACAGGCTTTGGTTGAAAATTCTAATGTACACATGAATTTGGCTTCTGTTTTATACATGTAAAATGAAGTAATTGAAGTGCACATTTCCACTGGTAGAGCAACATATTAAAATATGACGTTGTCCCTGTACTTGCAATTATATGGACCACTTCATATGTTACGGATTTCAATATCCCATCTATATGTAAACCTCAAGGTGCATCTACACTGAAGAATAAATGCATCTTGACAGCATTTTAGCTGACATGACTCAATGCTATGGAATCATGTGTCTTCTCTGCTAAATAATGCTGGTTCCTCACCAAATTGCAACTGCTATGATTCCATAGCATTGATCCATGACAGTTAAAGTGATGTCAAACTGCATTAATTCTCAGTGTCAAGATCTCATCAATGCACCTGTATGTAGATTGAGTTCATTTCTCCCACATTAGCTGTGACATCCATTTTTCGCAGAAGTATGTAGTCTTGCTCTGTCATAGTCAACATAAGGCTATATCTTTAAATTTTCCATGATCACAATCTGCCAGGTTACAGAACAGCATCATTTTTGTGTATGTTATATCTGCAAATAAGGTTTGATGTTGTTTGCTGGTAAAATCTGCAAGCTCAATAAATTGCCATTTAATTGTAGTATTATTCTTTATTTGTTGAATGGGTACATCACCTCTAATAGAATTTTATCTAGTTATTTTAGTTATTTTATCTAGAATTGGTTCAGTCAGCCCCTGTCGCTACTCATAATTATCTTCCTGTGCCCAGCCATGTTTACTGGTTTTTTTGACATGTAATAATTGCAGTAAATGAATAAGGCCAAAGCTTGGGGAGAGGAGGTTGTGAAATTACAGCGGATTCTATTCTAAAGCAATTCTCTCACTGCTGCATGGTATATAATTATCAAATCTGCATTATGTAAAGTGTGCATCTGAGGACATCTCTTTATCTGAATTTGGGTTTGATTGTAATCGCATTGCGATTATTGTGAGATTACATTGAAAAGCAGCCCTTGTCAGTTTTTAAATATGGAAAATTATATGTATTTGCAGCTCTCTGATTAAAACCAGATGGAATGATATTAATATTGCTACTTTTTCGGTAACCTTTTGAACGTAAACTCAGAAATAATTAGCACTCTTGCATTAAGAATATAATTTTCTTTACAATTCAGCAGTCATTATTAGTTCTTACTGAAGAAATGGTTTCTGTATTTCTTTTTCTGAATTGCATTGAAAATTGTATGGGCATACTTGATCTGGACCATACACAAAACAATTTTTATATATTTATACTGAGTATTTCATGGGTCAAATACTTTTAGGCGTATATGTAGATTTTTTCCTATTGCTGTCAATTCTTTATTAAAATATAACAATAATAAATTATATTTCCAGAGCAGGAAATGTAATTTTAATATTTGGTCCAACTTCACCGCAGAATTGCTGTAACACTGACATTAAAATGGAGGGAAATGATAGTGTCACCCTTTATGCATAGGTTTATCATTGTACTTTGTTTCCAAACAGAAAACTTATTATTACTCTGGGTAAAAAGCAAAAGCGAAAAAATGAGTCTTCGGATGAAATGTCTGATGCTAAGCAGCCTCCTCAGCAGTCATTCAAAGATGAGACTTCTCAGGTATTTAGAATCACCACTTTGAGAATACGTGCTTTAAACCATTGGTCCCTCCCCACGACCTATACCTGTCACACAACAAAGCTTTGTAAATAGTGGGCAGAACATTATTTCAGCTATATGCCATTCCATTTTAGAAAAGAAGATCAAATCGACAAGTTAAAAGGAAGAAATATGCAGAAGAAGGTGAAGGAAAGCAATCAGAAGAGGAGGCCAAAGCCTCTGTGAAAATCAAAAAGTCTTCTGCTCTTCTACCTGCTGAACAGCCTTTACAATTATTTGTGGTAAGCAGAGCTGTTTTTATAGACATTTTGGCAGGCGGCCATCTATGCTTAATTTAAAAAGTTGCACATGTGCATCTGGACTTATTAAAAGGCAATATGGGTTCACAATTACAAACTATTTGCCATTAAATGGCCATCTATACTGTGTGGCTTTGGTAGAAGCAACATCTCCATGTTGCACTACATTGTTGGCTGCCTGAATCATCATCTCCAATGCTGCACTTATGTGGCCGATGCATGGCTTCTGTACCTTGATTCAATAGCCTAACCTACTCATCATCCAAGAGCCAGAAGTGTAGAGATCTTTGGGGAAGTCCATTAAAATTAGATTCTACATAAGCCTCACTGAAAGAGCTATGTATGATCGGCACATTGTACACATGGAAGCTTTTCTCTCATGTGGGAATTCAATGGAGCATTTGCCACTTGTATTCTCTGTGCAGTGCTTTCTCCTTCAGCAAAGTAAAAAAAGAGTTTACTGGGAGCTTGCAGGAAGACTTGCTCTTGTGAGATTTGAAGGGCTTCCTGTCTGATTGGAACCCCAAACCAAAAGGGATAGATTTCTCTCTCGTCTAAACCCTGCCACCATTTCAGTTTAGGTAATGAAGGGACTGTGTACCAAATGTGGTCCAGATCCATCAAGCCATGTAGGAGCTTTTGAGGTACAAACAAACATATGCACATACACATTTTCACTTTTATTTATATAGATAGCAATGCCTCTGACTGTGTTGGTCATGAAACAATTAGAATTTGTGCTAAAAGAAAATACAATTCTACAGCATCTAATTGTGCTGTTGTGTAATCTGTACTCTAGACAAGCTGCCACTGTCAGCGCTGAATATGATGAAACAGGATGGTTTTCAGTTGGCAAGGAGCTGAGATGAGGGTATATTTTAATATTCTATCTGTTTAATTTATATACAAAATGTATCATATGGAAAGCAGGATTAAACTTGCAGAGAGGAGATGTGAAAATAGGAGAAAGAAATATCAGTGGTTTAAGATACATAGATGGTAATCATAATACAAGTAGAAAATATCAAAGATTCAATGTATCTGATGTTGAAGCAATACAGTGGAAAAGCAGGGTTACTATTGAATCTTAGGAAAATAAAATAATGACATCAGAAGATTTCCATAAGTTAGAAGTCGATGATGAAGACATCAGAATAGGGAAAGGTTTTATATACCTTGTCTCTTGTCATAACTCAGAATAGAGACTGTAGTCAAGAAATCAGAAAAATAATAAGACTTGGAAGGACAGCTGTGAAGGAAGTAAATAAGATCCTCAAGTGTTCAAATGTATTGAATGCCAAAGTTAGGATCTTCTATAGTGCGGTATTAAAGCTTCTGTGTTTGGATGTGACAACCTAACAGTGACGAAAGCTGACAAGAATAAATAAGTTATTAAAATTGGATGATGGAGGAGAATTCTATGGATATCCCAGACTGCCAAAAATACCAAGAAATGATCCCAGAGCACATCAAGCCTGGACTTCCACTAGAAGCTAGGATGAATAAACTGGGACATGGCATGTATTTTGGACAGGATATGTGATGATGTGAAAAGAGGATAATGCTTGGCATAGTAGGAGGCAATTGGAAAAGAGGGAGGTCACGTTATAAGTGGATAGATTCAGTCAATGAATCTGAGTGTGGAAGATCTCAACATAGATGTTAATAAGAGTCGGTTGAGGGTCAGATGTTTATGTGTCTTCAGATGTTCATGTAGACTTATGGCAACCACAGGGATTTTATAGGTTTTTCTTAGGTAAGGAATTCTTAAAGGTGGTTTTCCCAGGATTGGCACAATTTGAAGCCAGCTTGACAACAAATGCAAAATCAGTAAATCTAAATAATTTCTGTTAACAAGTTGAATGTTATCAGTGTTTTTACCTGATAAAAACAGTAATGAAACTGCATTGTGTTAGTCCTAGAGGCAAAATAATTTTCTGTTCCAAGGTTATAGGAATTAACGGGTTCTTAAATATGGGGTACTTATTCTTTTTTTAAAAAGTCAGTCCATATTTTTATCATATCTCATTATCTACCAAACTCCTGATTTGTGAATTGACTTTGTTTCCTGCTGCTTCTACAGGAGAATCCAAGCGAAGAAGATGCAGCCATTGTAGATAAAATTTTATCTTCCAGAATTGTAAAGAAAGAAGTGAGTAAATATATTATCGGGGGGGGGGGGGGGTAAAGAAAGAAATAAATCCTCTAACAAAAGACTGTGCTGCTTTTTCAGATTCCCGGGGGAGTGGCAGTGGAAGTAGAGGAATTTTTTGTTAAATACAAAAACTAGTAAGTATTCTGTTGAGCTTCTATTTACATTGCAGAATGTCTTCCAGTTTAGTGTTTCTTAAGCATGATTCCAAGAGCTGCATGGAAGCAATCTGTTTGAGCTTTGATTAAACGCTTTCATAGTGCAAGCAAGGTTTCATTACTAAGATTTCAAATCCAGTAGGCTGCTTTTGATACAACATGGGTCTGGGCCTCTTCTGTATATGAAGAGATATAATACAGCAAAAGTGATTAGCAAATCGAAAATAGGAAGTTGAGATTCTGCTTGTTCATCACGACCAAAACTGAGCTTTCATGCTTATATATGTAGCATAAGAGGGTAAGTGTAGCTAGGCATACATATATATCAGGCATAGGCAAACTTGGGCCCTCCACGTGTTTTGGATTTCAACTCCCACAATTCCTAACAGCCAACAGGCTGTTAGGAATTGTGGGAGTTGAAGTCCAAAACACTTGGAGGGCTCAAGTTTGCCTATGCCTGATATATAAGCATAAGATAACAAATTCACACAAAAGCATGTAGAAGAGAGCCCGTAATGTGAATCTGTGTCCTGTGGTTTGTGTAATCATCATCTGGGCCTCAAACTGGTTCCAGAATTGTCTGTGTAATCATCTACACAGTGAAACCACTTTCTTCAATGTCAGTTTGAAACTGCATTAAATGATTAATGTAGATGTGTCCTCAATGAAGCATCCAGTGCTAGGATGAGAATGTCCTGTTTTTATTTTGGGCTCATGACTTTTTGCTTTCGTTCTCAACTTCAGGACCAGGAAAAGAAATGTTCTAAATAAAACTCACTCTCCTGCAACAATATATAAAGGAACCACTTTAACTGTCATGGGTCAATACTGTGATATTTGGGGAATTGTTGTTTGGTGAGGAGGGACTAGCATTCTTTGGCAGAGAAGGCTGAAGACCTAAAAACTCCAGCTTTCATGACTCCATAGCATTGAACCACTACTGTTAAAGTGATGTTCAAACTGCATAGATGTAAACCTGAGGGAAGGGAACTGTGAAATCAACAATGTAGGACTTTTTACAATCTATGTGAGATTGTGAACATGTGAACATACCCTACTCTTTTAGCTCCTACCTCCACTGCGAATGGGCTACAGAGCAACAGCTCCTAAAGGACAAAAGAATCCAGCAGAAAATCAAACGTTTCAAGCTGAGGCAAGCACAAAGGGCACATTTCTTTGCAGACGTGAGTATAAGAAACCAAACCAAAACCATACTTACACTAATATAAATTTTCAATATGAAAAACGACATATATTTCAGTGTGTTATCCTGTTCCACATCTCATGTTGTGTATCTTTTTCTTTGTTTTTGCATTCAGATTGTATTAGTGAAATTTTAACTTTAAAAATAGTTCTATACTAATATTTACTCTTGCAGTTCTGACCATTTTTATTCTTTCTAGCTTGATATTGCTAGTAAATCTTTTTTTTAAATTAATATTTATATTCTAGAAGTCAACTTCGCCCCAGTATTATCTAAGCCAGTTAAGTCATTATAAACATAATATAAAAAGCATATTCAATTTCAGATGGAGGAAGAACTTTTTAATCCTGATTATATTGAAGTAGACCGAGTGTTAGAAGTCTCCTTCTGTGAAGATAAGGACACTGGAGAGGTATGTGTTTATCTAAGATGAGTAAGTCACAAATCTCACAAAACTCTTGTCAAGATCAAGAAAGTATCTTTAAAGTATTGCATGTCTGTGTCAATCTGTTCAAACCATAAGCTGCAAAAGTGGAGCAGAACTTTTAAATTTTAAATCAACAATTTACATCTTCAATATATGATCTCTGTATATATTAAAAGTCTTAAAGACCAAAGTAAAAGGAAGGGAAAGGCCAGCCACAGATTAATCAGGAAAGAAAGAAAAGAATAGATAAATTTTGAAAATACTGTAAATGTCAGGTTCAGAGCAATGCAGTTCAGATGAAATCAGCATAATTTAAGTGTTTACATGACACTATTTATATATTTGGGCTACAAGGATGAATTGCTCTTATTAATTTTAGCTGTTATGGGGATCGGGAACGGCCCATCCGTTCAACATAATGGCATCTTAGAATTCTTCAAGTTAAATGGAAGTCTGGTAATTTGTTCTTTTTTTCCGCCTCCGCAGCCTGTTACTTACTATTTAGTAAAGTGGTGCTCATTACCCTATGAAGATAGCACCTGGGAGCTGAAAGAAGATGTAGATCAAGGGAAAATAGAAGAGTTTGAACAATTGCAAGCAAAAAGGCCAGATTCGAGGCGATTGGTAAGGATATTTAAAAAGTGCAGGCCATAGAAGTGTATCAGATAATTTAAGACAACTCAATAATATATATATATTAACCACAGTTTAAAGATAATGAAATAAACTGTTTATTTTTAATAGGTGGCAAACTGAGGAATGTTTTTTTTTTCTGGCATGTTCTAACTTTTCTGGTCTGTTCTAACTTGTTGCACATGCTTTCATGTCAAGCTGCTTTGAGTCCCCTTTGGGGAGATAAAGTGGTGTATAAAAAATACATTATTATATATAATCTCTTCACATAGAAAGAGGGTCAAATATCTCATTTGAAAACATTTTTCTTTGATTTCTAAGGAACGACCTCCCCCTAATTCATGGAAGAAAATAGAACAGTCCAGGGATTATAAAAATGGCAACCAACTCAGGGAATACCAACTGGAAGGACTCAACTGGCTCCTCTTCAATTGGTATAATAGGTACATGCTCCGTTTTTGGAAAATGGGCCTTTCAGTAATGTTAGTCACAATGAATGTGTTTATCCTCCTTGTATTTTTCTTATGCTAAATGATGAGCATCCTGAGATTATGTTGTTTTATAGGCCTGCTAACAAGTAATTTCCTGTTTGTAGGCAAAATTGCATTTTAGCCGATGAAATGGGCCTCGGGAAAACTATCCAATCCATAACCTTCCTCTTTGAAATCCTTCTGACTGGTATCAAAGGGCCCTTCCTGATCATCGCCCCGCTTTCCACCATCGCTAACTGGGAAAGAGAGTTTCGCACTTGGACCGACCTTAATGTTGTGGTGTATCATGGGAGCATGATCAGCAGGCAGATGATACAGCAGTATGAGATGTATTTCAGGGATTCACAGGTAACATTCTGCATTAGATTTTAAGCAGCAAACCATTACAAACAGGGCAAATTGATTTGTATACATAGTGGCTTGTCATTTCTTTAATGGCTTTTTAAAACCCAATTTTTTAAATCTGAAAATCAACCATTACTATGCTTAAAAATCTGCAGATTTGGCAGCCTGCAATGTGTATATGGGAATATTGTTAGGTTTTGTATCCTGTTTATGGGTGTTTATGTTTCACTTAGTTGTTCATGGAATGTTGTTTCTATGTGTGTATGATTTTTCAGGAGTTGATCAATATATTATTTAACATATCAATACCCTGCTCCCACGGCTGAAGGAGCAATACAGTTATCCTAGCATCACCTATAGATATTAATCCAGAATTGGTGGTCTTACAATATTGGGACAAATAGGTCTGTGTCCACTTTGCTATCTTCTAGGGCCGAATCATTAGAGGCACATACAAGTTCCAGGCCATAATCACCACTTTTGAAATGATTCTCGGTGGCTGTCCAGAACTCAATGCAATCGAATGGCGGTGCATTATTATTGATGAAGCACATCGATTGAAGAACAAAAACTGCAAACTTTTAGAAGGACTCAAACTTATGAATCTTGTGAGTTTCCTGAAATAATGAGAGAATGATTCTCTTTCTTGACATGTGAATAAAGTTAAGGAATTACAGGAAAAGAGATTGTTAAAGTGACAATATTTGAGAAAGCATTTGATTTTGCCTTGAGTGGCTTGTTTATTCATTCTCATGCAGTTTCTCCCTTCTACCTGAATTTTTATAACTTATTGAGTGATTTCTGATTAAATACATATATCACTTACAAATCAGGGCGAGGGAGTGTTCCTGCTGCCTTTTTTTGGCTGCTAATTTTGTAACAATGCCTTAGATGAAATCATGGCTTGCCAAAGGGCTAATCTCTTCTGAAATAGAAACTCAGCGTCTTCTTTGTGTCCACAGCATATCATTTATTCTGTGGTTTGCATTCCAAACATATGTTGTAATATTGTTTTTCTTACTTTACGATTCTAATCAAATCCATTGAAAATAATAACAAAACCTGAATTCTAGTGAAGTGCAATGTACATTTTCCATAGGAGCACAAAGTACTGCTGACAGGCACTCCGTTGCAAAATACTGTTGAAGAACTTTTCAGCCTTCTTCACTTCCTTGAACCATTACGCTTCCCAGCAGAATCTACATTCATGCAAGAATTTGGGGACCTTAAAACAGAAGAGCAGGTATTAGAACTTTTCTTAACATGTTTCTGGAAGTGCATCAAAAATTAAAACTGTTTATCATGGCAAAATAAACTTCTCAGTGTATAATAGTCAATTAAATCTCTCCCTCTGAAGGCATGCCAAGGCAAATCAATTTTTTATTTACCCTTTTTGCTGCTATGTTTCATTTTGTAAAATAAAATAGTGCTATAATTCACTGTAATTTCAGTAGAATAATGTAGAAAATCCTTTGCGGAGAAGTATGTAAATCATGTACTTGATATGCATTTGAACTTGTGAAGAATCGTAGCTAATTAAGGAAGGATAACTGTGTTGGATATGGTCCAAAGAGCTACTTAAGTGCACAAAGAATTTCGGCAAAACATGAGAGAGGGCAGGATTGTGTGCCTCTGTTTGTGTGTGTGTGTGTTTAACAGTGCTTCTTTGGATGCCAAACCTCTATAACATCAGAAGCACCTTTTGAAATTTTGAATGTCAAAAAATTGCTATTGATATTATAGAAGTTTTGAAGCTTTCCACTGCTGTTCAGGGAAGACAAGACTAAATAATTTGCAATATTCGCATGGTGGATCTTTGGCTCTTGCCTTTCAGTGAAAAGAATTTTTCTGCATGTCTCAGCTTTCAAGACCACGTTCTCTGCTTTGAATGCTGCCTCTTACATTTTACTAAGAGCATAACTGAGTCAATCAAAATGGAGAATAGCTCTGTAACAACATAACATTATGGTCAAGATGCTGAATTGCATGTATAGGGTTTAAGCCTCTGCCCACACAAATTCCATTGGGATGTCTTACAGTTTTGTAGAAGGTGGCAATCCTCGTGGAAGAGCACACCTCCATAGCAGGAGTTGTGTACTGAAGCAGCAGGCAGCTGAGTAATGAAAATATGCCACTTGCTAGATCCCCATTGAGTGGATATTTAGTGACAATCTAGAAAGAGTGATATCCCTTTCATTATCTAGCTGTAAAACTGTAACATACTCTCTGAAGAGCTGGGAAACTGATGGCCTTTTGCATCGCCAGGCTCCAAAACTGTAGCTGGCCTCTGCTTGGCCTTTAGACCATGGTTATTAATCTCTCAGAATCACTAAATGAGTATGGTATATGCTCTCCATTAGAAAGATTGTCTTCCTATAAGTGAAAGAGTTTTGAAAGAAAGTATTTAAGACCTCCTTCCATTTCTGTAGGATGACATATGCTAGTCAGTTTATATCACCAAATGATTAATTACCACCTTGTTTGTCAGGAACACTCTGATGCATTTAAATTTTTTAAAAGCTTTAATAAATGCCATCACTTAAATAGGTCAGTCTCTTTTTCTTATTTAGAGTCAAGCTAACTTGGTGCCATTGTACTGAAGTGGTTCAATAGCTTGTGAACAGTTCTTGTTATAGAGGGTTCTCATTTGTTGATTGTTTCTTTTGTTGCATCCAGGTGCAAAAGCTGCAAGCTATCCTGAAACCAATGATGCTAAGAAGACTCAAAGAAGATGTAGAGAAGAAGTTGGCTCCAAAACAAGAAACCATAATCGAAGTGGAATTAACGAACATCCAGAAAAAGTATTATCGTGCGATTTTAGAGAAAAACTTCGCATTTTTGTCCAAAGGAGCCGGGCAAGCCAATGTACCGAACTTAGTTAACACTATGATGGAACTCAGGAAATGTTGCAATCATCCATATCTTATTAAAGGTAAATGTAGAACCACTGGAGTAAAACCAATGTCATTTTTAACTAGACTAAAATCTGTCAAATGAAGAGGACTTGCTAGTATGTCCTGCATATTACAGATTTCAGTCAATTTTTCTAGTTGGGATTTGAATTAAGTCTATAATATATCGCTACTTGAAGCTTTGTTATTGTGTCATAAAACATCTTAAAATTTGGTAGAGTCATAATTAGAATTAATTCATTCAAGATAACCATTAAAAAGATATCTCCTACAATCCAGCACTTAATGTGTTTCATTAGGTTTTAGTGGGAAACTTTTTGACAACATTTTAAATTTTTACTTTGCCCATAAATTGATAGTAGTTAATGTGAGATGTATTACTATGAAAAGTGTTAAGCTGAAAGCAGAGGAGAATCTGGCTATAATTATAGCCTAATGCAGTTTGTGGAGTAAGAAGCAGTGCAGCTTAGGTCAAATGGGTATAAAATATGAGTGTGTTTGAAAAAAAGGAAGCAAAGGGCACTCATTTTATCTGACATGCTTTCTCTGACAGGTGCTGAAGAAAAAATCTTAGGAGAGTTTAGGGAGACCTATAATCCATCCGCTCCTGACTTCCATCTACAAGCAATGATCCAGTCTGCAGGGAAATTGGTCCTCATTGATAAACTTCTTCCAAAAATGAAATCAGGGGGCCATAAGGTGCTGATTTTTTCTCAGATGGTCCGCTGCCTTGATATCCTTGAAGATTACCTTATACACAAAAGGTATTGTGTTATTCGTATTACAAATGTCAGAGGTTATGGCATCTTTTGTGATTCATCTATTGACCAAGCACTAAGCATTAAAGTGCATGAAAATTAGCCCTTAATAATCAATTTTGCACTTTAGTCCAGCACAGCTGGCATTTCGTTCCTCATGTAGCCAGTGCCTTAAGCTCAAGGTTTAGGTAACAATACAGAATTAATTTTTAAATAGATATTCTAGTGGACTGTAAGAATACAGTTACTTTCTACACTAGGTAAAGGAAAACCACAAGAATATACATTTCTGAGCATTAACATGACCGACAAATGTGGTTTGCTATGTATTATTAACATGTTAGATATTATATTACAGATTTGTTTCTCTATGTAACTATTTGGAGATTTAGTGACTGTGAAGCACATCACTATTCATTACAGAATTGATGCTTATAGTCATCATGTCTAATATAATAGTGGTGGTTCAGAAGAGCGTAGTCCTTCCTGAGCGCTCATGTAACGCAAGGACAGATGGAGTTTCCTTCTTAAGAGCCCTGAAAGTGAAGTGGCTTGACGCTGCCCTTTGATTTGGATTGTCAATGCTGATGTATTGCATATGTTACAAAATGCATGACTCCGGGAGCATGGCTGCCTGCCAAATGCCTGAGGGCTACTGGATTATATCTACTGTGCATTTTTATGGCTGATTAGCAGGGAAGAAAATGTATGACAAGTCTGGCTCCCGAACGAACGGCAACACTACTTTGTAACCTGCTTATCACACAGACACACACAACTATTAACATACTAGGAAAAGCACACAAGTGTATATGTGTATATATATGTGTGTGTGTATATACATGAAATAATCAGACTGATACAAGACTCCTTATACAAAAATGGACACCTTATTTTAATTCACTCGGAACAACGTATATTGAAAAATATTATATGCACTTTCTGGAAGGAATTGAGCTTAGTAGGATTTGAACAGTTTTACAGTGCAATCAAATGCATAATTATTAAGAAGAAAGTCTTAATCACAATGGGGTTTGCATCCAAACATATAGGATTACAACCTGACTAATTACGGCTGTTTTTCATGATTGCAATTATAATTGACAGAAAGATACATCTCTTCCTAAAATGCGCTATGGGGACCACCTCATAGCTTCTTGGTCAGACAAGAAAAAATTACTTATTCTTATCTGCTTATAACTGTATCTGACCATTTTTTGTGGGAACGGATAGAGCAATGCTTCGTGTTATGTTTGCATTTATTGTCTTTTGGATGGTAAAAAATCATCTGAAAATCATTATAATAGTCTGTGACAGATGCGGTTTTAAAATTACAGTTTGCAAAATCGGCAGTTATCTGGCCTATGAATCTCAAAGTGCAGGTTTAAACATTTGGTGATGAAAGAGTTTAAATTTGAACTCTTACACAACAATATCAATATGTGACTCTTCAAGTATCTAAGCTTCTAACATCCAAAAGAGTTGTTCTGAAATGATCTGGCTGCCTATATTTTGCTTCCATTAACATCATAATTCTTAAACATTAGTGAAATGCCAAGGATTTGCCTTAATAGTTTCCTTTTACAATCCAAAGGTACCTGTATGAGCGCATTGATGGAAGAGTGAGAGGAAACCTGCGGCAAGCTGCCATCGATCGATTCAGCAAGCCAGACTCTGATCGCTTTGTCTTCCTTCTCTGCACCAGAGCTGGTGGATTGGGCATTAATTTGACTGCGGCTGATACTTGCATCATTTTTGATTCAGACTGGAATCCTCAGAATGACTTGCAGGTAAATCGGCTTGATCAAATAGGTTTTCTGCTGATGGGCAGAAATACATACGAGAGATCTGTAGATGAGATCATTTACAGTGAGCAGGTATGAACAAGCAGGATTGCAAGCTAAATGGGTCATACAAGGACACATGCTCTCAAGCTAAAGTGTGTGCAGGCCATTTCAGGCTTTATGAATAAACAAGTTACTGCAGCTATTGAGTAAGTCAGAGCTGGCAGCTATCAGGGACTGAGGAGCCATGGAGATATTGGAGGGCCATGCATATTCCCAACAGCTTTTACTTGTTTGTTTATTGTTTTTTCTCAAAAAAAATGTTTTGTTCCCCCTAGACTCCCACATAAACACCATTCTGGGGGAATGAGGACCCTTTTGGGACTTCCCTAGTCTGTTTTAGGCCACAAGGGGCTTAAAAAATAAAATAAAACAGTTGAAATGAAGTGGGGGCATTCTAAGGGCCGAAAATGGCTATGGGGAGGATAATAGTATTCTATTAATCAATCGTATTCTATTTATGTTTATGTATGTGCCACCTTATTTGCCAGCCTCAAGAGTAAAGCTGGTTTACGTCTGTTAAAAGCAGCATAACTAAAAATAAATCAGTTTAAAGTATCACTAAAATATTCATAACTATATGCTTTTGATTGCACTTTATCCACCTTCATTGTCTTCATTTGGGTTGCCTTTCAACTTATGGTGACCCCATTAAGTTCGCAGAATTTTTCTTAGGCAAATAATGCTTAGAGAGGGTTTTGCCTGTTCTTTCCTATGAAATATATAGCCTGCATCACTTGCCAGTCCTTTAGCAGTTTCCCATCCCATCCAAGTACTAACTAGGACTGACTTAACTTCCAAGGATTGGGCAGGATACAGGATATAGTGCCTGCTTCCTTTATCCAACAAACTAGAGGGAGAAAGCAAGAGTTGTAAGGATGTGCAACCTAGATACTTTGGGTTTCTGGCAACTTGGAGAAGAAATAATCACTGGGTTTCTTTAGCTCAATTTTTTGGAGTTTTCCTTTGCAGGGTTGGGAGGAAGCTTTTCAATCTTGCCAAAAGCTCACTGAGTGCTTGCTATGTCAAACAAAATATAGATTCATATCAATTTGACATGGATTTGTTTTTTAAATGGACACAATTATAGTCTGTGTGGATGGATTTCAATTTTTTTATATTCTGCTTTTCAGAAAAAAGCTTAATGTATGGAAAATATGTTTTACCTTTATAGCTGATGTCTAGTTATTATATGAGCTGTCCAACATTAGTTTAGAACAATAGAAATTAATTCTCTATCATTTCATTAGGTTTATTCTAGGTGGAACTGATTTGGTTCTTTCTTTCGTAGGCTCAAGCTCGATGCCATAGGATTGGTCAAAACAAAGCCGTCAAAGTCTACAGGCTGATTACCCGGAACTCTTACGAAAGAGAGATGTTTGACAGAGCAAGTCTGAAGCTTGGCTTGGATAAGGCCGTTTTGCAGAGCATGAGTGGAAGAGACAATAGTGTTGGTGGCGTATGTACCTTCGTTACCCCCTCCCTTCACAATTTCTTTTCAGAAATAGGGCCCATATGGTTATTACTGTTTATGTTTGCAGACATAATTCCTGAGAAAAAGAGGACATCTTAAAACTTTAGCCTGAAGAACATGCTAGAGTTTACCCAACTCCATCAGGCCCCTATTGAAGCAAAGTTATTTGAATAGGAATGTTGGTTGTGTTAGAAATAGAACATTAGGGCTGTGCAAAAAAATCGTAAGAGGGCTGCAAGTCATAAGAGTTTTGTTAGATCTGTACTTACGATCGCATTTCGAAGACTGAGCAACGCCGTCTCCGCCATACAAACAAATGAACTCTGTAACTGTTGTATGTCTTAGTGAGTTAGCTTATTGTTTCAGCACAACAAATTCTATTGGGTATTGCAGTCAAGCATGTTAGGTCACATTCTATCCTCAGCCTATCAGGGTTGAGGAAAAGGGAGGAGCTGCTCTTGAGGTTTCCAATAAATACAGCACCCACGAGGGCTTGCTTGCCATTGCAAGGTGAGCTTGGTGGGAGAAAGGAGAGCAGCTAACAGGCAGGCAGGAAGCAAAAGCAGCAAATGAATAGCTTTAAGCTTAGTGATAGCAAGCATAGCATGTGAATAGCAGCTGAATTTGTCTGTTCAGGAAAGCTTTTCTTGCAAGGGATTCCTTTTAGGATTGCCACAGCCAGGCTTAGGATTCTTTTAGGTTTATTTTCCTTTGTGTGTGTGTGTGTGTGTGTGTATGTATGTTTGTGGGGGGGGGGGGCATCTGTGATTCATTTTGTGGTTTTTCCTTTTTATTGTTTTGTTTTTATTTGGCAAAATTTAAAACTTTCCTAAAAATTGATGGATCTTTTGGAAAGTTGGTAGGAATTATATCCTCTTCTGTCATTGAGGATAAATTCTAGGAGGTACCTCTTTTGGTTTGTTTTTTTAATGGGCAAAACTTTAAAAATTCCCTAAAATCATTGGATGTGTGATCATTCTGAAATTTAGCAGGAAGGATGCCTTGGTTATGTTGTGTCATAAATTTGAGGGGATAGGTCATGTAGGCTTTAAAAAAATAAATCTTGTTTTTTAAAACTTCAAAAATATCCTAAAAATCAGTGGATGCACAAAACATTTTGAAACTTGGGGAAGGGGCTTATAGCCCTAAAACTGAGGGAGATAGGAGCCCCGTTAGTGTCCTTATTGGTATGAATGGGCAAATAACTTAATGAAAAGGTAACAAAATTTTTGGAATTCCATAATAGATCCGACTTGAACTCCTTACAATTTTTCCAAAATATTTTAGAATCAAAACAAGGGTCACAAATGTTAAGACAAACAAAGCAGTTTTTTTAGTCGTGCACATCCTTTTATAATATGTACATTTTGGACTTTGACTCCTGCTATTCAGAATACAGATGGCAATCCTTGATTACAATCTGCTGCTGATGATGATGATGATGATTATTATTATTATTACTCGTACTCCGCTTTTTCTCTCTAAAAAGAGACATGTCTAAAAAGAGACATATGTGATACCCGATTACAGGGGAAAATACTGATGTATTACAGAACTGCAAATTTAACAAATTATATATGTCCAAAATTGAACAGTGCAAGTCTAATGTTTCTGGTGTTTTATGGTAAATAGTCTGTACAATTGATCAATAAACTGTAGCCCTAGTGTGACTAAGACAATCAGCAGAACCATTTAGTGAGCATTCGTTTTCAAACCCTTATTGTACGCAGATCCAACAGCTATCCAAAAAAGAAATAGAGGATTTGCTTCGAAGAGGGGCGTACGGTGCCATCATGGATGAAGAAGACGAGGGCTCTAAATTCTGCGAAGAAGATATTGATCAGATCTTACAGCGTCGCACAAAAACCATAACAATTGAATCAGAGGGGAGGGGTTCCACCTTTGCTAAGGTATTTACAGTTTGCAACTAGCTTGTCTTTTATTTATGCCACATTAATATAGAATATTGCAGAAGATTTTACTTAGATGTGTGTCAATAGTGTTGGGACAGAATTCTAGATACTTTCCTTTAAATGGAATTTAAGTCTTACCAGCACTCTTAATGTTGTTGCAGGCTAGTTTTGTTGCTTCTGGAAACAGGACAGACATTTCTTTAGATGATCCAAACTTCTGGCAGAAATGGGCCAAAAAAGCAGAAATAGACCTTGATGCCATCAGTGGTAGAGTAAGTATATGCTTATGTGTTTGTAGTAGTAAACTTGCAAGTTAATTTTCATTGCTTTAGGAGTCTTAGTTGGTTTTTTAGTAAGTAAAGTTATGTTGACCAAATTTTCACTGCTATAAAATCAAATTAAGTTCTCCAGATAGCAGTATCCTAACTGCAGTTGCTACATTTGATAGCTTAGTGTTTGCTTTAAACTTTGGAAATATTTAATTCTGTTCTTCCAAATATTGGTTATCTTTATATAGAACAGCCTGGTTATCGACACTCCCAGGATTAGAAAGCAGACAAGACCTTTTAGCGCCACAAAGGATGAGCTTGCAGAGTTGTCTGACATTGAAAGCGAAGGGGATGAAAAGCCCAAACTTCGGAGGCCTTGTGACCGCTCCAACGGATACGGAAGAACAGAATGCTTTCGAGTGGAGAAAAATCTACTAGTTTATGGGTAAAAATGCCTTTAGTTTCTTAGTTTGGCTCATGCCTTATTTTGTACAGATTACTGTGATATAGTGTTGATGCTGTGTTATTGTTACAATGCATTGCTTTGTGATACTGTATTATTACAGATTTTAAAATCAAATTATCTATGAAAATATGGATTATTTGGGAGAAAATTGCAGAATAAGGAGTCATTTTATTTTATGAATAGTCCCATTAGAAAATCCATAAGGATATGGGTGAACTACAACTTCCATCATCCTGGGTCCCATTTCCCTCCAAACTCCACCAGAAATTAAAGTTGGTTATGTTGGGTCTGTGTGCCGAGTTTGGTCCTGAACTACAGTCCTCGCTGGATATGGATGAACTACAACTCCCATCATTCTAGGACAATCCCCCAAACTCCACCAGTATTTTAAGTCAGTCATGGTGGGTAGTTATATACATATTTTGAATATATAGATAGTAGATAATATTTAGAATTTTAGTTATAAAGTTGCAAGATATGTCATAATATGTGTAAGTAATTAAAACAGAAGTCAGAATCAGACTTTGGCAGTCCTTAGATTATTTATAACTAAAGAAACTTATGAGATAGCAAACTAATATCCTAAAGTATTCGTTTGCATAAAGTTGTGATTTTACCTCTTATATTTGTGTATAAAACCTGATACATACACAATATGACAAGAACCCTGCCTAATTTTTGACTAAAATATACCAACTAGTCATCTTAGTGGCAAAAACAAAATATACACTTAACAAAACTTTGATTTTTCAGATTTAGTTGACTATACCTCCTAGTCTCCTAATTGTTTGTCATGCTATCTCAGCTTGACTATTGTAATTCTTTGCGAGTAAACCAGTGCACCAGTCTTTGTAAGGATTGTGGCATTTTTGTTCAAAATGTTGAAGCAAAGTATTGAATTTTAACCAGGTGGGGTCGTTGGAGAGAGATTTTGTCCCACGGACGCTTCAAGAGGCAACTGAACGAACAGGACGTGGAAATAATCTGCCGAGCCCTTCTAGCATATTGCCTTGTTCACTACCGAGGAGATGAAAAAATCAAAAGTTTTATATGGGATCTAATTACACCAACTGAGGACGGGCAAACACGAGAGCTACAGAATCACCTAGGTAAGCATCCAAGCCAATAATCTTAGTTAAAGTTGACTTAAAGCGAATTAATGTTAGGGTAAAGGCAGTCTTGAAAATCACTAAAACTATGTCCCATGAGATAGAATGAGGCCAAGATCATAACATACGTATTTGTTTGTGTCCTTTGTGATTCAAAATTTGAATCATACTTCTCTGCATATCCTAGTTTCAGAAACTTCTATAATATTAGTGATATTTCAGGCAAAAAAAATCATTGTTGACAGCATTGGGAAATTGTTCTTTAGAGTTGTGAGCTTCAGAAGACAAATTGGCTTCTGAAAGGGATAAAATAGAATTCTGTATATTTTCCATTCTTATTCTGTTTAGTGACCAATTTTTGATCAATTTTTTAGTCTTGAGAAGAAAATCAGTGAGGGGAGGCCTTGAGTTCAATGACAGAGTAAAAAGAAAAACTTACATAGTCTTCTCTACTCAGTTCGAAGCTGTATATTTCTTGTATTTGAGAAAGGAAGAGAATAATGGAACTACGGTATAGTTGCATGAATTCTTTAATACTTTGAGTTCTAGAGGGAAGCTGTCTCTTCAGCTTTCTTCAAACCAAGAATCATATTTTGAAACAAGGCTTTATCTAAAATTGAATCTAGTAAACTATGCTTATACATTGGATATTTATTTTACACAGGCTTGTCAGCCCCTGTCCCCCGGGGTCGGAAAGGAAAGAAAGTTAAGACTCAGGCCAGCACTTTTGACATACATAAAGCAGAATGGCTTCGGAAATATAATCCAGAGCATTTGTTGCAAGATGACGGCTATAAAAAACATATAAAACACCACTGCAATAAGTAAGTAGCAGTATAAATAACTTGGGCTAGCAGAAGCTTGTGAAAATCTGTTGGGAGTGTGGTTTTAGAATACGCCTGTGAGAAGTACAAATAAATTACCTTACTAAAAGCTAATAGGCTTCGGCAACGTTGACCTAAATAAGATGTAGTCCACTACAAATCTAATTCTAAACTTGTCTTGGTATTTATATGCATGCAGTCCCCAAATAATAATAATAATAATAATAAAACTTTATTTATACCCCTCCACCATCTCTCCAACGGGGACTCGGGGCGGCTTACATGGGGCCATGCCCAGGACAATACAATATAGCAAAATATAAAAACAACATATCATAATACAGTTAAACAATACAATAAATAATCATATACAGTACAATACAAAATCAAAAAAAGCAATATAACAGGGCAGTAGGTTCTGTAAGATAGGTTCTGTAAGTCTGTTAAGTTGAATTTGTACGTAAGTCAGTTGAAACAGGTACATTTTTAAGTGTGACTTCAGCCAGATAGATAGCTAGAGAGATAGATATATAGATAGTTTTGGATAGCATAGGGAAGGGGTAAAACCCCTGTGGGGATTTCTTTGCTGTCTGTGCCCCAGTCCAGGAGACTTTCCCTCACTTTCTGTCCCTGTGATAATTGGATTTTGAAAAATTTGGCTTGTTGTGGAAACAAGGATTGGAGATAAAGCTTCAGTGGAGACATCTTTTCCCCATAATAACTCTTTCAGGAGTGAATTTTCCTTCCCAAAGGTAGATTTCTCTCATTTCCTGTTGTCTCAACCCCAATATTAACTATGAGTTGTCTGTAAGTTGGATATTTGTAACTCAGGGACTACCTGTGATACATTCCCGAGAGAGCGGGGTGGATCTGTGACTTTTTAAGTAAGTGTCGACGACTCTATTAGGAAAAAACTGCATGTGGCAGGAACCTCAAAATGGTACCCCACCTCTCTTCTCAAAGCCCCAAAACTAGTGTGGACATAAACACTTGAGCACTTTTCTTATTCTTGCAGGAGATATTGAGCAGCCATTGAACACACATTTTTAGCAAGTTGGGGCTTCAAGAATGTGGCAAATAGGGTCCAGAAGAATGTATCTTAAAAGAGCACTATTTTAAGGATCCTCACAGTTCAAAGTATTAAGAGGTTGGCCTGAAAGAGAATACTTACAAGTACACTTGGGATTAATGCTAACCATCCATAGCTCTGGCCCACTTTTTCACTTGCCTTTACTTTCTAAAGGGGATACATTTATCCATGAGAATGGAAAGGAATAGTAAACTCTGCCTAAATGACTACCACATTAAGTTCATGGTCTGATTTTTCTATTCAAATAATATTAAGCCAGGATCAAAAGGAATGCCTGGCCAAAATGTGTTTAGATATGCTTTTCTTAATAGCAGCATCATCTTTCCCCCTTCTCCAATGTATTTCAAAAGCATTTTCTAGATGAAGGAAATGAAAAGGTAACACAGGGCAAGGCAAAGGTTTTGCAACAAGAAGGGAAACAATCTTCAAAAGAAGCAAAGAAGCAACAGAAGCAAAGAATGAACAGTCAAAAATCTTTCACAACTGTAACTTGTGAAACAAGTCGTGAGACATGAAGAAAAGCCTCTCCTGCTGAATTTAAGAACATGGGAAGCCAAGGCATAAATGCTCATCCAATATCCAGAATTGGTTCAAATACTATAACAATGCTGAAAATATTTTTCACATGGCTAATGTGAAAATACCTGGAATAGTTTCCCAGGTGGATTGGCTAGTAATTCCCCAGCCTAGCAGTATCACATCCATTTAACTATTCCAGATGTTATCATATCTATGAAAAAATCTGTTCTCATCAGCAGCTGCACCACAATCTTAACATAGAAATTCAGGGATGGTTAAGACAGAGATTCTTAAGATCCATCAAAGCCAGCACAACATAAACTTTGTACAAGATGTCCTTACCCCATGATTTTATATTTTATTGTAAATTTGTTGATAAATTATGTCAGAATAGTGCAAAGCATGCTATAATGCAGCCTGGATTAAATTTTGAAGAATTAATCTTCTATGTCTTCACATTTAGAGTTTTACTTCGAGTTCGAATGCTGTATTACTTGAAGCAAGAAGTCATTGGTAGTGAATGCCATAAGGTTTTTGAAGGAGTTGATGCCAGGTAAGTCTATTAGGGGTCGTTCCTCTTCACTTTTGTTGGCTATGAAGTAAAGCTATACTTCAATATTATTGCACTTGGTTCATTTTGAATTGGATTTGTGACTATTTAAATCAAGGAGTCGTTCTCTATTCACGGAGACAACTCTTTCCCCATTCTTTCGGTGTGAATGGGAAATGAAAAAGACAAATGGGCCTTGTAATGGGCGGCCTTAACGTCTGCTCTCTCGGTCAACATTTCAGTGAAATCGATATTTGGATCCCGGAGCCAGACCATTCGGAGGTGCCAGCAGAGTGGTGGGATACAGAAGCAGACAAGTCTTTGCTCATTGGAGTTTTTAAACATGGTAATTACACAATTTGCTTTTCAAATGACAACTGAATCATCTTTGGAGATGGTATTCACAGGATGATCACTTTTTCAGGTTATGAAAAGTACAACACCATCAGAGCAGATGCAGCTCTCTGCTTTTTGGAAAGAGTCGGGAAACCAGATGACAAAGCAGTTGCAGCTGAACAAAGAGCAAATGATTACATGGATGGGTAGGTTTGTTTGGGGTTTTTTTAAAAATCACTGTTTAGAACAAGTTATTTTTCTTAAACGAGATAAATGGTGTTAACCAACCAAATAAAGTTCAGCCCTTTTCATCACCATCATTTTGTATCATTTGTTTAAATGTCTTTGATTTGAATCAGGAAGAAAAGAGACATCATTGATTTAAACTTGGTACTACTTCTAGGCAGAGTTACTGAAGATGCTTGTACATCTTGCCACCAAACAATATTAATATGTGGATAGAATATTGTTTGTTATCAGGCATGAACAAGGTCCAACCCTTTAGAGCAGTGGTTCTCAACCTGTGGGTCCCCAGATGTTTTGGCCTTCAACTCCCAGAAATCCTAACAGCTGGTAAACTGGCTGGGATTTCTGGGAGTTGTAAAACAAAAACCTGGGGATCCACATGTTGAGAACCACTGCTCTAGATGATGATGATGATGATGATGATACATGTATATATGCGTATAACATAGATACTATTGGGTGGTATACGAAGACTATATCAGTCTTGAGAAGTATAGACAGTAAGCTCTAGTAAATAAATAAAGCTTTTATAAACATAATTTATTGGTAATAGAGTTATAATCCTGTAAATTACTCATATTTAATATATTATAAGCTACAAAGACAACAGTGTGAATGAAATAAATCAGGCTTTAAAGAATCATCAAGTGGTTAAAACCAAAATGTCTATTCCTTGTGGCAGTTGTTTCTCCAACCATGAAATTATGTTGTTACTTTTCATTGGAAAGATAAAAATGAGACATATTTGATTGACAAATGCTTAATGTGTGTTTTGCAGTGATGTCGAAGACCCGGAGTATAAGCCAGCCCCAGCATTGTTTAAAGATGATATAGAGGTAATGCTATTTTGTTTCGTTTTTTAAATTTGTCATTAATTTGCTTTTTTATAGTTGAGAACAAATCTCACAGAAGTATTTTATTGTACTGTCCTGTGGCTCAGGATATTTTATCTCTAGGGTTAACACAGTAGTTTTTTGAATTGTTTCTTAGAAACTTTACTTCTTAACTGTCTTACTTTATTTTAAGAGCCTCTTAATTTAAAAAGGGAGTTGTCAGTAATCCGTATTTAAGATGAATTGTTACTATTTTTAGAGTATATGCTCAATTGCTGTGGCTTAGGCTGTTTCCGAATCATGTCTTGGATCATTCTAGGGTTTTCTTCATTTGTTTTGTTTCTTAGGATGATGCCTCATCACCAGGGGATCTTATAATCACGGATGGAGGTAAAGCCCCACAATTTAGGTTGTTGCTTTGTGAATGTCATTCTAGATTAGAGCAAGTTTGCATTTAGTTTGGAACAAAATCCATTTTGATTATTGCTTAATTGTAGATGGTCAGATGATTGAAGGGGACAAGCTTTACTGGCCAACTCAGTCTGCTTTGACAACTCGCTTGCGACGCTTAATAACTGCATATCAGCGTACCAGTAAGAACAGGCAGATCCAGCAGATCCAACCAGCTTTTCCCGTTCAGGCCTGTGTGATACAGACTCCATACGAAGAGGCTGCTCTGAATCCCAAAATGGTTGCCAAAATTGAAAGACAGCAAAGGTCTGTTTAGGCTCACAGTATGAGGTTAAATACTTACCATTATTCACAAAAATCCCTTTTACTTTTGGATTGTTTGGGAAAACTCAATTATATGTCTGTCTCCCTTCTTGATGTTCAATTTAGGTGGACAAGGAGAGAAGAAGCCGATTTCTACCGAGTTGTTTCCACCTTTGGTGTCGTGTTTGATCCTGACAGAGCCCAGTTTGACTGGACAAAGTTTAGAGCCATGGCTAGGCTGCATAAGAAAACGGATGAGAGTTTAGAGAAATACTTATATGCATTTATGGCCATGTGCAGAAGGGTTTGTCGCCTGCCTTCAAAAGATGGTACGTTACATATATAAATTGTTTTTTAGAAATTCATGAAAGAAAGGAAACATAGAGATGACAGAAGTTCAAATACACATATCTGTAAAGTGCTGTGTTAGATTGTTCTTTGAATGTGGTAGACACCTTTATTAAGAAAAATTGTTCCCACCAGTTAGGATTTGAGCTGCTTTGAGTCTCCTTTGTGGAGAGAAAAAGCGGGGTATAAATAATAATAATCACCATCATATGTTTAATACTCGATTTCCTCAAACAGCAGCTTAGTTCCCATAATCTTACTTCCCAAAATCTTCACAATAAGAGATTTTTACAATTTCTAAGCTTCTAATTGGCTTAGAATTTCTTCCTCTAAGGCTTGCTGATGCTTTCTTGTGTTTCCCATGCAGAACTTGTGGATCCAAATATTTTCATCCAACCAATCACTGAAGAACGTGCGTCCCGGACCTTGTATCGTATTGAGCTTCTCAGGAAAGTACGAGAGCAAGCCGTTCGCCATCCGCAGGTCTTTGAGCGGTTAAAACTTTGTCAGCCAAACCCAGACTTGCCGGTCTGGTGGGAATGTGGGACTCATGACTGGGATTTACTGGTTGGGGCTGCGAAACATGGGGTGAGCCGGACAGACTACCACATCCTTCGCGATCCCGAACTTTCATTTATGTCCGCCCAGAGGAACTACAGTCAGAATAAAGTAGCACTTTCAAGGGCCCCGACCCCACTTTTGCACCAGTATCAAATGGCACTGTCCGCATCTCCCCTTACTCCTCAAGCGAGGCTCCTCGATGTTAAAGGGAGCACTCCTGAGGATACAAAGGCTAAGCTTGAAAACCATAAAGAAGAAATCCATTCTTCCGGAGAGGAGTCTATGTCTATTGATGATATACGAACAGGAGTAAAGACTGAACCATTGAGCCCAAAAAATAGCACAACAGCACATGCTACGGACCACAAATCTGCTATGAAGGCAGACAATGACAGGCGCATGGTTGCTGCAAGGACAGAGCCTCTAACTCCAAATGCCACTTCCAAAAAACAGAGGCCCAGCAAAAGAGGATCAGAATCCAGCTCCGATTCAGATTCTGATTCTGACAGATCATCCTGTTCTTCCAGGTCGTCGTCGTCGTCTTCTTCATCATCTTCCTCTTGTTCACGGTCCAGATCAGGATGTAGCTCTTCTTCCTCATCCTCATGCTCTTCAGCATCTTCCTCATCGTCGTCGTCCTCCTCTTCATCATCATCATCATCATCATCCTCTTCATCAGAAGAGAGCGACAGTGATGAGGAGGAGGCACAGAAGAGACGTAAGTACTGTTTCATCAGTATATGATTACAAATCCTCCTTCGGTTTAAATCTCAAAGTGGTTGAAGTTGCTGTCAGTTGTGTTTATTTTCACATGAGATAAGATTTTGCTTTATCAGACATAGCTATAAATGGCAGAACATATCCTGATCCGACTCCCCAAACCTGGTTTTGGGGGAACACTTGTGGTCACTGCAGTGGTGCCAAAAATCATAAATGTTCATGATGTCTTGAATCTGGCTTACAATATCGTAAAGACCTGAAACCATATCAAATTGTATAATTTTAAGCATGTTGAGCTATGCATACTTCTCATCTGTTCGATACAGTTTACTCATCTCTTTTATCCAAATTTCTTATAAAGAGGATAAAGACCCTGAAAGCCTGTAACTGGATTCACTATGCTCTAAATCAGGATTGTTCACAATTTTAGTGATATAGTGTTGCCTGCTATAATTTAGTGTTGACAGTGAACAAAAGTGAGACACTGATATTCTTGAAAGACTATAGGCCTATTCAGACTTTGTTTCCTCCTGTTATTGTCTCCATGGAGAGACTGGACTTGGAAGTTTACACAAGGCACTCGTAACAAAGGGAGCATATTTTGTGATCTAGAAATTATTAATAGAAGTCTGTTTCCTTTGGTTGCTTCGGTATATGACTTCCTTAAATCATTAGAAGTTGTTTGGTTTATAAAATTGAGACTTGGGTAAATTGTTGAGTAGCTTTCTGGTTTTTATGCGTTGTGCTTAAAGTATCTCATTTGTTGTTCCTGTCATCATGATCTCAGTGATTCGCTGCTTGAAGAGTTACACTTCTGGAGCAAGCTAGATTTTGGGAAATCATGATCTGTCGTGCAGCTTGTAAATAGCAGTTCCTATATCTTAGATGTAGTTGTCCTACTGTGACCTCCGTAATCATGTGTTTGTGAAAAACATATATTGTGTCAGCGGTGCAGGAGTTGGCACTAAGATGTGTTCACACTGGTTTTGCAAGTTCTGGTACCAAAAAGTGCTCCAGGTCTAGAATATTTTGTTGGTTATGTTAAAGAAACATTTTATTCATTTTTACTATGTGCACATTATCTGAAACTTTCTGCACCATCATCTACCTGTTTTCCATGCTTCTTGTCACCCAGTGGCATCAGTGATTATTATTTTCCTAATGCAGACAGTTCAGACGTTCATGGGACATAAGCTTTCATGCGTCACATTTCTAATGCTACTGAAATAGAGCTCACTGTACCTTGGGCTCTAAATTCTAATAGCCGAAAATTGTTTCCTTCAGCAGAAGGAGCCCCTCACTTGAAAGCATTTGATGAAGAGAGCGTTGCTTCCCTAAGCACAGTACAAGATGAAACACAGGACAGTTTCCAAATGAATAATGGCACACCAAATTCTAACTGTATCTTACATGGGGGATATATGTTGGCGGCTTCCTACTGGCCCAAGGTAAGCTAGGATATCAAGTGCATTCCTTAATGTCATGTCCATTTTGTCCTACTTGTTAATATGATTAGTATAGAAATGTTTGTATTTCAGTGGTTTACTGTCACAGCATGACTTCACGCTGAAAATACTGGTCTTTGGCCTGGTGATTCCTGCATAAGTTATTGGCTTCACTCAGCTTTAAATGAGCCCACTGATTCCTTTTTTCAACAGTGGACACAACTAGTAGTTCTTTGTGTTGCTTCACCAATGTCCTGCTCAAAAATAGACAAGGAGATGCAAGAGTCTTCTTATACCACAGAACACTATAGATGTGGAAAAATATGGTTTGTGCTAGAGCAGAGTCTTGTTTTCAACCTTCGGCAGGGGGACTCCATGCTTGTTTCCCATGTCCATTGCTCTAGCATCAACATTTGATTCCCACCTTCTCAGTTGTGTTTCTTTTTTATTCTGGGATATGTTAAAAACAGTATGTTTCCTTCTGTCCTTCTGTTTTTAAGAGTTAAAGTGCTATAGTGCTTCACTTAATTGACATTTTTGCAGTATAACTCTGTCTTTAATTTTTTTAAAAACAGAAGGAAATTAGCCTCATTTTTTAAACTCAAAGAAACCTTACTACAGACCCAAGATATGGCAACAGACAGCCCATAAAAAGATATGGGTGATCAGTGGAGATGATGGTAACCAGTGAAAGCTTGTTAAACTAAGGAGCTAAAGGACTCACACTTCTTAGATCTATTTGGCAGGGTCCTTATTTAGTGGTGACCAGTTTTAGTGCTGAGGCAGGACAAGAGGACGTATCTTAACTGCCTTTTGTTGATTCTAGGATCGGGTTATGATCAACCGTCTGGATAGTATTTGTCAAACTGTCTTGAAAGGCAAATGGCCTTCCACGCGGCGAGGTTACGAGGGTGCTACCATTGCCTCCTTCTATACGACCAAACTTCTCGACAGCCCCGCAGCCGCTGCTGGTGCTTCTGTCGATTGCAGCGAACCCAGTGTACCAACTCCCCCAAACGCGGATGGGAAAGAAGAAAGTGATCAGTCATCACAATTGTCAAAGGTGAAGACGCATGTACGGGAAAAGGAGTTTACAGTGAAAATCAATGACGTATGTTTATTTTTATTGCCCTAGGACCTGATTGTGAATGCGGTGTGCAGCATGCTCTGCCTACAAGTGGCTGCCTGCTCTCCATCTTACTTCCTTTGCACACGTGTGAGGGGGGTCTGGGGGCATTGCTATCCCCTTTTAAGCGCTTGTTTTCAGGAAGCACCAACAAAATTGTATCTTCTCTTGTTCTTTGAAGTCCTGCTGGTGAGATGCTTTCTCCAGCAGCCTTTGTTATGCTACTTCTAGTGTTGCTGTTACTTTCCAGTGTGTGCAATTTGAATGTTCATAGAGTTGGAATCAAACGTCTGTAAATAGAAACTTTCAAATGACTAGAATTTCATAGAACTATGTGTTAATGTGTGTATTTTTATAATATTTATGATTATGTGGTTTTGGCTGTGTTACAACCTGCCTAGAGCCACAAGGAGATGCGAGTAAGAATTAAAATTAGTATTTTATTTGTCATTTTATTCTTGATTTAATTTTTTTTATTTTCATTTCCAGAATTCTTTAGAGTAGTACATTGAAGATACATGGCAACACATACTAATGAGTTATAAGGTGTTCCCTAATAAATAATGTTGGTCTAAGTTTATTTATGTTTATAAAAGTATTAAAATAAAATTAATATTGATTCTGGATCAATATTATGTTTATAAAATTATTAAAATAAAATTAATATTGATTCTGGATCAATATAGTTACTAACATCCTTGTTTGGGAGCGGTGAGAGTTAGTTATAGCCGAACAAAATCATATATGAAAATCCCAAATGATGAAATTGATTTCTTCTTCCCTGAAGATATACTATCGCTAACACTTGTGTTTATTTAACAGGAAGGTGGTTTGAAATTAATCTTTCAGAAGCAGGCACTTTCTCAGAAAAGACCATTTGAAAGCGAAGATGGCACATTGGGACAGCAGCAATACCTTGCCAGGCTCCATGAACTCCAGAGCGCTTCGGAAACAAGTCTTGTCAATTTCCCAAAGTCTTTGCCAGAATCGGGTAGGCATTTTATAAAACTCAGTCTCTGGAGGCTAGACACCTTCTCCTTGACTTGCTAGAGTTTTTTGTGTGCACGTGAAGTATCTTTGTGTGGAGAAGCTTCCAGCAGTTGCCATTTTGGGTAGCATCCCCCCAAATTCAAACTTACCTTACCCAAAATCTCCTGACTTGTTGATGTAACACAGACATTTGAAATCCAAAAATAGTTTAAGCATTCAGTTGCTTTTTCAATCAAGATTTGATACGTAAATATCCAAATGGAGACAAACTGCTTGTTGAAAATATAGAGGGGAACATGGAATCGGAAGATGGTGGTATTTCCATAAATAAATGCATACCGATTAAGTAAACAGAAAAGTGTTAAACTAGAACACAATTGGAATAAGAAAATAATAGTGGGCCCTCTTTGTCTGCCTGTATCTCTCTTTCTCTCCTCTTAATTCTCCTGCTTGTTAGACTGACACTTCTCGGGGATATGCCTCTTTTTATACAAAGTTTCTGAGCACATGGCAAGGCTCAGGGTCCTCCATTATAGGCTTCTCCTATGAGCATGGAGAGAGACAAGATGTCTTCACAGAAATAGATAGCTAGGCCCTAATATTTCTGTATAGAAGGGTAATTCTTTCAATAGTGTTTTATACTCTGCTCCTGTACTGCTGAAGCTCTTTTGTTCTACTGCTATCCTCAATGAGTTTCTGATCTGCTAAACTACTGCTGCTGCTGTTTTTGCTGCTTTACTTTTTAAAGTGCGTTTTCCTTTCTGAAAATACCCTAATGCTTCAAAGACAACAGTGGCAGGTCTTTTGAAAGAGATCATGGATAGCACTATGAAGCAGTGGCATTAATAGTGAGTGAACAGGAAAAAAAAAGATTTGTTTTTGTGACTCTTTTTTTTCCTCTGGTCTTAAGCATTGGGCTTGCCATGAGGTGCTAGTCAGGACTTTCTAATCACCATTATAACATGGTGATTGCAGACAGAAGGGAACATAAGAACCTTTAAATTATGTGCACTAACATAAGTCTTGTATGTTTTTCTTTGAATTTCTGTCCAGCAGTTTTACTTTATGATATTATTGCTCTTTTAAGTTGAACATGTCAATTAATGCCAGGGCAAGAACTCATTTGCTAATGGTTTTTTTTTGTTAGGAACTTCAAGCCAAGTGACAGCAAACGAAAATGGTGTAATAAGTGATGACCAGCCTGTACTGAAGAAGAGGAGAGGAAGGAGAAAGAATGTTGAAGGAGTTGACATTCTGTTTATAAATCAAAACAAAGCACCTAACCATGTGAGTCAATACACATCAATCCTCAATGGATGTGCTAGTCTAAATGTTTATAATGTCCAAGGACGTAGTCCCTTAGGATTGACCAAGAAAGCTAGCTGTTGCTCTCTTGCCTAGTTCAATACTGATCCCAGAACAGGGTTTGAGTGTTCACACCTGCTTTCCCAAAAACACTTAAATGCCCTTACATGCTTCGTATTTTTGCAGGTTTGCCATGGCATTAACGCCCCTCAGATTGCTCCAGGGATAACCCCCATCCTTCCATTTATACAATCCCAAGGCCTCTGTGATGCAGAAAGTCCCGTTCCGGTTATTAACTTGAAAGACGGAACAAGGCTTGCAGGGGATGATGCCCCCAAGAGAAAAGACTTGGAGAAATGGTTGAGTGAGCATCCGGGCTACGTTGAAGATTTAGGAGCTTTTATCCCGGTGAGTCTTATGTTATGTTACTACTTAATATAATAGAGTAGCAAATTACTCTGAAATGAGTTCTGTTGAATAAATAGTTTTAATAGGTTTATGTTGTAGCGGAAACCAGATTTCCCCTCTTCCCGGCTTCTCGTGTGTCTGTGCGGACGCAGTGGAAGTAGGAGACAGACAACTGGAGGTTTTTCCAAAGAAAGCAGTTTTACTAACGTTCCTGCAGCTGCAGAGGTTCATCCCACGCACAACTAGATGCTGAAAAGGGAGAACCCCGCAGACAGGGTCGAGTGTCTATTTATACAATTCAGTGGGTTCAGTTTACGACCGCCCACATATCAAACCATTGGTGCATATTTGTGGTGCAGTATTACATTTCATTACTTTCGTTTCTCTCAAAACACATGATTTCAGGGAAACCATGTGATAACCCATCGGCTGTGTTCCTGGCCTGCTCGTACCTCCTTATATGGCCATTTCCTCCTACCCCTTCATTCCTGCCTTATTCCCCCATTTTTTTTTTTTTTTTTTTTGCGAAGCGTGTATACAAAAGCTGAAGCAAACTAAATGAGCAGACTTATGGGTCCCTCCAATCCCTTCTAGCTTGCAGCCAAGCTATCTTTTCAGTGGAAAATGAGCGCAGAATAGCATTTGTACATAGTTTCATCACCAGAGGTAAACAACACATGAGGATTAAAAATATTAATCAGGTTTTAGAAAGGACATAGTCCACAGTAGAATTCTGATCTAGCCCAGTCATTTGGCTTCTTCCGATGATGGATTTGTTGCTATGGCCAGAGGTGGCCATTCACATACATGTCCAACTTTCAGGTCTTTTCAGTCTTTGGCATAAAGTCAAACTGGGGGTGTGTTTCCTCTTCCTTGATCAAAGGAATAATGTTCAGTTAATTTGAAGAAAGTCTCTTTGTCCAATCAAGTCTCTAGTCTCTAAGAATTGTCTCTGTGTAAAGAAAAGTCCGTAAAGAAAATCTCCATCTCTCACAGGGCTTTAGCTGTCATACCCAGTATGTGTGGCGTGGGGTAGACTTAAACTCCTACGGGTTTTGGATTCCAAAACAGGCCTTCCAGTAATAATGCCTTATGGATCTCCATTTTGGAAAACAGGCCTCTCAGTAACAATGCCTTATGGATCTCCAATTTAGGAACAGGAGTCCAAAAAAGCTGAAAAAGAAAGCAGGAAGACAGTGAGAGAGAATGGGGGAGGGGGAACGGATTACCCATCTGTCGATCATCCTGTTCGGCATCACTTTTGTCTCAGCCAATCTTGTTGAAATCCCTTGTCTCTCCACGGGTGGGGCAGGTAGGCCACTATTCAGCTCCCAAACGACCCCTCCATGGCCTCTTGAGAAATGATTCCTCCATGGGCCTTCTTTCGCGATCTGCAGTAATCCTTTTTACTCTGGTCCTGCTGCAATGGTTAACTTATTTTTATTCTTTGTCACATTGTCTCCGTGCTATATCCTCCTTTTGGCTTAAAAAGCAAGGTTGTTAGATGGCATATGAAAAAGTCCCTCATTGTCTCTCAAATCCGGCAAAAATCCGAATTATTTGCAATGTCCCATTACAAAAGGTCCTATCCAGGAGAGTTCGGTCAAAATAGAAAATTGTATGTTGTTGAGTTGGTCAGCCCTTACAGCCTCCAGCCTGATGCCACACTCCATCACAGCCTTAACACTCAGCAACACCTATAGGCCCTCCCAGGCCTCTCAATAAACATGTCTCATAGACTTCTGGGTTTATCCCATACAGGAGTTCAGGACCTGTAGCAAAAAACAATGAGAGGGAAAAGAAGGGGAGGGAAATACTCATCCTTCCAGGCTGTATGGCTCTTGAAGCACTCTCTCTAGTCGTTTCGCTCACATCCACGGCAGGCCTCCTCAGAGGTTGTGCCTTTGACAACACACTCATCTGTCTTGAAATCCAACAAAATCTTTCTTCTCCGCATCTTTTTCTTTTCCTTTCCGCAAACGATTTAACAATCGTGTATCCACTTGCTGCAATGCAATCTTCCACTCCAGTCCTGCTGCAGTGTTAAACTTACTCAATTCCCCTTTTACACCGACTCGTTGAACAGCTCAAAATTTGTTAGTAACACACGTTGAAAAGCCTCCTGCCGCTTCTCAAATCTGGCAAAATCCAGGCTGGGGGCGATGGAAAAAATGCCCCTATTTGCATGATCTAATGTCCCGTTTACAAAAGTCCTAGTCCTTCCTTTCCGTAACCTTTAGAAAGAGTTGGGCCAAAATCACAAAGTCCAGAATCCAAATCTCACAAAATTATTATGAAGCAACATGAGACGTAGCCAATTATATCATGTCTTTGGTTCTCAAAAGGATAACTTTTTATCACTTGGGCACTAGCTCCCTTTTTGAATAAAATGTCAATCAAAAAAATTTAAAAATCAATGTCAGTTCTTAATCCTTCTGTGTCAGGAATATGGGATCAATTTTTTTTTTTTCAAAAATAATTTATTTATTTATTTATTTTTTCTTAATAAACATAATCTTTATTCTCTGTAGTTATACACATTTTAAGATGCTTTTAAAAATTCAAACTTTAAACACCTTTATTATGTAGGAGAACGCAGTAAGAAAATAAAGTCCATCAAAAATGTAAACCCTCCAGCATTCTCCTTTCCAAAACATTCATTCACATTCCTTCTCCTTCTTCTTGACTCACCAAGATCACCTGTATTCCAAAGTGCTGCAAAAAAAAAAGGACCTCCAACATTTCCCTATAACCTGTAAGGGGTTTAAAGTCTGTAGAACAGAAAAAAAAAAGGGGAGTAGCCCACAGAGGCTTGAGTTTTCAAAAGTGCACTTGTTCAGGCTCATTTTTTTTTTTCCTTGAGATTCAATTTCTGGGCAGATGTCCAGCTCTTATCACCATGTTCTCTAAAAACACTGAAGCATTGTTCTTTCAAAACAAGGAATTTTTTTTTTTTCTCAAGCCTAAGACCATTTTTTTTTCCCAAAAAAAAATATCTACAGCTTCCGAATTGCTTCTGAACAAATCTACTAACATTGTGTATAACTCTTTATGCATTTTGAATTCAACACATACATCTCATTCACACAAAGTCCACAGGAATTCTGATTAGTGGTTAGTTGTTTAGATAAAGTCACACACTCTCTCTCAGCTCATGAAACATTCTCACCCAGTTGTCCCAAAATAAGTCCAAAGCAAGGATTTAAGATCCAGGCGAAAGACAGAACCCCAAAATATTATATATATATATATATATATACACACATTTACATCATCATTTTCTTTCTTTTTTTTTCTCTCATATTAGATTCACATTACATTTTTAAAACTTCACTAGTTCACAGCGGCTTTCATTTGACCTTGGCTGTCCACTGGAATTCCATTATCTTTCTCTGGGCATTTCGCCTGAGTTTTAACAAGAATAACAGGGAGTTTTTACCTTGAACTGTCTGCCAAGATTTTCCCACTATCTTTTTGGCATGAGGCCCAGGTGCAAAGGAAAACTTTTTAAGAAAACAGCCTTTGTTCCTCAGAAATAACAAGGAAAAAACTTTCTGAGCCTCAACACCACTTTTTCTCGCCTCTCTGCAGCTTGTCAGCAAAAGCAAACTAACACAGACCCTCTTCGAATCAGATTTTTTCAACCGTAATAAAACATTTCTAGATATTTGTGCTCAACATTTTTTGTGTAAATCTATAGACTCATTTTTCATTTTCACTTCAATATTACCACGAAACATGCAGAACTTGAAACTCATTATTCCCCACACATGACAAAGAAATCAAACAGTTTTTTGTTTTTTGTTGTTTTTTTTTTTCCTTTCCCCGGGAGTTGCGACTCCTCATGAGCCCTGCACGACTTGGTCTTGGGGCACCCTCACAAGTCTTGTTCTCTGGGGAATTCCTTCTACGGCTCTACTTGCAACTGAGCCGAAATTGTCTAACATACACTGTAATGGGGTGGTGGATTTGAACCCACTGCCTCCCATCCTGCCTAATAGAGGGGACTGCCTTGGACTGGGCACCTGGACACTCAACGGTGTGTGTCAGGAATCACAAGACAGAACCCCTTTTATACCTGCCTGGGAACCTTTGTGTCCCTCCCGGCGCGGTTCCCTTAGTGTCTCATTTAACCACTATACTTGCCAGATTGCTGTAGACGTCGGACCAACCTTCGCCCCTGGGCTTTTTCCCTGGATCCTTTTCCCTGCCTGGTTTCTTTGGAACCTCGCTGTCGTTGCGGCTCCCACCGTCGGCCGGCGTTGGCATCAGAGGCAAGTACCGCAGCCGGTCTTACAATATTCAGGGGCCCCTTCTCGTCTCACGGTAGTTGCCTCTGGCCCCCACCGCCGAGTTGGGACCGTCCCGCCAACGGGATCCGTCTCCGATCTCCTGGCCCGTCTTATTGTGGAATCACGTCGGGGTCACCAGAAAATGTAGCGGAAACCAGATTTCCCCTCTTCCCGGCTTCTCGTGTGTCTGTGCGGACGCAGTGGAAGTAGGAGACAGACAACTGGAGGTTTTTCCAAAGAAAGCAGTTTTACTAACGTTCCTGCAGCTGCAGAGGTTCATCCCACGCACAACTAGATGCTGAAAAGGGAGAACCCCGCAGACAGGGTCGAGTGTCTATTTATACAATTCAGTGGGTTCAGTTTACGACCGCCCACATATCAAACCATTGGTGCATATTTGTGGTGCAGTATTACATTTCATTACTTTCGTTTCTCTCAAAACACATGATTTCAGGGAAACCATGTGATAACCCATCGGCTGTGTTCCTGGCCTGCTCGTACCTCCTTATATGGCCATTTCCTCCTACCCCTTCATTCCTGCCTTAATGTAACTGTTGTGATTTTTTTTAATTCTGCAAAAACAGAAAATGCAGCTTCATGAGGGGAGACCCAAACAAAAAAGGCACCGTTGTCGCAATCCTAATAAGTTGGATGTTAATAGCCTCACTGGGGAAGAACGTGTGCAGCTGATCAATAGAAGGAATGCTCGAAAGGTAAATTTTCAATTGTGTTGTTTAGAGCAGTGCTTCTCAAACTGTTTAATGAGGAGTACTGGCATGTTTTCCCCAAACATGCCAGGGACCAGTACTATTTTTGATTTCACATTTATATTAATATTAGTTCATACCAGAATCAGTAAAATAATTTGGCAATAGTACAACATGACCAGATGAGGATCCTGTTGTTATATCATCCACCCTGCTGCTCAATTGTCTACCTGCCAGAGTTGCTGGATGTGATCTTAGCTTGCTATCATAACCATTTTACCTCCTACTCAAAAACAACCAATAGCTTATTTATTAAATAATGCACATAAACTAAATGTTGATCTATGAAACAATCTGAGAAATGTTTACCTATGCCTCACGTTTTAGGTAGGAGGTGCTTTTGCTCCCCCGCTGAAAGATTTGTGCCGATTCCTGAAGGAGAATTCTGAATACGGAGTGGCTCCTGAGTGGGGCGATGTTGTGAAACAGTCGGTGAGTATCTTAAACCCAGTGGGAGATGGATTAATTAATAGACACTTCGCTTTCCAAAGGAGGATGTAATAGTTTGGATAACAAAAGGGCGGAAACCTGGCATTTTGTTCTTGTGTGTACTGCATGGTCTCATAATTTAATAAATAAAATAAAATGGAAGTATTTTTATAGAAGCAAATGGCATGTCCTGAAAGAGTTGGAAACCCATGACAACAAGCCTTTGCAAGTAACAATTTGACATATACGTGCACATAAATAACACAGGCCAAGACACATTTTGGCGCCTCAAATATTACTCCTGTTTCTGGGTATATTTGACCTGCTGATTCCAGTTTTCTCCTGTCAGCTCTACGTTTTGAGATAGAGATGCAGAACATACACCATACACCAGTAGCCATCTGCGTGCCCATAGGAAATGATAACCTTATCTAAGAAACTAGAGCTGATACGATCTATCCACTGCAGTTGTCTGAATCAGTGTCCCAAATAACCCAAGAACAAGCCTAAAAACCAAGACACCAAGATATTTTTCTCTTTCTGTAGTTTTTGTTGTAAATTGAGAATGTATTGGCCCTATATTTCTTTCCCATTCCTCAAAGGCAGGAGGCTAAGAAAACAGGGACTTTTTACTAGCCATTTAACAAGTTTGTAGTTAATGCCAGCTCTGAACTGAAGATTTTCTCGCATAAATATCACTTTACCATGACATTTTGCAACAAGTTGTTAGTGGATTCCTTTATTGTGAATGATTTAAATGTTGATGTATTCATTTTGTCTGAACTGCAGCTTAAGTTATGGGTTGGTACTGAGTGTTGTTTTTTCCCCTCTCCCTTTCCAGGGATTCCTTCCTGAGAGCATGTTTGACCGTATTCTCACAGGGCCCGTTGTTCGTGAAGAGGTGAGCCGGAGAGGGAGAAGGCCGAAAAGTGAGATGGCCAAGGCAGCGGCTGTGACAACGGCCAACATCCCTGTCAGCCCTTTGCTGGCCAATGGGCTCCTCCAAGGAGTGGATCTGTCTACTCTCCAGGCCTTACAGCAAAACCTGCAGAGTTTCCAGTCATTACAAGTAACCGCAGGTTTAATGGGAATGCCTGCCAGCCTCAATGCCTCTGGAGAGGCCAAGAACATGGCAGCAGTCTTTCCCATGCTGCTTTCAGGAATGGCAGGCTTGCCCAATTTGCTAGGGATGGGAGGGCTGCTAACAAAGTCTGCAGAATCCGTTTCTGAGGGAAAAAAGGGAAGTGACTCCAGGGAACCCGATGGAAAGAAAGAGAGGACAGAGAGCCAAAATGCACATAACGGTGGAGAAAACTCTGTGTCGGGTTCTCCTTCAACGTCATCCGCTGCCGCAGCTGCCGCCACCCCCTTAGCTCTTAACCCCTTACTGTTGTCCAATATACTTTATCCAGGGATGCTTCTCACTCCAGGCCTTAATCTTCATATCCCAGCTTTGTCCCAGTCAAACATTTTCGAAGTAGAGAACAGTGAAAGCAACAGCGCCGGCTTGACAAAGCCTGCGGAAGAAAAGGAGGGGAATGCTAGGGTTCAAGAACAAGAAGTCCAAAGGGGGACAGAGGCGAGCTCTCGCAATGAAAACAGCACAGACGAGGGTTCGGAGAAAGCCGACGCTTCCTCGGGATCGGACAGTACGTCCTCCTCCTCCGAGAATTCAGATTCCAGCGACGAAGACTGACCCCAGGCTCTTGCACTTAAATTATAAACTGCTTTTGAAATGATTCTTTAATTATTTTGTTGTAAATAACCCTACGTTGAGTGAGTGCATCGATAATTTACTGACCGAACATTTCAGTATTTGTTTAAGACTGCTTTCAGAGACGTTTTGCATGTAGTATTTCTTTGAAAGTACATCAATGTTTCAACATGTATGTACTATCGGATACACGACTGTGTAAAAAAAAAGGAATTACAGCAAAAAGCATTATAATTTTTAGTTGAGGGGTTAATTTTTAAGAAAGCTTAGCAAGAGCTGTATATTTAATATATTTGCAGTGAATACAATTCTTTATGCTCGTTCTTGATTTAATCTGAATATAGTTTTACAGCCTCCTTGACACTTATAATTTACAGATCAAAACTCAGCAATAATTTGGGCAGCTAATGAATGTCATGAAAGCTGTAGAATCTACATCACCATCCATTGCTTTAATTACATGAGAATGCTCTAGTGTTGTGATGCACTGCTGATGTTTCCAATTCAGGTACAACTGTGTTTTAAAAAAAGAAGTTTCCCATTCGGCCAATTACTTTGGCTACTTGTTACCTCAGCTGAGTTAGTTTAGGAAGTTTACATTAGTTTCTCTACTTGTTTTCATATTTTGCTTGGCTTTTAAAAGGCATCTTGCGTGTGCTAATTTGGCAAGGGAAGTGACCATTACCAGTTGCACTCTTGACTAGTAAAGGGAGATTTCAATACGACGCAAAAAAATCCCTTTCCTGTCAACTTTCGACACCGTGGATACCTATCTTGTTTCAAAAGCAGGCTCCTTCTACAGCCTTCATTCATGTTGTCGAGGAGGTGCATCCACAAGTTGAAATAACTTAAAAGTGCCACTTTCAACACTGCATACTTCATGTATGAGGATTAAATCCTTGTGAGAATGGCCTGTTTGCTCTGTTTGTTCCTATTTCTATTTTACGTTTGTTTTCCATGTAGCATCCTGTAACCAGTTAATAATGGTAAAGGGAAATGTGGATGTGTTTATAAATAACCATATTTCTCTACAGGTTTGACTCGGACTATATAGGAAAAAAAGTGTTACCCAAAATCAAGATTAAGGGTATCATCAGTTAATTGTAATGATGAGTTGCTCAGTAACGTAAAGCACTTTCAAGAATGATGAGAAAACATATACCGTGAAACCATGGTTGTTACAGTGCTTCAAAAGCATCTGTTGAAATACAAATCCTCAGAATCCTTACTACATAAAATCAGTCTTAATATTTGCTGTGCGATGATTCCTTATTCCGCTGAAGCTGCTATTTGCTCCGATATGGGAGAATCACAGACTGACTGAGATTCAGAGTGAGATCGTATTGATCTTGCTTTGCGGTCCATGAATGAATAGGCCGATGCTTAAGAAACAGATAAAAAAGTACTAATGATAGTCGATGACAAACCTTTTCAAAAGGGAATAGTTTAATAAAATCTGTATTTTGATATGGTTCTGTTGCTTGCTTGTACAGTAAACAAGACCGTGTTGTTTTTTTACCGAGATCTTTACCAATAATTAAACAAAAAGAAAGTTTGTACATGCAAAATAATTAACCCCCTTGACTAGGAAAGCAGTATTACATGTAATTACACAGTTATTCAAACGTATCATTTGGATTGTGCTGGTTATTGTATTTTCTCTCCCATTACCCAGAATAGTATGTATGACTTGTTCGGCCCATCATAACAGTGTCTTAGCAATAGTCAAAACATGCCACAAGAAAAAAGGGGATAGCAATTCTTTATCATGAAAGGATGTATTCCATATTTAATATTTTTGCCCTTTGTAATATATAGCACTTTTGTTTGATCTTGTATGTATCCATGATATAGCCAAAGTTTTCCAGACACGGTTGTTGACTTAGTCAATGGAGTATCTCAACAATATCATCACTTTTGCACCCTTCCCACATAACCTCTCCCCGCCCCAAAAGAAAGCCCTAAGCATAATTTTTAATAAATTTATGAAATAAAGTATTTTCCTAATTATGGTCAAGTGGATTTGCTTACCATTCTAGTGATGATCTTTCTCTGTATTGAGGCAATTTTACAGTCGCAATGTGTGGTTGATACAGATTTTGAATATGAAGTCAAAGGTTTTATCAGTCTCTGTTTGAAACATGTAGCTCTCTCAGCAAACCGATATGCAAAGTGCGGCTGCATAATGTCAAGGAGCCTTCATTAGAAATACATTCGTGCTGAAATTTCAGTGCAAAAGATATCCAGTATGGTGGAGAAGTGTATGTGGGTAGTGACTAAAGAACCTTAGCTGTTATTGCCTTGTATTTCTCTCCCTTGTTTGAGGCTTCATGGTCTGTCCTGGTCCTGTTTCTTTTCTTTCGAACGTTTTGCAATATTTGCCAGTTGTGTTCTGTGTAGTCCGGATTTTGCTTTCTTGTAGTTGAACAAGCGTCTTAAGAGTCCTTTGTAATTTATTGAATTACTTTCTATGATGTTCTATAGAGCAAATGGAAGTTTAATTATTTTTTATTAAACATATTCTTTGACAACCCATGATGTTGGCCTCAGTACATTACACAGTTCAGTTATACGGATTTGCAAAGCAGTTGATTCCTGAAGCCATTCACTATTTGGGGAATTAATTCATGGAATTGAGTTGGAGGAGCCATCCAGTCCAAACCCGTACAATGCTTGAGTGCCAAATGTGCAGATGCTGTGCATTCTCTAAGCTTGTTACTCAAAAATAACAGTACTATTCCAGTCTATTATGGCCTCCAAGCATGTGAGGACTCAATCACTTTCCAGTGTTGTATAGGGAAAGCAGTCCAACAAATCTTTAGCTTTCCAGATTGAACAAAACTGCAGTTTTTTATACAATACTAACATACCGTATATACATTGGGTTACCCAAGTATGCATTTTCATTGTAGGTCTTCCCTTCCTTCCTCTATTCCCTCATACACCTCCCTCTTCTTTCTTTCCTTCCTTCTTCCCTTCATAGCCCTCATACACCTTATCTCCTCTTCTTCCCTTCCTTTCTTTTTCTTTCTTCACTTCCTTTCCTTCCTTCCTCTTCTCTCCTTTTTCTTTCTTCAATCCCTTTCTGTGCTTTCTCCCATCCCTTTCCTGTCTTCTTTCTTCCTTTCCTTTTTCTTTGTTCACTTTCTTCCTGTGTCTCTTCTTACATCTTCCTTTTTCTTTCTTCAATCTTTTCCTGTCTTCTTTCCTTTTCTTCACTGTGACTTCTTTCTGCCCTTCCTTCCTCTTCCCATTTTTCATTCTTCACGCCCGTCCTATGCTCCATCTTTCTTCATCCCTTCGTTTTCTTTCTTCAACCCCTTTCTGTGCCTTCTTTCCTCCCCCTTTTCTTTCTTCACTCTCTTCCTGTCTCCCTTTTCTTTTTTTTCCCCTGCCTTCCTCTTTCCTTCTTTTTCCTTCTTCACTCCCTTCCTGTCTTCTTGCCATCCTTCCTCTTCCATTCTTTTTCTTCACTCTTCCTGTGTCCCTTTTCTTTCTTTCCTCTTCCCTTCTTTTTCTTTCTTCACGCTCTTCCTGTGTCCCTTTTCTTTCTTTCCTCTTCCCTTTTTCTTTCTTCACTCCCTTCCTGTCTTCTTTCCATCCTTCCTCTTCCATTCTTTTTCTTCACTCTTCCTGTGTCCCTTTTCTTTCTTTCCTCTTCCCTTTTTCTTTCTTTGAGGCGGGGGGGGTTAAGGAACCCCAGGAAATACCATATATGGGCAGAGATGGCGACAGCTAGCACCCGGGTGCATAAACTCACAGAAACATGTGACTTCTGGGAAATCATGTGTTTCTGAAGAAATGAAAGCTAAGGATAAACAAACAGAGCATGCGTACGCAGGCGCTCTGAAAGATTTGTGAGCACGGCACAAAAAGGGTGCAGCCGGCCTGCTGGTCAGCACAGATTGGGCAGCGTCACAACTCTAAGCCAATGAATTTGCTTGTGGGCGGGCATAACCCGAACCCTGTAGTGTGTATAAATGTTCACTCAGCATGCCACTGGCCGGTTCCCCTGGAGAAGCACTTACTTTGTGCTAGGGGGACCCCTAGTGGCCATTAGCGAAATAAAACTGCTTTCTGGGAAATTCCTTCAGTTGTCCGTCTTCAAAATTCCTCCACTGCGCCAACAAGAACCGTAGCACGAAGGTTCCGCTACATTTTCTGGTGACCCCGACGTGATTTTTTCCTATAAGACGGGCCAGGAGATTTGGAGACGGATCCCGTTGGCGGGACGGCCTCAACTCAGCGGTGGGGGCCTGAGGCAACTACCGTGAGACGAGAAGGGGCCCCTGAATACTACACGACCGGCTGCGGTGCTTGCCTCTGATTGCCAACGCCGACTGACGGTGAGAGCTGCAACATCAGCGAGGTTCCACAGAAACCGGCTAGGAGGAAAAGGATCCAGGGGAAAAAGCCCAGGGGCGAAGGTTGGTCCGACGTCTACAGAAATCTGGCAAGTATAGGGGTTTGCATGAGATATTAAGGGAACGCCAGCGCTGGGAGGGACAAAAAAAAAAAAAAAAAGTTCCCAGGGAGGTAGAAAGGGGTTCTGTCTTGTGTTTCCTGACGCATGCCGTGAGTGGCCGGGTGCCCAGGCCAGGACAGTCCCCTCTATTAGGCAGGATGGGAGGGAAAAATTCAAAGAGCTCCACTCCCTTACAATGCATCTTAGATAATTTTGGCTCTTTTGCTAGCAGAGCCGTAGCAGGGAATCCAAGGGACCTAAGAGATTATAGGCTGAGAAATTTGTGTCAGGGAGAATGGCCAGATTTTGGTTTAGGTTGGCAAGTAGAAGGAACGTGGGATCTGAAACTGATCCGAACAGTGGAAGAATATTGTGCTGTGAATCATCCGAACCAGTGGGTCTATATTGCTACGTGGGAACGGGTAGTTAGAGAAGATCCAGGTTGGGTTCGACTGTGCAGGAATGGCAAATGTATGGTGGTGAAGAAGGAGGGGAAAAAGAAGGAAGTTTTCCAATCCAATGAGGAGGACTACCCAGATTTACAGTTGAGTGTACAGGCTAGACAACAGGAATTATTGCCGCCACCCTTGCCACCGCCCCCCCCACCCCAGGGAACAGCCCCCACACTAGGAACGAGACCCCCACCCTACTCTTCGGAGTCAACCGAAGCGGCCAAGAAACACTATCCTAGCCTAGAAAAATATCAGGAGGAAACAAAGGAAAAGAAGAAGTCACAACGGATGCCCAGTGATGCTTCTCCGGCACAAACTCGGAGACATGGAGCTCCGGTGTGGTCTGGTGATTCACCGACCGGACCGGCCCTCCAGATGCCCTTGAGAACGGTGCCTGTGATAAACAACAGGAATGAGATAGTTCAAGCATACCAGGTAGTGCCTTTCAGTAGTAGTGACATTTTGAATTGGAAAAATAATACTCCACCTTATAGTGAAGAACCCCAAGCTATGGCTAGGCTATTGGAAGGGATTATGGCAACCCATAATCCCACCTGGCAAGATTGCAGACAATTGTTGAATATGTTGTTCACATCAGAGGAGAGAAGAGCAGTGTTGAATAATGGGGTAGCCATAGCCCAGGTTGGTGCCCCACAAGATGGTGATGCAGCCGAGTGGGGAGCACAGAGGTTTCCTGTGGAAATAGATCCCCAATGGGACACCGCAGAAGAAGGACATTTGCAGAGACTGAGAGGATTCCAGCGTATATTGGTAGAAGCGGTAAAGAGGGGCCCGCCGCGACCCGTCAACATTGTAAAAATTCAGGGAGTGGTACAGGAAAAATCTGAGTCACCAACAGCCTTTTTGGAAAGGCTGGAGGCAGCATATAGAAAGTATAGCCCGTATAATTTGGAGGATGAAAACGGTAGGAGGGCGATTCAACAGTCTTTTATCAGTCAAGCGGCTCCTGACATCCGGAGAAAGATTCAAAAGCAACCAGGATTTCTAGGAAAGACTATGAATGAATTGTTGGCACTCGCAGATCAAGTTTATATGGCGAGGGACCAGGTAGAAGAAGAGAAGAAGGACAGGAAGAAGAAGCAGGAATACCAAGCATTAGTTACCATGATGGAACAAAGTGCAAGTGGACAGAGAGGAAGAGGAGGATATGCCAGAGGGGGACAAGGAGGAAGAAGGGGGCCCCCTCGGAGGTTAGGTCGAGACCAATGTGCTAAATGTAAGAAGTTTGGACACTGGAAAGGTGAATGCCCAGAAGGAAGAGAAGGAAGAGAAGGAAGTCAGGAAGGACCGAGAGAAAGAGGAAGGCCTGAGAGAGGAAGAAACCCAGGAAGGGGAAGAGGGCGTGGGAACTACGTACCTTTTCCTGCAAGAGAGGTGATAGCTGCAGCAGCTGTGATGGAAGAAGAATGGGAAGATATGGATGGAGGAGAGGAATGAGGAAGCCAGGCTCTTGTTTTGTTGGACCCCGGGGAGCCGATGGTCACACTTGAAATCGGGGACCAACAATTGGACTTTTTAGTGGACACAGGTGCCGAAAAATCAGTAGTAAATACAAAAATTAGTCCACCAACTCGGGAAACTACGAAAGTAATAGGGGTGTCTGGGAAGACCCAGAAGTGCCCCTTCCTTAAGGAACGCACCTGCAATCTGGCCGGACATCAGGTCAAGCATAAGATGTTATATCTCCCAGACTGCCCAGTCCCTTTATTGGGAAGGGACATTTTATCAAAATTACAAGCACAACTCCAGTTCATGAAGAATGGACAAGTGGAGCTATCATTTCCCATGGAAGAGGAATGGAGACTGTTTCAAGTTAGGATTTTTACTGAAGAAATACAATGGCCATGGCATGAGACTCCTTTAGTGTGGGCAGAAGATAATCCTCCAGGATTAGCTAAATATGTTCCACCGGTGGTGGTGGAAGTGAAAAGAGGAATGGGGCCCATATGCAAGCCACAGTATCCCGTCAGTCGAGAGGCAGTGCAGGGGATCAGAAAGCATCTAGAGCGACTCCTGCAGCATGGGATATTGGTACCATGCAGTTCCCCATGGAACACGCCCCTGCTCCCAGTCAAGAAACCAGGAGGACAAGGAGAATATCGCCCAGTCCAAGATTTGCGGGCTGTAAATCAAGTCACCGTTCCCCTAACCCCGGTAGTGCCAAATCCATACATCATGATGAGTCTAGTACCAGCATTTGCCAAATGGTTTACTGTATTGGATTTAAAGGATGCATTCTTTTGCATTCGATTGGCCCCTGTATCCCAACCGATCTTTGCTTTCCAGTGGGAATCTCAGCAGTCAGGGCAAAGGACCCAGTATGTTTGGACACGCCTTCCTCAGGGGTTCCGGGACAGCCCGACCATTTTTGGTCAAGCCCTGGCCAAAGACTTACAGGATTTTGTAATACCTAAGGAAGAGGGAATTTGGCTTCAATATGCAGATGACCTGCTTATCGCTTGCCGGACACTAGGGGGCTGTAAAGAGCATACTTTGAGATTTCTCAAGACATTGGAAGAAAAGGGTTACAAAGTGTCAAAGAAAAAGGCCCAGTTGTGCTGTCCCACGGTGAAATATTTGGGGTTCCATCTGACCGAAGGAAAGAAGATGTTAGGAGCTGAAAGAAAGGAAGTTGTTTGTGCCATCCCCACTCCCAGTACCCGGCGACAGGTGCGGGAATTTTTGGGATCAGCAGGATATTGTAGACAGTGGATCCCCAACTACGCCGTGTTGGCTAAGCCACTGTACCAGGCTACGAGAGGTGGAAGAGAAGATCCATTTGAGTGGACAGAAGAATGTCAACAGGCATTTAAGGCATTAAAAGAAGCATTGATGTCATCTCCAGCATTAGGACTGCCCGATTTGGAAAAACCATTCACTCTGTTCGCTGCAGAGCGGGAAGGAACAGCGGTTGGAGTATTGACCCAACCACTAGGTTCATGGCAAAGGCCGATTGCCTACTTGTCAAAGCAATTGGACACAGTGGCTCGTGGATTGCCACCTTGCCTGAGGGCTGTGGCAGCATCAGTAGATTTAATCAAAGAAGCGAATAAATTGACCCTAGGACAGCCACTGACAGTTAAGGTGCCCCATAGCGTTAAGGCACTGTTAGACATTAAGGGACCGCGCTGGCTCACAAGTGAGAGGTTAATGAAATATGAGGGATTGTTGTGTGACAACCCACTGGTGACCCTGGAGACTTGCTCCACTCTGAATCCGGCCACCTTGCTCCCGACTCCAGGAGACACCACGATCCATCAGTGTGCCCAGGTGATGGATGAGGTATTCTCCAGTCGACCGGATTTGAAGGATGTGCCACTAACTAAGGTGGACGACACTCTGTTCACAGATGGAAGCTCCTTTATGGAAAATAATCAAAGACACTCAGGTTATGCGGTTGTTCGGTGGGGGGGAGAGACGCTGGAAGCAGAGTCACTGCCCCCGGGGACGTCTGCCCAGAAGGCCGAATTGATTGCCCTGACCCGAGCGTTGGAATTGTCAAGCGGAAAGCGGGTTAACGTCTACACAGACTCAAAATATGCCTTCACCACCCTCCACGCACATGGAGCACTGTACAAGGAGCGCGGGCTCCTCACGTCTGGAGGAAAGTGCGTGAAACATGCTGGAGAGATTGTGGATCTCCTGGAGGCGGTTTGGAAGCCAAGGCAGGTGGCTGTGATGCATTGTAAAGGGCACCAACGTGGAGACGATCCCGTAGTGCAAGGAAATAGGCAGGCTGATCTGGCAGCCAAAGAGGCAGCTAGGCTGCCCTATATTGAACATCAGGTAATGGCCCTACAGGTAGAATTAACTGAACATAACATTACATATACACCAGAGGAAGAAGAATGGGCCTTAAAGGAGAAGGGTCAGTGGTCAGGAGAACTCATAGTGATGCCAGACGCCCGTGTCTACGTCCCTAAGGACTTGGCATGGCACTTAGTCCAACACATGCACCAAAACACACATTTAGGAAAAATGGCATTGGCAAATCTGCTAGGACGACAGTTGTATATCGATGGATTACATAGCCTAACGGCAGCAGCAGCCCGAAGATGCTGGACATGTATCAAAAATAACCCCAGAGAAGGACCCCTCAAGCCACCAGGAGTCCAACATGTGGGTGGGGTACCCTTTGAAGCTTTAGTCACTGACTTTACAGAAATGCCCCCATACAAAGGATACAAATATTTACTGGTGTTCGTGGACACATACACAGGATGGGTGGAAGCTTACCCTACAAGAACTGAGAAGGCTGTAGAGGTGTCAAGAGCTCTAATGAAAGATGTTATTCCCAGATTTGGCATACCCTTAGAAATTGGATCAGATAATGGCCCCGCATATATTCAACAGGCTGTGCAAGGATTATGTAGAATTTTGGGCATAAAATGGAAGTTACATTGTGCATATAGACCCCAATCTTCTGGAAAAGTGGAAAGAATGAATAGGACATTAAAGGCTCAGCTTGGGAAACTTTGCCAAGAGACAGGATTGCCGTGGACGGTGGTTTTGCCCATGGCATTATTAGGAATCAGATGTACACCACACAAACGGACAGGACTCTCCCCTTTTGAAAGACTCTATGGACGACCCCCTTTGAACTTGAAGGGAGCCTTAGAGACAGGAGCTGAGCAGCACCTCATAGGAGAGAAACAGACATTGGCCCAGGTTCAGGCTTTGGGCAGACAAATGCAGCAGTTAGAAAAATACATTTCTGAATTGAACCCACCATTCCCTACCACACCTCTACATTGTTTTTCACCAGGTGACGAGGTTCTGGTCAAGGATTGGAAGATTGAGCCATTGGGACCCAAGTGGCGAGGACCCTATGTTGTGCTCCTGTCTACCCCCACTGCAGTGAAGGTGAAGGAGATTAAGCCGTGGATACATTACACCCGTGTAAAACTAGCACCTGAGGAGTGGCGGACGGAGCGAGTTCCTGGTGAGGACCTGAGACTCAGGATCATCCGGCAACTCCCTAAGGGGTCAACAAGGCCATGAAGCTGATCCCTTCGGGTGCAACGGAGCGTCGGTGGTCAAGTATGTCGCAGCATGGCCCAACAAAGGCGCTCTCCGGGAGATGGTGGCTAGACATTTTGAGAGGAAAAAGTGGGAGACAAGCTATGAGGAGGGGAGGAAAGCGCACTGTGTTTGGTATATTATTTGTGCTGAGTTTTATTCTCTCTTTTGGAAAAAGAGCACATGGGAATTGGATAAAAGAACATGCCAATTATATGTTTGAGCAGCACGGGAAAGAGGTAGCATTAATATATGAACACCCCCTCACCGTAGGAGATTTTTCATTTCTTCCCGATTTAATTGATGAACCACAGATTGTGTTGGAGGGATTGTCCAAGGCTCAGGAGGGTCCACCTACCGTGTTTTCTAGCATACCGCAAAGGATAAATAAAACTCGGTTTCGACGGTTTAGATACCATACCTCCACCAGGGGTTTGTGCTTCTGTTGTGGAGGATCGGGAATATGGAATTCTGAGTGGAAACACTGGGGAACTAGGCAGGCGTTCTTTTCCCGATTAGGCAATTATTCCCATTGTCGAGACCGGTTCTATCTACATGGACGATTTAATACATCTTATGTCTCACGATTAAATCTAACCGCAACCGAGTGGGCTAGCATGTATCCAGATTATCCCACATTTAGTGTGAATGATTCTATTGAGGGCCTAAAATCTTATATGAACATACTGCAACAATTAACCCAACTGAGCCTAGGTAAAAGCCTCTGTCCGTTATGGCAAATTAGGGATCCAAATCTATGGTTTTTCTTTGATAAATGGGCCACAAATTATCACCCCGGCAACTACCAGTGTGTCGGTGTGGGTTATTTGACATTCCCAGTTCAGGTCTTACACAAAGGGCATCAGCGCCTGAAACGGGACATTGTGCAAACAGGCCCTCTAGGACCAGAATGCTCGGATGAGGTCATTATCAACAAGGCCCTGTCAGGTTCAGAAGCCTCCCGTGTAGGAGGAGGCCTGATCACAGGCTTGTTGACCCTGGGTGCTTACCCAGGGATTGTAGCTCAAGCAAACCGTAGAAGTGTTCTAGGCCTGACTTGCCGCCTTGAAAAGTCCATAAATGCCACTGGTAAAATTTTCCGGGAAATCCAGTCTGAAGTAGAAGAAATCAGCCAGATGGCCCTACAGCATAAGTTGGCCCTTGACTACCTACTGGCGGCCAGGGGGGGGTTATGCGCCATGGTTAGAGGACGTTGTGTAGTGAAATTTCATAACTTGAATAATACTATTGAAGATGACATCGAGTCATTACAAAAGTTAATTTACAATAATGTCCAGGAGATAGAAGGTTGGTCTCCCTTCTCCTGGGTGACTAGCTGGTTACCCTCAATAGAATGGTTGAAGAACATATTGTTGGTAGGGATTTTAGGATTGTTCATTGTTCTCATAGTTATGTGTTGCACTCCAATAATGATGCAAATGTGTACTAGGTGTGTCACACAATCTTTACCTGAAAAAAAGATAGCCATACTCCAAGCCAAGCGGGATTGGATGGAACCATAATGCTTTGCTTCAGCTTTTGTACATGCGCTTCGCAAAAAGAAAATGGGGGAGTGAGGCGGGGGGGGTTAAGGAACCCCAGGAAATACCATATATGGGCAGAGATGGCGACAGCTAGCGACCCGGGTGCATAAACTCACAGAAACATGTGACTTCTGGGAAATCATGTGTTTCTGAAGAAATGAAAGCTAAGGATAAACAAACAGAGCATGCGTACGCAGGCGCTCTGAAAGATTTGTGAGCACGGCACAAAAAGGGTGCAGCCGGCCTGCTGGTCAGCACAGATTGGGCAGCGTCACAACTCTAAGCCAATGAATTTGCTTGTGGGCGGGCATAACCCGAACCCTGTAGTGTGTATAAATGTTCACTCAGCATGCCACTGGCCGGTTCCCCTGGAGAAGCACTTACTTTGTGCTAGGGGGACCCCTAGTGGCCATTAGCGAAATAAAACTGCTTTCTGGGAAATTCCTTCAGTTGTCCGTCTTCAAAATTCCTCCACTGCGCCAACAAGAACCGTAGCACGAAGGTTCCGCTACATCTTCACTCCCTTCCTGTGTCCCTTTTCTTTCTTTCCTCTTCCCTTCTTTTTCTTTCTTCACTCCCTTCCTATGCTCCTTTTCTTCTTTCTTCGTCCCTTCTTTTTCTTTCTTCACTCTCTTCCTGTGTCCCTTTCTTTCCTGCCTTCCTTTTTCCTTCTTTTTCTTCCCTCTCTTCCTGTCTTCTTCTTCCTTCCCTTTCCTTTTCCTTTCTTCATTTTCTTCCTGCATCTCTTCTTTCTCCTCTTTTTCTTTCCTTCCCACATACCTTTCCCCCTTTCTCCTTCCTTCCTTTGGTCCATAGAATCATAGAGTTGGAAGAGACCTCACGAGCCATCCAGTCCAACCCCCTGCTAAGAAGCAGGAAATCGCATTCAAAGCACCCCCGACAGATGGCCATCCAGCCTCTGCTTAAAAGCCTTCGGCTGTTAGGAATTGAGGTTGAAGTCCAAAACACCTGGAGGGCCCAAGTTGGCCCAGGCCTGTTTATTGAGAGATTTCAGGCCTGGAGGGCCCAAGCTTTATAGATTTCATGCCCGATTGGTTTTTGGACTTCAACTCCCAGAAGCCTCAGCCACCTGGACCTACTGTTAGGAATTCTGGGAAGCGAAGTCCAAAAGATCTGGAGGGCCCAAGTTGGCCCATGCTTTATAGCAGGGGTCCTCAAACTTTTTAAGTGGAGGACCGGTTTATGGCCCTCAGACTGTTGAGGGGCCAAATTATCATTTGAAAAAAAATACGAACAAATTCCTATGCACAATGCACATGTCTTATTTGTGGTGCAAAAACAGCAAGAACAACAACAAAAGAACATTACAATTTTTTTAAAAAAAAATTAACCAACATAAACCTATCAGGATTTCATTGGGAAGTGTGGGCCTGCTTCTGGCCAATGAGATAGTCAAGTTAATTAGGAATGTTGTTGTTGTGTGCCTTCAAGTCATTTCAGACTTTGGGCAAGCCTAAGTCTACAACTGAGGGCGGGGGCCAGGTAAATGACCTTGGAGGGCCGCATCCGGCCCCCGGGCCTTAGTTTGGGGACCCCTGCTTTATAGATTTCATGCCTGATTGGTTTTTTGGACTTCAACTCCCAGAAGACTCAGCCACTTGGGCCTACTGTTAGGAATTCTGGGATATGAAGTCCTAGAGGACAGAATGGGAACCAAGATGGCTTAATAATGATATGTTGACTTGAGGTCTTAATCTTTAAAGTTGCAGAAGAAGAGGAAGTAAAGAACCTCCCATCAAGGAAACGTTGAAGCGCGAGGTTTTATGGGAAATGTAGTCCGCAGGAAACATGACGGCTTTTGTTTTTGAAGCCCCTCAGTCGCGCCTGCGCAGAAGCAGCACGCTGATTGGCGACAGCTTCTTCCTTTGACATCCAATCAAAGGAACGGAGGACGCAGAGGACGGAGGGGTGAGGTGTTTAGATTCGAACGCGGAGGAAGAAAAAAAAACACAGCCTCCTTTCCAGCGGCGCATGCGCGGTGGGCGCCAGTGCGCGAGCGCCTTCCCCTCACGACGCCCCTCGGTCAACACCATGTTGGGCGGCGGAGACGACGGCGAAGGAGGAGGCGGCGAGGGAGCGGCGGAGGCGCCGGAGGAGGAGGAGAAGGACAACGAGGAGGAGGAAGAGGCGGAGGACGACGGCGACACCCGGCAGCGCTACGAGGAGCTCTGCAGCAGCCTCAACATGGACGAGAGGGCCCGGGCTGAGGCCTGGCTCAGCTTCCAAAGCATGAGGAGGAACTACACTCTGGAGGTGGGAGGGAGCGCTGAGGAGCGGGGCTTCGCGTCGGAGGGGGCGTGGTTTATGCTAGAGGGGCGGGGCCTTCGTCTCTGTGGCAAGACCGGCCGAGGGGCGGGGCTTATTAAAGAGGGCGGGGTCAGGCTGGTTGAGGGAGGTCTATTGTTATTGACATTTAGATCCCCTCCCATACAAACTTTAAAGGAACAGTAGCCTTGTTGACATTGTATTCCCTCTTCTATGGAAACCTTCCTTAAAGAAACATGAGTCCTATTGTTGTTATTACTATTACAGTAGAGTCTCACTTATCCAAGCTTTGCTTATCCAAGCCTCTGGATTATCCAAGCCATTTTTGTAGTCAATGTTTTCAATATATTGTGATATTTTGGTGCTAAATTTATAAATACAGTAATTCCAACATAACATTACTGCGTATTGAACTACTTTTTCTGTCAAATTTGTTGTAAAACATGATGTTTTGATGCTTTATTTGTAAAATCATAACCTAATTTGATGTTTAATAGGCTTTTCCTTAATCCCTCCTTATTATCCAAGATATTCGCTTATCCAAGCTTCTGCCAGCCCATTTAACTCTACTGTATTTACTCCCCCCTTCTATGCAAACCATATGGAACAGGAGCCGTGTTGTTGTTGTTGATATTGGATCCCCTCTTCTATACAAATCTTAAAAAAAACAGGAGTCCTGTTGTGGTTACAGTAGAGTCTCACTTATCCAAGCTAAACGAGCCGACAGAAGCTTGGATAAGCAAATATCTTGGATAATAAGAAGGGATTCAGGAAACGCCTATTAAACATCAAATTAGGCTATGATTTTACAAATTAAGCACCAAAACTTCATGTTATACAACAAATTTGACAGAAAAAGTAGTTCAATACGCAGTAATGTTATGTTGGAATTACTGTATTTACGAATTTAACACCAAAATATCACAATATATTGAAAACATTGACTACAAAAATGGCTTGTATTATCCAGAGGCTTGAATAAGCGAGGCTTGGATAAGTGAGACTCTACTGTATTATTATTATTATTATTATTATTATTATTATTAACTCCCCGCTTCTATACAAACTTTAAGGAACAGGAGCCTTATTGTTGCTGTTGCTGATATTGGATCTTTTCTTCTATACAAACCTTAAAGCAATGTTTTGGCCTTCCAACTCCCAAAAACCCTAACAGCTGGTAAACCGGCTGGGATTTCTGGGAGTTGTAGGACAAAACACCTGGTGACCCACAGTTTGAGAACCACTGCCTTAAAGGAACAAAGCCCTGTTTCCTCTTCTATACAAATCTTTAAGGAACAGGAGCCCTGTTGTTGTTACTGTTATTATTAAATTCCCTCTTCTAGACAAACATTGAAGAAATAGGAGTCCTGTTGTTGTTAAATTCCCTCTTCTATACAAGCCTTAAAGCTGTGGTTCTCAACTTTTGGGTCCCCAGGTGTTTTGGCCTACAACTCCCAAAAATCCCTGCCAGTTTACCAACTGTTAGGATCCCTGTTAGGAACTGTTAGGAACCTAAATCCCCTCTTTTATACAAATATTAAAGGAACTGGACCTGCTCAGATTTAATAATAATTATAGCAATAAATAAACAATATGTTTATCTTGATGAGGATGTTACTTGATATGAAACCAGATAACAAGCAACACCTCCTGAAATGCCCACTTCCTGAAAGAGTCAGGATCCCTCTCCCTTATTTCGCTTAGCAACCTTTATCTTGTTGAGGAAGGATCCTCTTGGTCTGGGGCAGGACATGGGTTGTTAGTAACAGGTACCCTGTTTATATTTGGGGTTATTGATGTGCGTCTTCAAGTAGTTTCCTAAGGCAGTCCTATTTGGGGCTTCCTTTATTGTTTACATCTTCCCGTTACGTGCTTTATTGTGTACACCTCCAGGTTAAAGAGATAGGGGACTCCAGGGACAGCTTTCAGACTGTTCAAAAGAAATGCCTACCATAAACATTCCTGGACTTCCTGGACTCCACTTCCTTAGATGACTTAAAAGATGTGTTAGCTTCTTCTTCTTTTTCTTTTTGTAAAAAAATTATAGGGAAATGACCTCCATTGGCTAGCATGTGCCTTATACGTGGCTTGCCGAAAAGCTGTCCCAACAGTTAGCAGAGGAACTGTTGAAGGGAACTATGTATCTTTAATAAGGATATTACGCTGCTCGGGGCAAAGGTAATTTCTCTCTATAAGTAACAGAATTGGAAAAAATGAGAAAGATTGCTGCCTTGATTGCAGAAATGTTGCTTTTTGATATAGATGTGTGAATGTTCATAGTAACCGATAAAACCATTGTGTGAACTCTAAATGCATTCTTTTACAGCTGGGAATAAACTGCTAATCATAATATTTGAAATTGCTTTGGTTTTTTGTTTTTGCAATGTAACATGGATATGTTTTTCTTTCCTGACAGATAGATTGAATTAATTCCTATTTGTGTGCAGTGTACCAAGCAATAATAAGCACACCAGCTTCCTTTATTATGGGCAATGATAGTTTTGTAATGAAAGGTGACTTAATTTTGTTAACCTTTTGATTAAACAGGCCTTGGCAGGAATCATGTTGGTTAATCGAAACCAAAGTAAAGTACTGTACACCAATTGAATCAAATAGTGACTCAATACAGAGACAAATTCCCTTAAGAGAGGGTCCCTCTACACCAGGCATGGACAAATTTCAGCCCTCCAAGTGTTTTGGACTTCAACTTCCACAGTTTCTAACAGCCAGTAGGAGTTGAAGTCCAAAACACCTGGAGGGCCGAATTTTGCCCGTGCCTGGTGTACACTGTAGATTTAATGCAGTTTGACACCACTTTAACTGCTACGGTTCAATACTATACAATCCTGGGAGCGAATCTATTAGTGAAATGGCTCTTACCTCAATTCAAATAAAGACCAACCAGGGGCATTAGACATCTACTTTCTCCATTCCTTATGAACTTGTTGCTAAGTCTAAGATTGGATTGTACTATTTTAATGATCTGTACAGTATTATTTGGTAGATTTATTGTCCCTTTTAAGACTTATTATAGATCTAGATCCTAACTCTATAATTCCAGGAATTTGCTGCTATATCTTTTTTTGTTGTTGTGCAAACCCAGACCAAATGTTGACCAGCATAGTGGTAGTTTGCGTTTTTGTCTCAGACAGTGACATTTTATATCACATTCTTTAAAGTAGCAAGGACACTGTAATATGTTGCACTCCTTTTTAAAGTAGATTTTTTTTCCAAAGTTCCCAGGATATAATGTATCCATTACCTTGTCAGTGTAGAAATTGCATACAGAAAAACATCCTATAGCATTATCTGATTGACCGGAAGCAAAAATAACACACTGCAAGGGAAAGCAGTATCAAATTACTAAACAGGTAAAAGGTTCAGTGAATGAATAGTACTCAAGATGCATGAAGCTTGATATAGAAGGAACATTACATTCTTGACATTGGCCTAAATACAATTGTTAGTCCCAACTAGAGTAAACCTGTTAAATCAGTAGGTTTATATAAATCTCAGCAAGCCATTCAGAAATTTATTTGATGACTCTGCTCTATTAGACATAACAAGTAGTACGATTTCTTACATGTTTCTTCAGAAGGGTTTGTATAAGTATTGACTTGCCATTCAGAAAATTATTTGGTAGATCTGCTCTAGCTAGACATCACAAGTAATAAGATTTCTGATACATTTCTCCTTCTGGCATACATTACTAATCTGCTTAGGATATTGACATTTCATATGGCGGTGCAACTTCTGACCCCTCTAAATGTCTTCAGTTTGATAGAGTTTTTTAACAAGATGAAGAAGTGGGAAGATATGGCAAACCTACCCTCCCAATTCAGAGAACGTACCACAAGATTAGAAAGGAACTTTACCGTTTCTGCTGTAATTTTTAAGAAGTATGAACCCATTTTTCAGGACATTTTCAAGTACCCTCAGGACGACCCTCCCCGCCAGCAGAGAGGAAGGAAACAAAGGTACAGATGCATTACATTAAGACTTTAAGGTATCTTACTCCATAGTAAGATGGGTTTTGTTGTGTTTTTCAAATATCTGTCTCCTAATGTAATCACGTAGAAGTTAATCACATGCTAGCTTCATTGAAATCTACTAAAAGTAAATATATTTTGAAGCTTTTTTACAGCAATGATAGAAAATAATCCTGTTCCTTTCTTGCTTTGCCTATTAATCCCTTTTTTATCCTTCGACTTCCAAATATCTCTCTAGGCTTGTCTTTCACTTGATTATCACAATGGCCAGTGAAGATTTATGAAATAAATAAAATTGATAAATTCATTAGGCTGATAGAGGAGAAGTATCTGCCAAATTTCAAGAGAAATTGGGGATTTATGAATTAATATAAGATGGGGAAATTGACTAATTGTGGGATGTATGAGCTAGTAATTTATAATTAAGGGTAGAAATGTGATTATATAACATTCTTTAAAAAGAGTAGACTATTCCGAACAAAAAAAGAATCAGTCAGATTAGTTATATTAGTAGATTGGTTTTTAAGTTTGTATTTTAGTTTTGCTTTCTTTTGTACATTTTGTGCATTGGTTTGACTTAATTTTGTTAGCTGCTGTAGATTAGTGTTTTATATCAAGGAAAAATGCATTTTTTTGTGTTTGATGTAATTAATTCCTTTGTAAGTGTCTTTGTTTGTATGATGTTATTTTGTTTCATTGAATATGGATTAATATGTGTTTTAAAAATTAAATGTAATAGTCCATTGCTTGTGTCCAGTGTCCTTGTCCTGTTTCACAAAGGAGGAGCTATAATAGACACAAGAGTGACTCATTTTTCTCCTGAGTCAGAGGTTTCCAAGGATATAATGGAAAGAATAAGCAGAACAATGTGTGTCACCTCCATACACAGTTCTCAATGTATCTGACTGGATTTCTTATGGAAATTGGAATGTATTTTGATGTATTTTTCTGTATTAATAAAAATATAATGCATTTATCTCTTTGTATGGCTTCTTTACTGAAAAGGAGGCAGCCTTGCACAGTCTCTGAGGTTTTCCAGTTTTGCTGGGTGCTGTTTGTTTATGCGAAAGGTAAGTATTGCCATTCAGTCAAGACTTCTTTTGTAGTGTTCATCTATAACTGAGCTTTCCAAATATTTCATGTTGGTGACACGCTTTTCAAATATGCATCATTTTGCGACACAGTAATTCAGATTTACTAGCAAACCAAAGGTTAAACCAACCCCTTATATGAGACTCATACAAGCATTAATTATCCTTGCTGTTTTTAATTGTTTTGAATTGCTCCAATTGATTTTATTTAAATGCTTTCATTTAAGGCAGGATATAAGTATTTTAAATGAAGAAATACTCATGCGCTGTATGTGTATGGTGAAAGTTAGATGAAAGCAAGTTTGGCTAGAATTATAAGTTTCAGAATGTGATTATATACTTCCTCCAAAAAGAAGGATTTAACTGCAGAGTTGATATCTCCAATTTTTTCTGCCGTGTTGATTTATTAAGTATTTTATTTCATTTAGATCCCTTTTTCCTCTTAGCATAGCATAGCTTAGCATAGAACCCAATAACTTCAAACAAGATACATCTAAAACCCTATCAGTTAAAAGTAAAAAAAAAAAGTTGATACATTAAATCCTAATACTAACTTAAAAGAGTTTTCAACTTTTAAAATGTCAAGAAAGGAGAGAAAAAAATGCAAGCAATCAGTTAGTAGGGCAGAAGCCCGTCTTCAATAACTTTCTATGAGTATTTGTTAGGTCATGTTAGAGAGCTGCTGTTTTCTGTATTTGCCTCAATGTGAATCTATTGGCAATATTATAGTGGTTTTGTATATTATTGTTGATGGCACTCATGATCTGCTAACCATAAAATATGCAAGACTTCAACAGGAGAGAGGTGGCTTGTGCTATTGTCATATGCAGGGACTTCATTTCTTTTATATAGAATGAGAGGAAGCAAGACCTTGTTTGCTCTGTTGCTTGAGGTTTATGCTGGGTTTATCATGGCAACCGCAATTCGAGGACAAGTTTGGGCTTGTCTATATGACAGGCCTCCCAGCTTAAAGAATAGCAACTTTTGTTTTGGAGATGTATTGCTTTCTGCTTGTGGTGCATGAGGTTGCTTCCTAATGTAGATGGTAAGGCTAGCGCAGGGTAAATAGCAC